>NC_090410.1:37426498-37729183 GCF_036365525.1 Heterodontus francisci
CTCTATTTCATTATGTAAATGATATTTAACTGTAAACACTGTCTGTATTATGCAAGTTTCCACATCCAACAAGTCTATCTATTCAGTTTATTCTCCTTGCTGTGTGACTGAAAGTACATTGTTCCCTCGATAATGTTACTGGGTGATTTATTTGATGAACAGTCTGCTCTCTGCATTGAGTCCTGGGAGTAGATTTTACTCTTTACCATCTGGGTGTTAAACAGCACCTGAAGAGGCCGGTGGAAAAAAAAGTGATGAAGAAGGATTGCACGTCCTTTACAGAACCAGCCTGATATTCATTGCACTGAGTTTAAGAGGAGGATAATCAGGCAGGTTTTATTCCTGGTGAAGGGTCTGTTCCCCCACCCTGATTATCATTGTGCACACCGGGTAGGAGCTGCTTAATTGATATATGGTGTTGACATGGCTTTAAGGATAATTTAAAGTCTGCTGGATCAGATTAATGATATCAAGTTGCAATTGGTGATAAATCATTCCACCTGATTTTAATTCAAATTGATTGTAAATGAAGTAATGTGTGAAGTAGATTCCTTTCTCATTTTATTGATTTATATTCCCTCGGTTAAGTGGAAATCGACTCTGTTCTCACTCACAGGTGGAAAGTGCCAGATTAATATTGTCCCACTTCCATCCTGATACATTCTCAAACCCAAGGGAGCAGATCTCAGCATCAGTTACAGCATCAACCCCTTGATAGTGACTGTTCATCAAAATAGCTTTGTAATATAAGGGGAGCTTCAAAGATTGGTGCAAGAGATTGAGAGAGAGAGAGAGAGAGAGCTAGATAGATGGATAGATAGATAGATACAATTTCACGTGTTTTCACATGATTCAGTTCCGTGAGAAAAGATGGAAACAGGCAGACAAGAGGGGAGATGTTCTCAGTCCATGAACACACAGCATTCTGCCTCAATCCTTTGTTGGGTGTTCAAATTCAAAAAACTCCCAGGTTGCTCAGCAGGTTAGTCATGTGACCAGCTCCTTCTTTAGAACAGTCTCTTCAACATCCTTTATTCGAAGTTCAAATCCAAAAGCTCCAGCCAACTAGACATGTGGCGAAAACTGGTTTGACCACTTCTGTGTATTGAAGGAACAGGGACTGGCTCCCTTTGTTTCCACATTGTCTGGTACTATGCAAATGTCCTTCCAGTCAGAGATTGCAATTTTTTAAGTTTTAATGTTCATGTGGTGAAATAATGTGTGCCTCAGTCTTGGCTGGTGGGGCTTGCCTGACAGTTGTAATAAGAGTATAAGCATGGGGCACGACTAGAGATATTAATTGAAGTTGATCGTTTAAACAGGGTACGAAATAGTTGGTTCAAAAAGGGAAGAGAGGGTTTTTGTTTACATCATGGATGAGCATCTGTGACCTGTTGCTTACAATTCCTGTTTTTTGCGGGAACGTCAAAACACTTCCTGTGTCTTGGGCAATCAAGCTTCAGCTTGAGCTCAGGATTTGCGAGGGGCAGCTGGAATCACTGTGGAGCATAAGGGAGCAGGAGAGTTTCCTGGATTGTACATTGCAGGAGCTGGTCACCCTACAGGCAGTAGGAGTTCAGGATAGCAGTTGAGTGGCCATCTGGAAGAGGAGGAAGAGGCAGGAAGTGAAGGAGTCTTCGGGATGTGTGCTACTCACAAACTAGTACTCAGCTTTAGAGATTTCTGGGAGGGACGATACCTTGAAGGACTGCAGTCCAGACAAGGAACCAACAGGCAAGGGACTGTACAGGAGGGAGCAACAAAGGGCAGAAATGAAGTTCTTCTTGTATTTCCATCGACGGGGATGGATAGGCATTTCTTTAAATGTTATCGGGAGTCCCCCATGTCGTCCTGCTGCCCTGGTGCCAGAGTAAAGGACATCATGGAGAGGGTGCAGGATATTCTGAAGGGGGAAGGGAATGATCCAGAAGTAGCAACAACATAGCAAAGGCTGGTATTGAGGTCCTGTGGTCAGATTTTCAGGAGTTAGGGAGGAAGATAAAGAGTATTAGCTTGAAAGGTAGTAATCTCTGGATTACTCCCAGTGCCACTGATTAGTGAAAGTAGAAATGGGAAGACAGGAAGGATCAATGTGTGGCTTGAAGCATGGTGCAGGAGGGAGGGCTTCAGATTCTTGGAGCATTGGGACCATTTCTGGGGCAGAAGCGAGACCAAGGCGGAACTGTGAGGGGACAAGCACTGGTGAGCGGGAGTTCCAGCAGCTCAAAAGAGGCATGCTCTCATACACTGTCACAGGGACAGAGAGAGAGTTCCACGATTGATGTCACAGCTCAGAAAGTGATGCGTTGCAAGGGGAAACAGCTGATTGGTAAGTAGGAACAGGTGGGTATTTCTACCCTTTTTTACTACTTTCAGTCGCTGAAATTAAAGTAAAGGTGGGGATTTTAGATTGTAGTAGGCAGTGTTTAGAGTGGAATAAGGTTCCTTGCATAATTAGTACTCGAAATTAAAGGGAGTAACGAAGGGAGGTGGTGAGCAGTTGGATGGACAGTATGCGTTCCGAGCCATTTGAGGGAGGCTCTATCATGCTGAGCAAGGAGTTTCTGATGGCGAAGCCCACTCCGTGCTGTCTTGGTTCGTCAGGATCCCTGCCCTGCCAGAAATAGGTGTAGTCTTGCTCTGCTGGAGATCCACTCGCGGGGAGGCGTGTCTCCTGAAGTGCTGCAATGTCGACATTGAGTCTACTGAGCTCGTTGTTAATGATGGAGGTCTTCCGAGAATCGTTGATCTGTGTAAGTTCTTCCGACAGGCCAGGACACATAGTTCTGACGTTCCAGCTTGCAAAGCGAAGAGCTGGTACCTTCTTTTCTTTTTTCGTGTTGTTTGGTGCGATCAGTCCACCTTTCGGGCAATGACCCTGAGCTCCAAGCACCCATTGAAGCAGGTAGACTGTGGCGGGACAGAACCTTATTGACCGGAGGCTGCCTGGTTTGAGGCGAGCGGTTGCTGTCCAGTGAGGTGCAATGACTTCTCCCACCGACAAAGGCAACCCGTGGCGCCCAGTTTCTACGCCAATTTATCTGGACTTATAACCCGTAACTGCTGCCTTCCGTGTTGTTTCAGTCGCTGTGAGGCAACTATGGAGTGACCTCTCCATGGCGCATGCCTGGGCAAATTTATGGAGGTTGAGAGTTGCCCAGTCGTCAAAACCCCCCTCTCGGTCTTTCTGGTGGGGTCCAAAGGAATGCAGAGCACGACATTTGGCACCGGTATGGCTGCAGAAACTGCCGGAAACATGCCAAAGGTGACACATGACTGCCTACGGGGTTCCGCTCCGGATTATCTGTTAGGGTTTACTCCCTTAGCCTTGGTCTCTCCCGAGATACCCACAAGGCAGTGGGGTTGTTAGGGCCCCTACACAGGTGTAGGATGATGCCGGTGGGAGGAGGGGATGAGAGGGGGAGGGGTGGAGGGAGGGGGGTGTGAGGGGGAGCTGGGAAGGGGGCTGTAAGGTGGTGGGGGGGTGCAAGGGAAGGGGATGCAGGGGGAAGATGGTGAGAGGGGGGTGCTGGGACGGGGTTGTGAGGGGGTGAGCTGAGAGGGTGGAGCAGGGAAGGGGACGGGGGGTGGGGGGGGGGAAGGGGGGGAAAGTAGGTGCAGGGAATAAGCCATTTCCTCAGTGCCCACCATAAACGTCCGGAAAGCTCATCCACGTCTTTCGGGAGGTGAAGCATCTTTTGGCAGACTTACAAAGGTGATTATATTCGCTGAGGGTTTTTTGATGTGGTTTATATAAAGGCATATAGCATTGCCGACAGTGCACTGCAGATGCTCTCCGAGCCATCTCCCGCGGGCGCTTTGAATTTGCGGCCGAGGAACCGTTCGTGGGTTTTTTGGGTGTTCGGGGCACCTTTTCTCAAGGCTTCCCTCGGGTCCCGCTGCTCCTTCTTCATCTCAATGCACTTACCGCACGCCGTGGCCGCAGACACTCTGGACAGTGAAGACATCAGGATCGGAGATTAAAGTATCGACAGCTGTGCTCGTCAGTTTCATCCGGATCAATTTCATTGAGAAAACAAAGAGCAGGTGTGGCTGGGGGAGGGCAGTGGGCCCAGGTAACAGAAACTAAACTAACTGTTAGCTTTTAGTTAGGGCTAAAATGAACTGATTTAAAGAGCCAGGGGAATTTAAACAGTTTAAGAGGGCAGATTGGGGGAGAAAACACTAAGAATGGGAGCAGATGGCCATGGATAGAGTTGAACAGCAAGGGAGCTTCCTCGGGAGCTTACAGCCCAGGAGCCATCTTGCTAGGATTTATACTAGGATTAGTATAAATGGGTGGTTGATGGTCGGCACAGACTCGGTGGGCCGAAGGGCCTGTTACAGTGTTGTATCTCTTAATAAATACCATTAGCCTTCCTAATTGCTTGCTGCACCTGCATGTTATCTTTCAGTGACTTATTGACAAGGACACCCAGGTTCCTTTGTAAATCAATACTTTCTAATCTCTTACCATTTAAAAAATACTCTGCACATCTATTCCTCCTGCCAAAGTGAATAACTTCATATTTCTCCACATTATATTCCATCTGCCACGTTCTTGCCCACTCACTAATCTTTCCAAATCCCCTTGAAGCCACTTTGCATCTTCCTCACAACACACATTCCCACCTAGTTTTGTGTCATCCGCAAACTTGGAAATGCTACATTTGGTCCCCACAGCCAAATCATTGATATTTATATTGTGAACAGCTGGGGCCCAAGCACTGATCTCTGCAGTACTCCACTAGTCACAGCCTGCCAATGTAAAAATGACCCATTTATTCCTACTCTCTGCTATCTGCCTGTTAGCCAATCCTTAATCAATGCCAGTATATTACCTCCTATCCCATGTGCTTTAATTTTGCGAACCAATCTCCTGTGGGGGACTTTATCAAAAGCCTTCTGAAAATCCATGTACTCCGATTCCCCTTTATCAATTCTGTTCGTAACATCCTCAAAACACTCCAACATGATCATCAAACATAATTTCCCATTCATAAATCCATGTTGACTATTCCCAGTCTGATCATTATTATCCAAGTGTCCATTTATCACATCCTCTGGACCAGATTCTAGCATTTTCCCAACTGATGTAAGGCTAACAGGTAAACAGTAAAGCAGTTAGGATATTGGGCTTCATAAGTGGAGGCATTGAGTAGAAAAGTAGTGAAGTTATGTTGAACCTTTGTCAAGCTCTTGTTAGGCTCCAACTGGAGTATTGCATCCAGTTCTGGTCAAATACTTCAGGAAGGTGTGAGGGGCCTTGAGCGGATGCAGAGGAGATTTACCAGAATGGCTCCAGGGATAGGGGATCTTAGTTACAGATTTCGGCTGCAAATGCTGGGATTGTTTTGCTTAGAACAATGGAGATTGAGGGAGGATTTATTAGGAGTGTACAAGATTATGGCAAGCTGCGATAAGTTAGACAAGGAAAAATTGTTCTCTTTAACTAATAATACAAAGTCTTGGGACACAGACTGAAGGATTTGGACAAGAAATGCAGGGGGGATCTGAGGAAGAACTTTTTTTCCACAGTGGGTGGCAATTACCTGGAACTCAGTGTCCACAAGGATGGTGGAAGTGGAGACAATCAATGACTTCAAAAGGAAATTAGATGAACACTGGAAGGAAATAAGCTTGCTGGGCTACGGGGATCGAGCAGGGGTGTGGGACTGATTGGATCGCTCCGTGGAGAGCCATCATGGACTTAATGGCTGAATGGCCTCCTTCTTTGCCATAAATGACTCTGTGTCCTGGGGTTGATTTGATTGACCTCCAACAACCACAACCATCCTCCTTCATGCCACGTTTGATCCCAACCAGTGGAGTGTTTTCCCCTGATTTCCGTTACTTCAATGTTGCTGAGACTCTTGGTGCCAAACTTGGTCAAATGTTGCCTTGATGTCAAGGGCAGCTGCTCTCACCTCACTTATCGAATTCAGCTCTTTTTTCCATGATTGGACCAAAACTGTAATTTTGTCTGAGCAGAGTTCCCCTGGCAGAACCAAACTGAGCATCAGTGAGCGGGTTATTGCTGAGTAAGTGCCGCTTGATAGCACTGTCAATGACACCTTCCATCACTTTGTAGATGATTGATAGTAGACTGATGGGCGGTAAATGGCCGGATTGGATTTCTCTTGCTTTTTGTGGACAGGATATACTTGGACAATTTTCCATATTTTTGGGTAGATGTCAGGATTGTACTGGAACAGCTTGTTCCTGAGCACAACTCTTCAGTAATACAGCCAGGATGTTATCAGGGCCCATAATCTTTTCTGTACCCAATGCCTTCAGCATTTTTGAGATCTTGTGCAGTGAATTGAATTGGCTGAAGACTGGCATCTGTGATGCTGGGAACCTCAGGAAGAGGCTGAGATGGATCATCTACTCAGCACTTCTGGCTGACGATGGTTGCAAATGCTTCATCCTTGTCTTTTGCACTGATGTCTTGGTCTATAATCGCAGCAACCCCCATCCCCCACACCTCAACTTAGATACAGACGTTAACAAAGATACAGACAGATCGGCAGAAAGTCAGACAGAAGGATAGACAGACAGGCAGACAGTTAGATGGATGATGTATTTAGCAGACTGACAGATACATCCGCAGACGGGTTGATGGATAGACAGATATGTGCATAATTGTCTCTTTGTGATAGTGTTAAACAAGCAACATAACCTCAGCCTCCCATAATACCGCTCTCACAGATTTATTTTAAATTGATTGCAATGGATAGTGAAATTTAACATTGAGGGGGTGGCCCTGCCCACTGGCTGAAATGTTGGGGGAGAGCCCACCTCCACTGGGCCTGGGGGTCTCGCTGCTATTTTCGTGGCTCAGGCCCTTAATTGGCTTCAGTCAGGACTTCCACCCTCTGAGGCAGCAAGTCCCACTTCCAAGAGCTTCTGACCAATCAGAGACCCAGCAGCTCTTCAGTCCTAGCAGTGCCAGAGAGACTGGTGGCCACTGCTGGGGAAGCACCCAGCGAGAGGAGCTGCGATGGATGCTGGCCTGGGAGCAGGTAAGTGGGGCTGGGGCTTGTCGGGGTTAATTGCTAGGCCCCGGTGAGGGGGGGGGGGGCATGTGTCGGAGAGCAGGGCGAGGCATTAGTATTATCAGGGATGGCCCGTACTGGCGAGGAGCCCTCCATGGGGCACAGGGTGCTCAGTCAGGAGGGCCATCCCCAGCCTGCAAGGATGTCACCAGGTATTACTGGGTGGGCTTCTCAGGTGCTGTAGTGTTTGACTCCTGCTGGGATTGCTGGAACAGGCCCTTAAGAGGCAATAAACTAGACAGTTAAGGGCCTCAATTGGCCTGGGGTGGCCATTTGCCACCTTCCTCCCCGCTGGTAAAATAGCAGTGGGGGGCGGACAGGTTACCGGCACGGCCCCCCCACTACAACCCCACCCCCCCATCTCCCCCCACCTCCCACATGATTTCATGGCACTCCTGCCTTCCAGCACACGACCAGTGTTGGGGTGAGGGGTGGGTGTTAAATTCCAGCCAACGGCTCATCCAATACCATTGAATTTATTTCATCAGCGGAAGTTGAAGGTTTCCCCAGTATTCAATGTCGGAAATTGGACAGGGTGTAAAACGCTCAGCCAATCCATTGCTGCCATTTTCATGTCCGGGAGTAAAAGAGAATATTCTGCTATTATTTCCAGCACTGATTTTTTATAAAGGTTCTCCCTCTTCCTCTCTAGAAGGTTCTGTATCCTTGATGTGTGTTCACAAGACAGGTATCTTCATGTCCTACAGGTAATGACAGAATGTTCCCTTTTGGTCCATTTTGCCACTGCCCTTTCACAACGCAGATATTTGCTGCACAGAAAGAGATGTTTCACCCTCTCCTCTCCATCTCAGCTGTTTGCTGGAATAATCCAGAAATGAATCCCCAGACCCACACTCTCCTCATGGCTTGGTGTCTTCCTCTGATTCTTGTTTAGATTTCCTCCTTAGTTAGAAGTATATCCTTTGAGAGTGATTGTTGCTCTCTCCTGTTCCAACCCATCTCATTGCTGATGTTTATTTTGATGCATCTAATTTGTGGTTTTAATTCTCTGTTATTCTTTGCATCTAATTTCAGCCTAGATCTTAACCCAATGTCCCCTCGTACACCCCGGGCAGGAACTTGGTGAGTTCGGGACGGCCACCCGGTTTACAGCCCACCCGATTTTGCTGTCCATTGGCTTCAATGTTGCCCATAATTGGATGGGATGTAAAACAGACGTCCGCCTCGAGCCCACCCCATTCATGCTTGTCGGGTTAGTTTTAAATCAGGGTTTATACAGGTTCCTTGCTAGATTTCAGTACTGGAGCCCACTCTCAACTTACCATTCATAAAGTTTGAGGTTGGGCAGAGGGTGGAGAAGGTGATTTTGCTGTGGCACTTAACATGGCTGATTAAATCTTTTACTGGTCCAACATTCAAGCAGACACTTGTCAGCAGCAGACACCGCACAGTGATCAGGAACAACACCCAGGGAATTACCCACACTGTGAGCTGAATTTAATGACCCCCGGAAATGGGTGCCGTTCCCATTTGTCATGTGGGCAGCTGTCCCATTGGGATCATGTGGCCGATGGCCATTTGCTTACTGGAGGCACGGGGCATCCCCGGGGCACGGTGGGGTGGGAGACAAGATGCCAAATACGCTGTCAGATGACTTGGGAGTAATGGTGCCTCCATTTTTAAAGGCCTACCAACCCTACATTCACTCCTGTCTGTTTTGAAAGCGTGCCTTCCTGAATGCCCTTTGCTGCATCACGACCCATTCTACTGCCTTTGCTGCCTGATAGGCAGGGAGCTAAACCCGAGCCTGCAGCGACCATGACTGAAGGAAGACATCGGCTGACCCCATGGTTTAGTGCTGCCTCCCTGGAGATTCTCCTCCAGGCTGCAAGGGAAAGGTGGGAGTGGGAGTCTTCACCAGTGATGCAAAAAAGAGGTCCTCCCACATGACCGAGCTAGCCTGGATGGAGATTGTAGAGGAGGTCAGCAGCCATGGAGTCACCCCCTGAACATGGGTACAGAGTCGCAAATGGGTCAACGACCTCATTCATTGTCCTTACCTCACTTGCATATGGCTATGTGACAGAGTGCCTAACATGGGAATTTAGTAAGTGTGGGAATTTCAAGGGTTGATCTCTTTCTAAAATCGAGTCAAGTTGCACTTAGCATTTAACTTAACTTTCACATTAAATTGGAATTCCTTTCAGTTTTAGTCAGCAGTAAACAAACTGCACAGTTGGTCCTAAAATCCACAAACAGGACTGTCATGGCAGACCCATCGTTTCAGCCTGTTCCTGCCCCATTGAACTTATTTCTTCCTATCTTGACTCTATATTTTCTTCGCTGGTCCTTTTTCCTCAACCGAGGATTCCCCCCCACTGTGGATGACAGGGCCCTCAACCGAGTCTGGCCCATTTCCCCCATTTCTGCCCTCACACCTTCCCCTCCCTCCCAGAACTGCGACAGGGCTCCCCTTGTCCTCACTTTCCACCCCACCAGCCTCCACATCCAGAGGATCATCCTCCGCCATTTCTACCACCTCCAGCGTGATGTCACCACCAAATACATCTTCCCCTCCACTGCCAGCATTCTGAAGGATCATTCCCTCTGTGACACCCTGATCCACTCCTCCATTACCACCGACACCTTGTCCCTTTCCCACGACACCTTCCCATGCAATTGCAGAAGGTGTAATACCTGCACTTTAACATCCTCTCTCCTCACTATCCAAGGCCCCAAACACTCCTTTCAGGTGAAGCAGCAATTTACTTGTCCATCTTTGAAGTTAGTGTACTGTATTTGCTGCTCACAATGCGGTCTCCTCTACATTGGGGAGACCAGTCACAGATTGGATGATCATTTTGCTGAGCACCACTGCTCAGTCTGAAAGCATGCCCCCGAGCTCCCGGTTGCTTGCTATTTGAACACTCCCCCCACTCTCATGCCAACATTTGTGTCTTTGGCCTGCTCCAGTGTTCCAGTGAACATCAACGCAAACTCGAGGAGCAGCACCTGATCTTTCGATTCAGCATTCTACTGCCTTGCAGACTGAACATTGAGTTCAATAACTTCAGAGTATGACTGACCTTTGTAATATATTATTTTTTCACCGTGTGCCTTCTTTTCATGTAATCAGAGCTGCTCATTATTCCTCTATGAACACTCTCTCTGGACTAATGTTTTGTCTTGAACCACAAGCATGAACACACACTTTGCCTTTGTCCCAGGATGACTTTGTTATTTAATCTCTCCTGTCCTATCAAAAACTTTCCCCTTCGTTCTCTCCCCCACCCCACTCCCCCCTCCCCTTCACTTGCTTAAAACCTAATTCTTTTCGAACCTTTGCAAGTTCTACACCCTTTGACAGATTTGAACACACCGTACTCTTCCAATGTCTCTCCACTGTCATCCAGCTGGTTGGGACTGCATTTGCCCGGCTCCGTTCTTTTCTTTCTAATTGTTGCCAAAGTATCACTTGCAATGGCTTCTCTTCCCACTCCCGCACCATTATCTATGGTTTCCCCCGAGGATCGATCCTTGTCCTCCTCTTATTTCTCATCTGCATGCTGCCCCTCAGTGACATCATCTGAAAGCACTCATTAGTTTTCACAAGTACGCTGATGACACCCAGCTCTACCTGACCACCACCTCTCTCAACTTCTCCACTGTCTCTATACTGTCAGACCTCTTGACGGACATCCAGTCCTGGATGAGCAGAAATACCCTTGAATTAAATACTGGGAAGATTGAAGTCACTGTCTTCAGTCCCCCGCGACAAACTCCGTTCCCTAGTTACTCTTCCCGGTAGCCTTCTGAGTCTAATCCAGACTGTTCACCATGTTTGACCCCAAGGTGAGCTTCTGACCTCCTATCTTCATCATCACTAACACTGCCTATTTCCACCTCCATTACATCACCCAACTTATCCCAGCCTCAGCTCATCTACTGCTGAAATCTTCACATGTCTTTAGTACCTCCAGGCTTGACTACCAGCACACTCCCATTGGTCTCGCACATTCATCCCTCTATAAAATTGAGGTCATCCTAAACTATGCTACCTATTTCATTACTCACATAGCAATAGCATGAAGTTACATTACTGGTGACACTGGCTCTTTTCAGGTTTATGGGCATTTTTGAGCTCGAGACAGACTGTCAGCTATGTTTCACTAGTCGGCTCTCGATAGAGTTAACAATTGCAGTAACCAAGGTATGAATTATATCCCCCAGTCTGGAAAGTAAAAGGTCCAGTCCTTGGTAAAAAAAACTTCATCAAGACTGTCTTCAATATGGCAGTTATGTAACACAGCAACATAGTCACTCAGCAACTAGTTACGGAAGGAGACAACCTTCAATACATCTAGTCCACACATCCACAGTATGTCTGGATTTAAGGATGCTGATTTATAGGAACGGATTCCCCTACATCCACATCATGTGTAACAAAGGTGCACACCCTGGCTTATCCCTACAGACCCTTTTAAATGCTGTGAGTAGACTTGTTAGGTCTTCTCGTTTTTCTGCATCTAAGTCCGAAAGCATTTGTCCAATTTTCCTCGACATTCTCGGAAAGTAGGAGGTTCAATTTGAGTATTGCCTAGGCCTCTTGCTGCCTCATCCTCACTATTCCTTTCATTCTTATCTGTCCCTATTACCTGACATACTTGGACTGGCTTATCCTCCTCCCTGCGATAATATTGCTTTAACATATTGATATGACACAGCCGATTCTTTTTCTGGTGATCTGGGCTGTCAGTCAAGTATTTTACTATACCAACCCTTTGACCACGTTATACGAATCATTGAACCACGTTTTTAATGGCTCACCCTGTAAAGGTAATAATACGAATACTTCATCCCCTGGTTGAAAAGTTTGACTCTTTGTCTTTTCGTCTGCCCATTTTTTCATCGTGGATTGGGATGCATTCGGGTGTTCCTGAGCCACATTGTAAGCTTTCATGGGCCTTTCCCGGAACATGGATACAGAGTCTAGTACTGGAGGTTCATTCTTTGTTCTAAGAACCTGTCTTTGATGAGTTTAGAGGAACTCTTATCTCATGTCCATAAACCAGTTCAAAAGAACTAAAACCTGTCGACGCATTCGATGAATCACTCGTGGCAAATAAAAGAAATTCTAGCCCTTTATCCCAATCATGGGGATATTCATGACAGTATGTCCTCATCATTCTTTTGAGAGTTTGATGGTACCTTTCTAACACTTTCTGTGTCTGGGTCATATGCTAAAGATTTTAACTGTTTGATACCCAAATTGCCCATGGCTTCTTGAAATATCTTAGACATAAAATTGGCACCTTGATCCGATTGAACTTCAAGTGGTAATCCATATCTTGTAAAAAATTCCGTTAACTTCTCTACTTCTACTTTAGCAGTAATTTTCCTCAAAAGAATGGCCTCTGGAAATCGAGTAGCGATATCCATGATACTGAGAATATATTCATATTCTGCTTTTGTTTTTGGCTAGGGTCCGATACAGTCTACCAACACCGAACTAAATGGTTCCTCAATAATTGGTATGGCAATTAGGGGTGCCAGTTTTGTGGTAGGTTGCGGTTTTCCCACCATTTGGCATGTATGGCATATCCTACAAAACTGCCTCATGTCCTTTGTAAGGCCTGGTCAATTATAATATTGATTTATAAGTGATTTGGTCTTCTGGATACCCTCTGTCCTACTAGATGAATGTCATGTGCTAACCTTAATAATTCTCAGTGATATTTTTGTGGCACCACTACCAGTCGAACAACCATCCAGTCTTCATCTGCAGATCTATGAGGCAGTCTGCATTTCCTCTTCAGAACCCCGTCTTCAACATAATAGCCTTCTGGAATTCCTTTCGCCTCAGCTTCTGTCAGAGCTGACTGTATGATTTTATGTAGCTCTGGATCAGCTTACTGTGCTGCAATTATAGCAGATTTCTTAAACATCTCATTTGGATTATCTAATCACCAAGGAAAGTTTCAGAAACTCCGCTATCTGTTTGTGCTGCCAATTTTACGTCCGACAATGGAACTTGTTTAGCCACTGCTTGGGTTAGTATATATGAATGATGTGGAGGAAACTGTAGCTTGTCTGATTAGTAAGTTTGCGGACGACACAGAGGTTGGTGGAGTTACGGATAATGATGAGGATTGTCAGAGGATACAGCAGGATATAGATCGGTTGGAGAATTGGGCGGAGAAATGGCAGATGCAGTTTAATCCGGACAAATGTGAGGTAATGCAGTTTGGAAAGTCTAATGCAGGTGGGAGGTATACAGTAAATGGCAGAACCTTTTGGAGTATTGACAGGCAGAGATATCTGGGTGTACAGGTCCACAGGTCACTGAAAGTGGCACGCAGTTGGATAAGGTAGTTAACAAGGCATACAGCATGCTTGCCTTCATCGATCGGGGCATAGAGTATAAAAATTGGCAAGTCATGTTGCAGTTGTACAGAACCTTAGTTAGGCCACACTTAGAATATTGCGTGCAATTCTGGTCGCCACACTACCAGAAGGACGTGGAGGCTTTGGAAAGGGTACAGAGGAGGTTTACCGGGATGTTACCTGGTCTGGAGGGCATTAGCAATGAGGAGAGGTTGGATTGTTTCCACTGGAACGATGGAGGTGGATGGGCGACATGATAGAGGTTTACAAAGTTATGAGCGGCATGGGCAGAGTGGATCGTCAGAAGCTTTTTCCCAGGGTGGAAGAGTCAGTTACTAGGGGACATAGGTTTAAGGTGCGAGGGGCAAAGTTTAGAGGGGATGTGCGAGGCAAGTTTTTTGCACAGAGGGTGGTGAGTGCCTGGAACATGTTGCCAGGGGAGGTGATGGAAGCAGGTACGATAGCGACGTTTAAGAGACATCTTGACAAATACATGAATAGGAAGGGAATAGAGGGATATGGGCCCCGGAAGTGCAGAAGGTGTTAGTTTAGGCTTCAAGATCGGCGCAGGCTTGGAGGGCCGAATGGCCAGTTCCTGTGCTGTACAGTTCTTTGTTCTTTGTTCTTTGCACTACACATGCAGGAAATATTCCTGGAACTTGTTCCTGTAATTGTTCTGTTCCTTTAACTTCACTTGATTTCTCTATGTCTACAGGAGAAACTGATACTTTTGCTCCAGCCAAATCATTCCCTATGAGTAAGTCAATTCCATTTACTGGCAAGCTATGGACAACTCCAACAGTTACTGTCCCAGACATGAGGTCACACTCGAAGGGCATTTGGTACAAAGGTATGGGTATATACTTCCCACCAATACCATTAACTAAGATTTTAGCATTCAGTCCACTCTCTCGTGGAAATGTCATACCATTCCCCAGCAAAAGAGTTTGGGTTGCTCCTGTATCCCAAAGAAAAACAATAGGTTTTCCTGCGTCACTTGAGGTATATGGAGTTACTTTGCTGTTGAACAAGAATTCCCTATAACTTTCAGGTATCTTATTCTCAACCCCTACGCTCACTTTGGTTTTTGTATCTGGTTTAACAGCTGCCATCAACCCCACAGCCCGGTCTGCTGTACTCTCAGTCAGAGCCCCATTGTCTGCCTTAGTTTTGTGTACACCAACAAGTCCTATGGGTTTACCTCGCAACTTCCAGAATTCTGAACAAAAATGTCCCACCTTGTGGCAATGATAACACTTTGATTTGTGGATCTCACTTCAACCCTCAGCACCTTCCTTTCTGGCCTGAGGAGAGGATCCTGGAGTATTCTCTGCTGTTCCTTCTTCTCCCCATCTACTCGCCTTCCTTTCACTATCACTTTCTATCCTTCTCAGGTTTGTGGTTTGATGGACAAAGTGTTTTGGCTGATTCACAAGCTCAAAATCATCAGCAATTTCTGCTGCTTGTCTGGCTTTTAAAACTTTCTGGTTCTCTACATGAGTTCTCACGACTGGAGGGATTGAATTTTTAAACTCTTCCAAGAAAATCAATTCTCTATGATTCACATGCATGACTTCCACCTTTACTGCCTGTATCCAATTGTCATGCAGATCCCCACCTGCCAAGAATGAGGCATATTAATTTTGTCATATGAACATTGATTTTAAACTGTTGCTGGAGCGAGGAAATGACTTGTTAAACAGATCAGCCATGGCTGGAAATAAACATTCATATACTAACAGACAGTGATTTTGGAGACAAAGCACCATTCCCTGACACATTCGACCCACAATGGACTTTGATCTCCAGACATTGAAAGTGAGGAAGCTCATATTCCAGGATGACGGCTAAGATGGCAAATCCACAAACAGACATGGTCAAACCAGCTGGTCACATAACTAACCTGGTGGGCAACATAAGTTTTTTTTTTTGAATTGTACAGGCAGCTTGAGAGCAAGAGAGACTGTTTGCTACTGGATTGTAAAGACCTCTCCTAGCTGGCTCACCACAGCCTCTCCTGTCTGCTTCCATCTCTTTCTCACAGAACTCTAAATCCACGGAAGACATGAACCACAAGACAGAAGAGTCTCCTACATCGAACAAGCTTTAAGAAGAATACTGGACCCCAATGAAAAGCAAGACCTATTACAATCAAGGACTGTACAGTGAGCTCGAAGAACAGCAACCAAAACCATCTTCAGATATTGCCTCAAACTTTTCCACTTTATTTCTTCTGCTCTTTTCTATCTCTATCTGCATGTGTGTATCCGTAGGCGTTAACCAAATTAGAGTTTAAGTTTAATAAAGTTCAACGTTTCTTCTTTAAACCTAAGAAAACCTGTTTGGATGATTTCTTTGCCTTACAATTGGAAAGCAGTGAACAAGGATTCAAAAAGAGGGAACTAAAAACACAGTGTGTTTAAAATCACACCCTGTTGCGGTAAGACCAGTTGAAGGCTAAGAGGGATCTTTTGACCCCTTCTCACTGGGTCGTAACAACAACGATCAAAATTAATTTGCTTTATCCTCTCAAATTCTGCATAAGTCTGGCCAGCCAATCTCCAGAGGTTCCGAAACTTCTGTCAGTACGATTCAGGGACTAACTCATATGCAGTGAGAATAGTCTTTTTTGCCATCTCATAATCTGCAGAAGCCTATTCAGGAGCATGGAACAAACTTCATGAATTCTGCCCATCAACCTGCTTTGCATAAGCAGTGTCCAGCTTTCCTTTGGCCATTTCATTTCTTTGGCTATTTTTTCAAATGAAATGAAAAATGCCTCTATGTCCCTTTCCTCAAACTTCGGGAGAGCGTCTATAAATTTAAATAGCTTTTCACTGGGTCCTGGGCTGGATTCAGATGCTTCATGACCAGAATTTTCCCTGGAGTCAAGACACCTCTTTGTCTGAATTCCATCTCTTTTAATCTCAATTCCCTCTCTACTTTTGCACTTTCTCTCTGAAGTTCAAGTTTTCTCAATTCTTTTTCAGCTTCAAGTTGTTTCAATTCTATTGCTTTTGTTCCTTTCTGTTGAGGCTCCAGTTGCTTGAACTGTAAATGAATTTTAGCCAATTCAACTGCATCACCCTCTGACTAACTATCTTCTTGTTCTTCTTCTTCAAATTTCTAATGTTGGGATATTATGTCAATTATCTCTGCTTTTTTAGCACCTGATTTCAATTCTAACCCCAGCTGTGCTGCTAATTCTTTTAGTTTAATCTTGGTTAAAGCTTTCAAGTCACTGAGGGATACCTTGTCCTTTCCTAGAAAAAGCTGCTGCAACTGCAAGTGCCATTCTGATGGTGTAGACTTTACCTTATTACACAAGAAATCTGGCTCCTTTATTTGTTTCTCTTTCAATTCCCTGTTGGGGTGGAATGACTAAATGAATCACTCGACACCCAGACACGATTCAACTATCAAAGAGTTTATAGTTTTACACCAGTGGGGTGCAGGCCTCTGGGCAGTCCAGGTACCTCTCCACCAAACAGAAGAAATTACACACTTTAAATACAGTTACTCAGCCCATATCAGCTGGATATTGTCCAATTGATTAGATGTCTTCTTATCACATGGATGCATGATCAGGGCATGTTCGACCCCTTATTCTGAGGGTCTCACCATTTTGTGACTATGTGATCAAGTCCTGTCGTACCCATATCTCTTTCGGTGAAGGATAACAGATGTAGAACTTTAAGCTTGTTTACAACAATGAGACCCTGGATCAGTGCGTGTCCAGGGCCTCTTCTTATCTAACTGCTGGCTGGGTTCGTCTATGAGTATGCTTAACTGCCTTGTTTTCTCAAGGCCTTTGGTATACGTTATTTCTAATCTAGTTTCTACCGAGGCAGCTAATTAATCTAGTCTCTAATACAATTCACTATGTGTTACACATTACTAAGGCAGGCTACATTCTGCTGTTTCAGCCAAATTCCTTCTTCAGCCATTTTGTAGCCGTCCCTGTCATTTTGTTCATTTAACTGCTGCTTCTGCCACAGCTGGCCCTTACAATCCCCCCTTTCGGTAATGGTCTACCCCTCGGCCCATTAACCGACCTATTCTGATGTTTTATACTGCCCCGGTATTCCCTGCCTCATCTGTGCTGGCCAGTCACGGGATTTCAGGAATTCCGGTCATTCAGATCAAATTATAGTGTTCCATGGGAGCCTGTAGTCTACACCATTCCCTTGCTCGGGCGTGTGCTCTCTTCCTCAGTGTATAGCCCCTGCAAGGTCTGCAAGCCATTGTTCCCCGTGCCAATGTCAGTATTAACTGTACTCCCACTAAAATGTGTGATATTATTCTCATCCAGGGGTGGATGTTCACATTCATTCCCCAGTCCCATACCTCCTCCCACCAGCTTCCATCTTCGAGTTCTCGCTCGGTGTTTTCCTGGAGAGTATCAAGTTTCTTTTGTAGCTGGTGGTGGAGTTTTACTGACTGTCCTGTCCTCTGCCTTATCTCCCCTAGTTCCTCTACTAAGTGTGGGCTGGGGGCTTGTTCTGGTTTTTCGTAGTCTGTTCGATGGTCATGAAGTTGGTCTGTGGCATTGATTATTGTGGGCTCTCCTTGCTGAATGTGGACTATTCGAACCTGCCCAATGGTCACCATCTGTGCAGGGTAAAACAGAAGTTTGGGTATGGGATAGGGCATCGTAAATTCCCAGACTGATATGACGTGTCGATGGTGGACACGCAATATTTTCCTTTGCCTCCATACCCTGACCGTGCAAAGTGCTGGGGGGTGTGAACAAATCCAAAACACATCCTTCTGTGCAGTTGATCCCACATTCATCCAACTCCCCTTGTCCAGCCAAGTGGGGGCATATGGTGATGATACCCCTTTGTTTACACCCTGTAAAAGATATCCCGTATCAAGTGTTGTTTCTTCGTATAGCATTGGTATAGTATCAAAGGGAGGAATTGCCCTGTATGACGCCAATGTTCTGCATCTGATAGTGATGGGAGGGTCCCACCTTTGGGGTTACGATGGGAATCATTCGGACCATTCCTACCCCTATTGCCTGTCCGCCCTTGCAATCTGGGACCACAGGGTTAAGCCCCCTTGTTAAGACCTTCAGGGTACAATTATCCAGCGTTCTGTGAATCCTACTAATTGGGCTAACCAGGTGCTGTTAATCCAATCTGGTACCTCCCCCACTTTGGACCTGAATGAGATTGTCTCATATCTGGCCCACCATCCACAGCCCGTATGTGTGGTACAACTGGCCTTGTCTCAGTTTTCCGGTGTGCTCCCATTCTCTGTCCATTCAATGATTGATTGTCTGAGCATGTGCCTCCATCACCACTACCCCATCTAACTGTATATCCACTGTCTGCCGCCCCAGACTGGCTTGGTCTTTTCAGCTTGAATTATGAGCTCCTTTATAAACCTCCGAAGTCATTCCACATTCTTGTTTACCCCTTGCATATCTAAATGATTAAAGAAGTCCCAGTATTGATCCCTGTTACTATGTCATTTAATATTTCTCTCTTGTATTTATGAAATGGGTTATGCCCCATTAACCTAGTGGCCCCTGTGACATCAGCAACTTGACATATCACAACATCAGTTAACATATTATACATAGTCTTTGCCTGCTCTGAACACTGCTCCGGCATCCGGATGCCTGAGACCTTGATCAGCAAGGGCACAATTTCATGCTTTACATTATCGGACAAAATCTCTCTCTCATTCAACAGGAATATTCCACTGTTGGGTTTTTTTGCTATTAGAACAAAGAACAAAGAACAGTACAGCACAGGAACAGACCATTCAGCCCTTCAAGCCTGCGCCAACCATGATACCTGTCTAAACCAAAACTTTCTGCACTTCCGGGGTCCATATCCTTCTATTCCCATCCTAGTCATGTATTTGTCAAGATGCCTCTTAAACGTCACTATCGTACCTGCTTCCACCACCTCCCCCGGCAGCAAGTTCCAGGCACTCACCACCCTCTGTGTAAAAAACTTGCCTCGCACATCCCCTCTAAACTTTGCCCCTCTCACCCTAAAGCTATGTCCCCTAATAACTGACTCTTCCACCCTGGGAAAAAGCTTCTGACTATCCACTCTGTCCATGCCACTCATAACTTTGTAAACCTCTAACAGGTTGCCCCTCCACCTCTGTCATTCCAGTGAAAACATTCCGAGTTTATCCAACCTCTCCTCATAGCTAATACCCTCCAGACCAGGCAACATCCTGGTAAACCTCTTCTGTACCCTCTCCCAAAGCCCCCACATCCTTCTGGTCGTGTGGCGACCAGAATTGTACACAATATTCCAAGTGTGGCCTCACTAAGGTTCTGTATAGCTGCAGCATGACTAGCCAATTTTTGTACTCTATGCCCCGACTGATGAAGGCAAGCATGCCTTCTTGACTACCTTATCCACCTGCGTTGCCACTTTCAGTGAGCTGTGGACTTGTACGCCCAGATCTCTCTGCCTTTTAATATTCTACAGGGTTCTGCCATTTACTGTATACTTCCCACCTGTATTAGACCTTCCAAAATGCGTTACCTCACACTTGTCCGGATTAAACTTCATCTGCCATTTCCCCACCCAAGTCTCCAACCGACCTATATCCTGCTGTATCCTTTGACAATCCTCATCACTATCCACAGCTCCACCAACCTTTGTGTCGTCCGCAAACTTCCTAATCAGACCAGCTACATTTTCCTCCATTTCATTTATATATACTCCAAACAGCAAAGGTCCCAGCACTGATCCCTGCCGAACACCACTAGTCATAGCCCTCCATTCAGAAACGCACCCTTCCACTGCTACCCTCTGTCTTCTATGACCGAGCCAGTTCTGGAGCCATCTTGCCAGCTCACCTTTGATCCCGTGTGACTTCACCTTTTGTATCAGTCTGCCTTGAGGGACCTTGTCAAAGGCTTTACTGAAGTCCATGTGGACAACATCCACTGCCCTTCCTTCATCAATCATCTTCGTCACTTCCTCAAAAAACTCAATCAAGTTAGTGAGACACGATCTCCCCTTCACAAAACCATGGTGCCTCTCGCTAATAAGCCCATCTGTTTCCAAATGGGAGTAAATGCTGTCCCGAAGAATCCTCTCCAATAATTTCCCTACCACTGGCGTAAGGCTCACCGGCCTGTAATTTCCTGGATTATCCTTGCTACCCTTCTTAAATGAAGGAACAACATTGGCTATTCTCCAGTCCTCTGGGACCTCACCTACAGCCAATGAGGTGACAAAGATTTCTGTCAAGGCCCCAGCAATTTCCTCCCTTGCCTAGACATTTAAGTTCTTTAGGGGTTGTGGACACTGTTAAAGGGTGAGGTGTTGTCGGATCAGGGGGAAAACATATGTACAATGATAAGGCTGGTGTTACCCTGGGCTCGATGTATCCAGACACATCCATATTCCCTTCAACTTTCCTTATCGTCTTTTGCCCAGTGGGAGGGGCACAAACAATTCCAAAGACACAGCTCTCAGTCACCCCTCCCCCTTTCTGTCTGGTCACGCAGTTAGCACGGTCATCTGTGGAGCACGGTACACATACTACATCTTTGCCCGGATTCACTAGAAGCCATGCATTCAAGTAGGTTCGGTCCCTATTTTGAACTTTACTTGTCAGTATACACTTCCCATCCAACATGTTGTACAATGCCCCATAGTTCAGACAGTCCATATTAATATTAATCCATTGTACATTCGTCACTTGGTCATTGTTCTTCCTCTCCTGTCGTTTTCCCAAGCCTCCGGATATTAGCATCAGGCCCCACAGACACTGTAGTCCATTCCTTCCCATTCTCCACCAGTGGTTATATCTGTCATTTAAACACACCGTCCTGGTAGTCACCAGGTGTTAGTACTTGTCCATGTTGTGAGTGTCCCCTAATGAGGTATACATGTCTACCTGTGGGGACCGAACACATCCTGGGGAATCCAGGAGTTATTTTATATTCTTATCATCTCTACTCTTTTGAAATTATCTATTTGGTCCCATCGTGCTTGGGCTTCATTTCCCACAATCCTTGCCCAGTTAGTAGCCCATCTAATAATAATCCAAACGCCTATCAACACTACCATTATTCCCAGCCCCCTGAATAGTCCATTCTCAAGTGTATTCTTCCATTCCCAGTATCTCTTTGCATAACAGGTGGTGGTCAGTGTATATGTTATTTCAGGGTCTGTCACTTGCTGTTGTCTTTATATACCTTCAGTTGGGACCAATGTTTCTATCGGCCCTTCCCTTTCATATCTATACATGTGCATGTGTCACTGGTCATGATTATGTCATAGGGCCCTATCCACCGTGGGGCAAATCCTATTTTTTCCAGGGTAACCTGGACAAAGACTTGATCATCTGCGATGTGGGTTTGTGAGGGTTTGGGTCCCCCTTTGACACCAGATCTCTTATTGCTTGTTGGTCCCTTGCCTCCTGATGTAGATTTCACAATTGTTGGTCTAGTTGGGCCACATACTGCCTCATCTTATCCCTGTGGGGTCCCATCTCAGCTCCCCCTACTATAATACTTTCGGGGAGCCTCATCGCTCTTCCTGTCATCAATTCAAAAGAAGTCAGGCCTGTTGTTCGGTTTGGGGTGGCCCTTAGTCTCATCAAAATGCCTGGGAGTAAGCCGACTCAGCCTTTTCCTGTCTCAGCTATCACCTTGGATATGGCGGTTTTGAGGATCCTATTCATTCGTTTCACCATTCTCGAACTCTGGGGGTGATATGGGATGTGGAATCATTTGTATTACCAGGAGGCCACAGGCCTTCTTCATAATACTTCCCGTGAAATGGGTCCCTTAATCTGAATCGATCTGTAGAGGCACCCCCCCCATCTAGGGATAATGTCAAAGTCTAGAATGTGGGCCACGGTGTGTGCACTGCAATCCCTGGTCAGGAATGCTTTGACCCACTGGGTAAACTGATCAATGATCACCAGGCAGTATTTCTTTCCCCAGCTGTTGGGCAGGGGTCCGGTGAAGTCTATCTGAATGTTCTCCCAGGGTCCCTTGGGACGTGGCTGATATGCCATTTGGACCTTTATTGGTTTACCTGGGTTGTGCTGTGCACAAATAATACATCGTTGGCAGTGCTTGGCCACATCCCTGCCAATTCTGGACAACCACCAATCTCAGAGGAGGCGGCCAAGCATACTGTCTCACCCATTGTGATCTGGTTCATGCTGCAGTTTCAGGAGGGAATTTCGTATACACGCTGGTGCGGCAACTAATGATCCCTTTCTCCACACCCCATCATCGTTCTGGCTTGCCCCTTCCTGTTCCCATTTCTTTCTTTCATCTACAATTGCTTCTGCCTGCACTTTCTGTATATTCATCTCCTCTGGCCCCATCGCTGCTACTTGGCCAATTGTTGGGACCACCTTTTCTGCTGCTTCTTTTGCGTCTGCGTCTGCGTCCACTAACATGTACCCGTGCCGCGCCTCCGTTTCTATCTTTCTGTGTGCTTTTATTTTTATAACCGTTGCTTCCGCGGGGTCTTGGCCACCTCCACTAGTTTCTGAATTATGTTTTTGTGTTTTATATGCCCTCCTCCTGAAGTAACACAGCCCCCTCTGCTCCATGCTCCATATAGTCATGTACTACCCCGAAAGCGTATCGGCTGTCTGTGTATATGTTAACCCTCCTCTCCTTTACTAATCACAGACCTTCTGTGAGTGTTATTACTTCTGCCACTTGGGCTGAGAACGTTCCCTCCAGCCCTCCCTTTAAAACTGTTTTCCCAGTCTGGTCCACTATGGCCCACCCCGTCCGGAACTGTCCATTGATAAATCGTCTAGACCCGTCTCCATATAAAATTCAATTTGGATTGTCCAGGGGCTCATCCAAGATCCCTTTGGTTGCTTCCTGATCAATTTCTGTCTGACAATGGTGTGACTCTCCCTCTATAATCAGATTCTCTGAGGGGTTGTATTTGATATTCCGTATGATTCGAATTGACTTATCTTTTGGTAATAGCACTGCTTCCCACGTGGCTCTCCGAGAGTCTGATACTGTTTTTAACCTTCCTGTGTTTAGTAATTCCACAAAGGAATGCCGCGTATGTAACACTATCTGTCTGGACATGGTGACAGGCTCACTAACTTTCACTGCCCAGGCTGCACACTCTAGAACGGCAATGCACCGATGGAGTCCCCGGACCACCGGGAATTCCTGTGTGGAGTAATTGGCTATAGGTTGCTTGCCTCCCCCCGACTCTTGGGCTACTCCTGCGTTATAAAAATCCCCGTCGATGTTGTAATATATATGGAATGGTTTTGACATGTCCTGTAGTTTAATGGCTGGTGCGGTCATGAGACTTGCTTTTACTTCTGAGTGCGCTTTCTCTTGCTCTGACCCTCATTCTACCTTTCCTCATACTGGCTTTCCCCCTTTGACTAACCTTTGAATGGGTTCCGCGGTGGCCACAAATTGGGGAATAAAATCACAGCAATAGTTAAATAATCCCATGACCTTCCTGACCACCCCCCTTTATGGTGGTTGGGAGGGGCATGTCTCCCTTAGCAGCTTTCCTGTCATGGGGCAAGCTATTCTGGCTTATGTCATGCCCTAGATATTGAACCGTTTTCTGTCCCACCTGAGCTTTCCTGGGGTTAGCCTTAAATCCTGCCTCTTCTAAAGTCCGGAGGACCACTGATAGTGCCCCCAGGTGTCCCCTTTCGGATTCGGACGCTATTAAAATATCGTCCACGTATTGGAGGATTGCACTCCCATACGGGGTCACGTTGCATGCCTCCAGCTGCCCACTCATTATTTGGTGGAAAATGTTGGGGCTGTTGTGGAAACCCTGGGGTAACCTTGTCCATGTATATTGCTTCCCTTTGGCAGAAAATGCGAATCTATCCTGTGACCCGGGATCGAGTGGATTTGGCCAAAACCCATTCACTATTTCCAATACGGTAAAGATTTTATGCTCTGGTTTTAATCTGGTACAATTCGTAGCAGGACTAGCCACTATTCGGTGTTCATTGAGGGTGACCTTATTTAGTTCAGTATAGTTGATGGCCGTACACCAGTCGCTGAAGGTAAGCATGCAGGTGCAACAGGCAGTAAAAAAGGCAAATGATATGTTGGACTTCGTAGCGAGAGGATTCGAGTACAGGAGCAGGGATGTCTTGCTGCAATTATACAGGGCCTTGGTGAGGCCACACCTGGAATATTGTGTGCAGTTTTGGTCTCCTTATCTGAGGAAGGATGTTCTTGCATCCTGAGGAAGGGAGTGCAGCGAAGGTTTACCAGACTGATTCCTGGGATGGCGGGACTGACGTATGAGGAGAGATTGAGTCGCTTAGGATTTTATTTGCTGGAGTTCAGAAAAATGAGGGGGGATCTCATAGAAACCTATAAAATTCTAACAGGACTTGACAGGGTAGATGCAGGAAGGATGCTCCCAATGGTGGGAGAGTCCAGAACCAGGGGTCATAGTCTCAGGATATGGGGTAAACCTTTCAGGACTGAGAGGAGGAGAAATTTCTTCACCCAGAGAGTGACGAGCCTGTGGAATTTGTTACCACATAAAGCAGTTGAGGCCAAAACATTGTATGTTTTCAAGAAGGAGTTAAATATAGCTCTTGGGTCTAAAGGGATCAAAGGGTATTTGGTGAAAATGAGAACAGGCTACTGAGTTGGATGATCAACCATGATCATAATGAATTCCGGAGCAGGCTCGAAGGGCCGAATGGCCTACTCCTGCTCCAATTTTCTATGTTTCTATGTTTCTGGGTAATTAAGTATGTCTTTATTACTTTATGTATTGGCTGTCATGTTAAATTTTAAAAACTTGTGTCATACTTACCTTGGCAATGTTACAAATAACCATCTTTATTTGCCTATGCTTTGGTTATCAGGCCCAATTAGCCAATTACACGTCAATAAATTCCCCTGAGTATTGTTTTCAAATCTAACAATTTACTGTAACAATATAACCTGTGTAATAATTATCAAGGTGAATATAACAATTCAGTGTTGATTCATACCTCATTGCATTCATTAACAGGTCCAACTGAACAATTGAACAAGCCAAAAGACTTGCAGGTTGATAGGTAAATTGGCCATTATAAATTGTCACTAGTATAGGTAGGTGGTAGGGAAATATAAGGACAGATGGGGATGTTTGGTAGGAATATGGGATTAGTGTAGGATTAGTATAAATGGGTGGTTGATGTTCGGCACAGACTCGGTGGGCCGAAGGGCCTGTTTCAGTGCTGTATCTCTAATCTAATCTAATATTCCCCTGTGTCTGCATCATCATCCCCAATTTAACAACTAACTGTAGTTTTCTACCTCATACACTCCTTATCAAGAACAATTTAGCAATTAACTAATTTTATGAGCCAGTGTATTCATTATATTCATTTGACCAATTAAGTGCAAATTTATTATC
This sequence comes from Heterodontus francisci, assembly GCF_036365525.1. NCBI lineage: Eukaryota > Metazoa > Chordata > Chondrichthyes > Heterodontiformes > Heterodontidae > Heterodontus > Heterodontus francisci. Next base: position 37,452,282 of record NC_090410.1, read on the forward strand.
CTGTGCATTTTTCTCAAGCTTAATTTAATAAGTAACCGTAACTGCATAGCCTACGTATTGTGTATCAAGTCCAATACAACAAGTAACTGTAAATTTACACCTTGTGTATAAAAAATTAGCTTTAAAACCATCCCCTTGTGAATTAAGTATTGTGTACAATTTGGCAAATAACTGTACCTTTGTACCCTGTGCACTTGATTTTACAAACAATCTGAAAATTAATATTATAATCACTGTATTAGTCATCAACCACAACATAAGAATTCATTTAACTTTATTATTCTATGGATTAGTTATCATGTCAAACTTAACAATTAACACAGTGGAGCAGTGGTTAGCACCGCAGCCTCACAGCTCCAGCAACCCGGGTTCAATTCCGGGTACTGCCTGTGTGGAGTTTGCAAGTTCTCCCTGTGTCTGCGTGAGTTTCCTCCGGGTGCTCCGGTTTCCTCCCACATGCCAAAGACTTGCAGGTTGATAGGTAAATTGGCCATTATAAATTGTCCCTAGTATAGGTAGGTGGTAGGGAAATTATAGTGACAGGTGGGGATGTGGTAGGAATATGGAATTAGTGTAGGATTAGTATAAATGGGTGGTTGATGGTCGGCACAGACTCGGTGGGCCGAAGGGCCTGTTTCAGTGCTGTATCTCTCACTAACTAACTAACTAACTGTAACCTTATATCCTCAGTGATGGCTATAAAATCCAAATTAATACTGACCTGTAACATTATACATGTGTACTAGTTATCATGTCCAATTGAATAATTAATTGTACCATTATTCACCTGCTTATTGCTTTCAAGTCCAATACAACAATTAATTGTAAATGTATACTCTGAGTATTCATTATCGAGCCAAATGTATCAATTAGGGCTGGATGTTATTCCACCAACAGGTCCCTGGCAGAGGGTCAGGAGACAGGGAGCCAATTAACTGCCTGACATTGGGGATGCCGTCCCTTTAAGGAACGACTGCCCGCCTCCAGAGCTGCTGTCCAATTGGAAGGCCGGTAGCTCTGCAGTACTGCAGGAGCCCATGCAGCAACAAAGACAGGAGGAAACTCCAGGTCAGGTAAGTGGGGTGAGGGTTGCCGAGCCGATTCTGACAGGCCCCGGCGACTATGTGTGGTTAGTGAGGCTGGGGTGGGGTCTTCCTGGTGGTTCGGCCATTACCACCGGCAGGGCTTCCAGGGACTCTGGATTACCCCCAAAGGAGGGACTCCTCCCCCAACCCCACTAGGATGCTTTAACCGGCGGCATCCCCATGCAGTGGAAGTCCCCTCTGCCTTCAATAAAATTGAAGAGGAGGCGAGAAGTGGCCCTTAAGTGGCCATTAATTGGCCATTAAAGGGCCTCAATTGGCCTGGGCAGGAAGGTCGCCCGGCAACATCAGGAACAGCGTCCCCTGCTGCTTTATTTGCTCCGCCACCTCTGTACCCATCTCCAAGGTCAGAATAAACCCTGCCCTTAGATGTAACATTTTACCCTGCATACCTGTTATCTTTGCCAACATAACAATTTGCTGTAACTTTATTCTCCTGTGTATTGACTTCATGTCCAATTAAACAATTAACTGTAACTTCATCCTCGGTATATTGATTATCAAACCCAGTTAAAGAACTATTGGTAAATCTATACACGGTGTATTCGTGATCAAGGCTAATTTCACAATTAACTGTCATGAAATATTGTACACTTGTTGTCATGTCAATTTTAATAATTAACTGGAAATGGACTGCCCTCCATATTGGGTATTAAGCCCACTTTAACAATTAACTGTAATAATGCTTGTCATGGCAATGTAATTATTAACTGTAACTTTATTTCCCAGTGTATTGGTAATCAGGCCCAATTCGCCAATTAAATATCAATATTTTATCCTCCATATAGTTTTCAAATTCAATATAACAATTTAATGTAACAATGTAAACTGTGTTTTAGTTATCAAGACTAATATAGCAACTAAATTCAACATTGTATTAATTCTCAAGGGAAATTGAACAATTAAGTGTAGATTCTTACTCTTATGTATTGGTTATTCGGTCAATGGCACAACTAACTGTGACATTACTACCCTTTGTAATGGCTATCAAGCCCAATTTAACAATTAACTGTAACTTTATTGCATAAGAATTTAAGAAATAGGAGCAGGAGTAGCCACTCAAGCCTGCTGGGCCATTCAATAAGATCATGGCTGATCAGATCAAGGTCTTAACTCCACTTTTCTGACTGTTCCCCATAATCCTTGACTCCGCTATAGTTCAAATATTTGTCGATCTCAGCCTTGAATATATTCAATGACTCAGCCTCCACTGTTCTCTGGAGTACAGAATTCCAAAGATTCATCACCCTCTGAGAGGAGAAGTTCCTCTTCATTTTTGTCTTAAAAAAGGAGACCTGTTATTTTGAAACTGTGCCCCCTGGTTCTAGATTCCCCCATGAGGGGAAACAACCTGTCAGCATCTATCATGTCAAGCCCCCTCAGAATTTTATGTTTCAGCAAAATCACCTCTCATTCATTTAAGCTCCAATGAGTTTAGGCCCAACCTGCTCAACCTTTCCTCATAAGAAAGCCCATTTATCCCAGGAATCAACCGAGTAAACCTTCCCTAAACTGCCTCCAGTGCAAGTATATCCCTCCTTAAATAAGGAGACCAACACTGTATGCAATACGTTAGGTGTGGTCTCAGCCACGCCCTGTACAGATGTTGCAAGACTTCCCTGCTTTTATACTCCATCCCCCTTGTCATCAAGGCCAACATTCCATTCCTTCTTAATTACTTGCTTTACCTGCAAGCTAACTCTTTGGGCTGGACTTTAAAGGCTCTCTGATGTGGGGAACGGTGATAGAGGGGGGAATGAAGATTGCAACAGATGAGTACTGCCACCGACCCCGGCAGGGTCTGTACCAATCTCAATGGCGGCGGTGAGGCCTCGTGGTGACTCCCCTGCTACTCGATGATGGGACCAGCATTAAAATATGTAAATGGATACTTACCTTTCATTAACATTCCAGTCGCAGTGATTCTGAGGGCAGGTTCCAATCTTCATTCCGGCCTGCAATGCCGTGCCTTCGAATCCCTGTTTGGGGAAACGAGGCGTGACTCCTGTGGGGAGGGGGGAGGAGGAACTTTTCTCAGTGTGGGAGAGGGTCAAACTCCTCGGATTGGTTGGGGGAGTGATGGGAAGGGGTAAAGGACAAAGGTTCTGAACTTTGGAGTGGGGGTGGGGGGAAGGTTATATTTTCACAGCAGGTATTCTGGGGGGGAAAGGGCAGGAATGATGTGTAATGCCATTGGGGGAGTGGCAGACGGCATGAAAATATGTTTTTATTCATTTCTATTAACTGTAATATAACTGACGCTTTAAAAATTTAAATTGTGATTTAGGGCCCTTTAAAAATGGTGCCGGTGCCTGAGCATTGGCGCCGGACGCCGTTGCCAGGGACGGCTTGCCCGCACCCTCCACGTCATGGGGGATGGGGGCGGCTGTCCCAGCCATGCAAATGAGCCACCGTGTTTGGAATTGTGGCATTCTGCAAGATGTGTCCCGTGTGTGCAGGCTGCAAATTTTACCATCCGCTACCTATTTCGGCAGCGGGCTTTTAAAATTTCGATTGGATTGGACTGGAATGGATTGAATTGCACTGGACTAGACTGGACTGGACTGGATTGGACCAGGACTGGACTGAATTGTACTGGATTGGACTGGACTTGTCTAGTCTGGATTGGATTGGACTGGATTGGATTGGACTGGATTGTACTGGACTGGATCAGATTTACTAAATTGGACTGGACTGGATTGGATTGGATTGGACTGGTTTGGACTTGTCTGGATTGGATTGCACTGGACTAGACTGGACTGAACTGAATTGGACTGGACTGGATTGGACTCGATTGGACTTGACTGGGCTGGACTGGATTGGGCTGCTCTAGATTGGGCTGGATGGACGAGATTGGATTTGCCTGTTGGACTGGATTGGACTGGATTGGATTTGCCTGAGTTGGACTGGATTGGACTGGATTGGATTGTATTGGATTGGATTGGACTGGACTGGACTGGACTGGACTGGACTGGGCTGGACTGGGCTGGACTGGACTGAATAGGACTGGTTTGGAATGGACTGGGTTGGACTCAATTGGACTGGATTGGACTGGACTGAATTAGACTGGACTGGATTGGACTGAATTGGACTGTACTGGACTGGATTAGATTGGACTGGATTGGATTGGACTGAATTGGACTGGACTGGACTGGGCTGCCTTTGAAGGGGAGATGGTTCGGGTACATTCGGGGCACATTCCCATGAAGGGGAAAGGGAGGAGAAACGGAGCCTGGGTGATGAAAGAGATACAAACTACGATGAAGCAGAAAAAATGTGCAGATGTCAAACATCAGGTTGATAACACAAGTGAGAATCAGGCTGAATATAAAAAGTTCAGAGGGGAATTGAAAAAGAACTGAGATGAAAAGAGAGAGTATGAGAAGAGATTGTCAGCTAACATAACAGGGAATCCAAAAATCTTCTACCTTTTAAAGCGCCCCATCACCTGCTTCCTGACAGCTGTCAAAGAAATACTTACCTCACTATTGAAGAGTGGAGGCTGCTGTCAATCTGGCAGCAAAGTAGAAAGTGCTGGAGAAATTCAGCAAATCAGGCAGCATCTGTGGAGAGAGAAGCAGAGTTAACTTGACCAAGTTCACAGACCTGAAAGTTAGCCCTGCTTCTCTCTCCACAGATGCTGCCTGACCTGCTGAGTTTTCCCAGTACTTTCTGTTTTGCTGCCACATACCAACCCTGCTGTGTCCCAGTGTCCCGTGAAGTTGGGATCCTCTTCTTCACTCCAGTGTAACATTCCTTCTTGTAGGCTTGCCACACTGGGGTGCAAAATCTTAATTTTGCACAGTCCAGGACGTGTGACTTAAATGTACCACAAAAGGCAAATACACAACAGAAATAAAACCCCAATTGAAGAATATCTACATACTATGGCCTTCTAATCATCTGACTGTGAAAAGTCACAGACTAATATGCATTTGGAATCTGTCTTCATTTCTCTGTGAACTGTTATGTGAAAATACATGTAGCAGCAATTAAACAATCATTGTTAAAAAAACAGGAAAATATGCTCATATTTTAGCTGCATTGCCAGCTAGAAAGATTACACCAATAACTATGATCAGCTGCTGTGAAAGCAGAGTGTTGGTGAACATGCGTTGATGTGTAATAGTTGCAATACCATGACAACAGCACAGATTTCCTCAATCGTCCTGCATTGGTTTTCAAACAGATGCAAGACAAACCTTGCAGCCAGAGGTTAGAGCAGTTACACGGTGGAGTCACCTTTGCATTTGATGGACTGCACCAAAAGCCGAAGATGGCAGGGGGGTGCTCTAGGGTGGCCCCACAGTGCAGCGAAGTCTCCCTGCTCGCTCTCCTCCAGGTTGTGCGGGCAAGGCCAGAGGTCCTTTTCACCAGTGATGGTAAGAAGAGCCCCTCCCACCTGAACAAGGAAATCTGGCTGGAGATGGCAGAGGAGGTGAGTAGCCATGGAACCATCCAGTGCCAAAGAGTTCAATGCCAGAAGGGGATTAATGAGAACTCCTACAGCCAACAGGGGCCCTCTAGGCCTCTTGCGCACAGTGTACGAGTGCAAAGCTCATCCACAGCCAAAGGACAATGAGATCAGCAGCCTTCCTCCAGTCAGGCTGCTAGCGCAGAGGTTGTACAGAAATGGGGCACTTGCCAGCATTTATAGAAAACACACTGACACAAATGAGAATGTACAGGTGTCACAGCAATGTAAATAAGTTTTTTATGAAATGTTCCTCATCAACATGTATGTCCTTTTCTCTGTGTGAATGATATGTGCGAGCATGTAGCGCCAATGTCACATCCCTTTGCACCATTGGACCGACAGGAGAGCCAATGTATGCAATAACATCATTGCTGTGCCACCATTACTCATGATCGTCTCCACGGATGCAGTGACATGGTCATTGGCTCAGTCAGCAGCTGCCTCTAATGGTTTACACAGAGATACTGCAGATGTGGACTGGTGCACAGCAGGTGAGCGAGGATGATGTGTGGCTTGCAGAGCTCATGTCAGTTCCAATGGAGCAGAGAGCCTTTGTCTGATAAACCACTGCCATACATCCTTAGCTCACTGCTGGCCCTGCATGCACAGCCTGGGTGCCATAAGCCCTTCACTGTGCCTTTCCTGTTGTAGAGCGTCCTCATCGTTTGAGGAGGAATCCTGTTGACATCTCTCCTCATCATGCCAGGCCTGCCCCCTATTGGGTGCGTCGTTGTGCAGAGCAGCAAAGAAACGAGCTGACCTTTTCGGCCTGTATTGCAGGACATCACCCTATCTATCCAGGCATTGGAAGCGCTCTTTCAGCATGCCAATCACCTGCTCAATGGGGGCTATTGTAGCTCAGTTGCTGGCATTGTATCTCTCCTCTGCAGCAGTGGTGGGTCTGTTACTGGTATCGGGAGCCATGTCTGCAAGGGATAGCCCTTGTCTCCAAGAAGTCACTCCTCTATCTGAGCCAGTTCAGTGAAGAGTGGTGGCAGTTAGGATGGCACAGGACCCAGGTGTCATAGCAGCTGCCTGAGAAGCAGGCACAGACTTGCATGAAGCATCCCTGCTTCACCTAGATTGAGAGGATTCCTTTAATGGTGATGTCGGCAGGTGGTAGCTGGTGGGAGGCCTGGTGCAGTCTATGAACCCTGAAACCTTCGGTTATCCGGCAATAGTGCCAAAACCGATGGCCCTCTGGGCCCAGCTGTGAGAGTCCGTCCTGAAGCGGACATACTCACTGGCCCTCCGGTACCGGGCATCGGTGACCTCCCTGATGCAGCGGTGCACTGCTGACTGTGTGACTCCACAAAGGTCTCTGGTGGGCCCCTGAAAAGCTGCAAAGGTGTCAAGCTTTGAGGAACAAAGGCATAGGATGTCCAGTGAAGCCCATGGGCTGCAGGTCATCGTTGAGCAGGGCACAGAGACGTGTCACCACCCTCTCTAAATGCACAATCACCTCTGAAACCAATGCTCTGACATCCGATGGCATGACATGTGGGGCCTGTAGATGCACAGCAACCGTAATGGTGAGCTCCCCTTGGGGACTGGTGCTCACGACCGGGGGACTCTACATGGATCACACCAGCCTGTTGATTTTGCATACAGATCCTCAGGAGAAGTGGTTCACACTATTTAGGATGAGGCATTTCCATGCAATAAATTAAGTTGTATCCTTCATTTATTCGAAGGTTCCTAACAGGGCAGGGATTGGTGTTGACGGGTACATCAGGTATTTCATGGATCAACTATGTGGCATGGAATGGCATTGCCCTTGGCCAACACTCAAACACCCACCTCCTGCTCCCTTGACCCTATTCCAATAAACTGCTGACCAGCCAATAACCGCTCCTGGTCCCCATATTAAACAATATTGTTAACGGTTCTCTCTCTTCTGGTGCTGTCCCTTACTCCTTTAAATCTGCAGTTATCATCCCTCTCCTCAAAAAACAACCCTCACTTCACTGTCCTTGTAAACTACCACCCCATATCCAACCTCCTTTCCTCTCCAAAGTCCTTGAACGATTGTCATGTCCCAAATCCGTGCCCATCTTTCCTGGAACTCCATGTTTGAATCCCACCAATCAGGCCTCCACCCCTGCCATAGTATCAACTCAACACTTGCCAAAGTCACAAGTGACATCCTATGTGACTGTGACAAAGATTTTCTATCCCTAATTGTCCTTCTCTACTGTCTGCAGCCTTTGACTCAGTTGACCACAACATCCTCCTCCAACACCTCCCCATTCTCATCAGAACTGGGAAAAGTTAGAAATGTAATAGGTTTTAAACAGATGAAACGGGGAAGGTTGAAAAAGAACAAATTGCATGCTCTGTAATAAGGTCGAAGATGAGAGGTTAAATGACAAAAGAGTTGGTGTTGTAGGGCTTCTCTTTTGGGCCTCCTGTAGGGCTAAAGAGAGTGATAATGGGATCAGTAAAGAAACAAAAGATGTGTCTAGAGGAGGTGTGAAGGGTAGAATGATGAACAGCTGCATCAGAAAGTAAAAACAAGAGATAAACAACAGTAAGACCAAAACATGCAAAGTGAAGTCAAAAGAAATGGGGCAGAGATTATGGTCTGAAATTGTTGAACTCATTGTTGATTCCGGAAGGCTGTGAAGTGCCTAATCAAAAGATGAGATGCTGTTCCTCAAGCTTCCATTGAGCTTCACTGGAACACTGCAGTAGGCCAAGGACAGAGAGGTCAGTGTGAGGACAAGGTGGAGAATTAAAATAGCAGGCGACCGGAAGCTCGGGGTCACACTTGCAGACAGAATGGCGGTGTCCTGCAAAGCGATCACCCAATCTGCGTTCGGTCTCCCCAGTGAACAGCAGACAGCATTGTGAGCAGTGAACACAGTATACTAAATTGAAAGAAGTACACATAAATCGCTGTCTCACCTGGAAGGAGTGTTATGCGACCTTGGACGATGAGGAGAGAGGAGGTAAAACGGCAGGTTTTACATTTCCTCTGCTTGCATAGAAAGATGCTGTGGGAAGGAGAGGTGGTGTTGGGTGTGAGTGAGGAGCGGAGCAGAGTGTAGCGGAGAAAACATTCCCCTCGGAATGCTGAAAGGGAAGGGGAAGATATCTTTGGTGATGGCATCATGCTGGACATGACAGAAACGGTGAAGGATAATCCATTGAATACAGAGGCTGGTAGGGTGGAAGGTGAGGACAGAGGGAACCCTATCATGTCTCTGGGAAGGAGGGGAAGGACTGACAGAAGAAGTGCTGGAAGTGGGACAGACACGGTCGAGGCTCCGGTTATTCATGGTGACGGAATACTTGGTTATGTAAAAAAGACATATCAGAAGCACTGGAAGGTTACATCAATAGAACAGATGCAATGGAGATGGCGCACTGTGAGAATAGAATGGAGTCCTGACAGGAAGCAGGGTGTGAGCAAGTGCAGTTGACGTAGGGAGACACTGAGCTTCTGATAAATATTTGATGAATGCCTATACCCTGAAACGGAGACAGAGAAGTCAAGGAAGGGAAGGGAAGAGTCAGAGATGGATCATGTGAAGGTGAAAGAAAGATGGAACTTGGAAGCAAAGTTGATGATGTTTTCCAGTTCAGGATGAGAGCAGGAAACGGCACTGATAAAATCATCAATGGACCAGAAAAAGAGGTGAGGGAGAGGGCCTGAGTCAGACTGGAACAAGGAATAAAAACAGAAAGTGCTGGAAATACTCACCAGGTCGGCAGCATCTGTGGAGATAGAGACAGAGTTAACGTTTCAGGTCTGTGACCTTTCATCAGAACAAGGAATGTTGCACATATCCCACAAAAAGGCAGCATAGCTAGGACCCATGGCTGTTTGGCTGTTTGTACCTCTGTGACATCACCCAACTTTGCCCCTGTCTCAGCTCATCTGCCAGTGAAACCCTCATTCATGCCTTTGTTACTTCTAGAACTGATCATTCCAACATATTCCTGACAGATCTCCCTCATTCTACTCTCCTTAAACTTGAGGTCATCCAAAACCCTGCTGCCTGTGCCTGAACCTGCACCAAGTCCTGTTCCCCGATCACCCCTGTTCTCACTGATCTACATTGACTCCCTCTCAAGCAATGTCTTGATTTTAAAATCCTCATCCTTGCTTTCAAACATTGCCTCACCCCTCCCTATTTCTGTAATCTTCTCCAGCCACCAAACCCTCCAAGATATCTGTGCGCTTATAATTCTAGCCTCTTGAACATCCCCAATTTTAATCACTCCACCATTGGTGGACATGCATTCAGCTGCTTCAGCCCTAAGCTCTGGAATTCCTTCTCTAAATTTCTCAGCCTCTCCACCTCACTTTCCTCCTTTAAAACAATCCTTAAAGATCAGCTCTTTATCCAAGATTTTTGTCATATAGAAACATAGAAACAGAGAAAATAGGAGCAGGAGTAGGCCATTTGGCCCTCCGAGCTTGCTCCGCCATTCATTATGATCATGGCTGATCATCCAACTCAGTAACCTGTTCCCGCTTTTGCCCCATACCCTTTGATCCCTTTTGCCCCAAGAGCTATATCTAATTCCTTCTTGAAATCATACAATGTTTTGGCCTCAACTGCTTTCTGTGGTAGCAACTTCCACAGGCTCACCACTCTCTGGGTGAAGTAATTTCTCCTCATCTCAGTCCTGAAATGTTTACCACGTATACTTAGACTATGACCCCTGGTCCTGGACTCCCCCACCATCGGGAACATCCTTCCTGCATCCATCCTGCCAAGTCCTGTTCGAATGTTATAGGTTTCTATGAGATCCCCCAACTCTTCTGAACTTGAGCAAATACAATCCTAAGCAACTCAATCTCTCCTCATACGTCAATCCTGCCATCCCAGGAATCAGTCTGGTAAACTTTGGCTGCAGTCCCTCTTTAGCAAGAACATTCTTCCTCAGATAAGGAAACCAAAACTGCACACAGTATTCCAGGTGTGGCCTCACCAAGGCCCTGTATAATTGCAGCAAGACATCCCTGCTCCTGTAATCGAATCCTCTCGCTATGAAGGCCAACATACCATTTGCCTTTTTTAACTGCCTGTTGCACCGGCATTCTTACATTCAGCAACTTGTGTACGAGAACACCCAGGTCTCGTTGCATATTCCCTCGCTAAGTTTATAGCCGTTCAGGTAATAATCTTCCATCCTGTTTTTACTACCAAAGTGGATAACCTCACATTTATCCACATTATACTGCATCTGCCATGCATTTGCCCACTTACTCAACTTGTCCAAATCACCCTGAAGCCTCTCTGCATCTTCCTCACAACTCACCCTCCCAGTTTTGTGTCATCTGCAAATTTGGAGATATTACATTTAGTTCCCTCATCTAAATCCTTAATATATATTGTGAATAGCTTGGGTCCTGGCACCGATCCCTGCGGTACCCCACTAGTCACTGCCTGCCATTCGGAAAAAGACCCGTTTATTCCTAAACTTTGTTTCCTGTCTGCCAATCAATTTTCTATCCATCGCAATACATTACCCCCAATCCCATGCGCTTTAATTTTACACGCTAATCTCTTATGTGGGACTTTGTCGAAAGCCTTCTGAAAGTCCAAATAATCCACATCCACTGGTTCCCCTTCATCAACTCTACTCGTTACATCCTCGAAGAGTTCTAGTAGACTTGTCAAGCATGATTTCCCTTTCGTAAATGCTGACTCTGTCCGATTCTACCACTGTTCTCTGAGTGCTGTGCTATAAAATCTTTGATAATGGACTTTAGAATTTTCCCCACTACCGACGTCAGGCTGACTGGTCTATAATTTCCTATTTTCTCTCTACCTCCCTTTTTAAATAGTGGGGTTACATTAGCTACCCTCCAATCTGTAGGAACTGTTTCAGAGTCTATAGAATCTTGGAAGATGACCACCAATGCATCCACTATTTCTCGGGCCACTTCCTTAAGTACACTGGGATGTAGATTATCAGGCCCTGGGGATTTATTGGCCTTTAATCCCATTAATTTCCCCAACACCATTTCTCTACTAATACTGATTTCCTTCAGTTCCTCCCTTTCACTAAACCCTGTGTTCCCCAACATTTTAGGTATGATATTTGTATCCTCCTTTTTGAAGACAGAACCAAAGTATGTATTTAGTTGGTCAACCATTTCTTTATTCCCCACAATAAATTCCCCTGTTTCTGACTGTAAGAGACCTACATTTGTCTTCACCAATCTTTTTCTCTTCATATACCTATAGAAACATTTACAGTCAGTTTTTATGTTCCCCACAAGCTTGCTCTCATATTCTATATTACCCTTTTTAATCAATCCCTTGTTCCTCCTTTGCTGAATTCTAAACTGCTCCCAATCCTCAGGTCTGTTGTTTTTTCTGGCAAATTTGTATGCATCTTCCTTGGATCTAATGCCATCTCTAATTTCCCTTGGAAGCCATGGTTTGGCTACCTTTCCCGTTTTACTTTTGCGCTAGACAGAAACAATTGTTGCAGTTCATCCATGCGCTCTTTAAATGTTTGCCATTGCCTTTTCACCATCATCCCTTTAAGTAACGTTTCCCAATCCATGCCAGTATATTACCCCCAATTCCCATGTGCTCTAATTTTATTTACTAACCTCCTGCGTGGGACCTTATCAAAAGCCTTCTGAAAATCCAAATACACCACATCCGCTGGTTCTCCTTGACTGTCTTCTTAAGCAATCCCTCAGGAATGAGGATAATTTCTTCCACTCCAGTGTTGTGGGCCCTAAGGTGACTGAATAGTCCAATTCTGGATCCACACACTCTGCCACATGTGGGGCAGGTGGTGTTTGGTGAGGCGAGTGAATGAGATGCTCTGTTTGCACTTGGTCACTGCCTGGGCATGTCGCGTTGTTCAAACTGGCTGGCACCTTCTCGGATGCTTCTTCGCGTTTTTGAGTGGTCTTGGGCAAGAGATTCCCATGAATCAGTGGAGATGTCACATTTTTTCAGAGAGGCTTTGAAGACATCCTTGTAGCGTTTCCTCTGCCCTCGTGGTAGCCTCTTGCCGTGACGGAGAGCTTGTTTTATGAGTTCTTTGTGTCAGGTATGCAGACAACATGGCCCACCCAATGTAACTGACTAGCCATGATCAGTGTCTCAATACTGGGAATGTTGACCTGAGAGCGGACACTGACATTGCAGTGCCTGTCCTGCCACTGAATTTGTAGGATTTTGCAGAGGCATTGCTGGTAATATCGCTCCAGGTCTTTGAGATGTGTGCTGTACAGTGTCCATGTTTCCTACGCATACAGGAGGGCAGGTAACACTGCGACCCTGCAGACCACGAGCTTGGTGCCAGATTTGAAGTCTTTGTCATCAAACACTCTTTTCCTCAGATGACCGAAGACTGCACTGGCACACTGGATGCTATACGGAGTTTCATCTTCGATGTCTGCCATTGCTGAGAGGAGGCTCCCAAGGTATGAGAAGTGAACCACATTATCCAGTGATGTTTAGCTTAAGGCCCATTCTTTCATTTGCCTGTTTGAACGCATCGACGAGGGTTTGAAGTTCAGCCTCTGAGTGTGCACATACGCAAGTGTCATCAGCAGACTGCAACTCCTTTATCTGTTCTACAAGTAACATCCTTCAAAAACTCCAACAGGTTTATCAAACATGATTTCCCTTTATATATATCCATGTTGACTCTGCCCAATCATATCCCAAACATATAGGGGAGGCAGTGGCATAATGTTATTGTCACTGGACAAATAACCGGAGACACAAGGCTCTGGAGATATGGGTTCAAGTCCCACCACAGTAAAAGTAGGATTTTGAATTCAACTAATAAAAAATATACAGTTAAAAGCTAGAAATGTGGTTGACTTTGAAATGCCCTCTGAAATGGTCGAACAAGCCACTCAGTTGTATCAAACTGCTACCACTCAGCATCGACCTAGGCACCGGAAATGACAACAGTAAACCCAGCCCTGTCGACCCTGCCAAGTCCTCCTTACTAACATCTGGGAGCTTGTGCCAAAATTGATAGAGCTGTCCCACAGACACAAGTCAAGCAGCAGCCTGTCATAGTCATACTCACGGAATCGTATGTCCCAGACACCACCATGCCCGGGTATGTCCTGTCCCAGCAGAGATGGCAGCACAGTGGTATACAGTCGGGAGGGAGTTGCCCTGGGAATCCTCAACATCAATTCCGGACCCCAGGAAGTCTAGTCAAGCACAGGCAAGGAAACCACCTGCTGATTATCATCTAGCACCCCCCATACCCCGTCAGCTGCTGAATCAGTACTACTCCACTTGAAGGAAGCACTGAGGGTAGCAAGAGTCACATCGTCCTCATGCCTGACAGAAGATTCCGAAAACAAGCTCTCTAGTCTGAGCTCCATCACGGCAAGGGGCTACTCTCAATTATCAGTAAAGTGATGGAAGGTGTTGTTGACAGTGCTTTCAAACAGCACTTGCTTAGCAATATCCTGCTCAGTTTGGATTCCACCAGGGTCACTCAACTCCTGATCTCAATACAAACTTAGTTCAAACATGGACAAAAGAGATGACGTGAGAGTGACTGCCCTTGACATCAAAGCAGCATTTGACTGAGTATGGCATCAAAGAGCACCAGCAAAACTGAAGTTAGTGGGAATTAGGGGGGAAATCAGTGGTTGATGGAGGTCAATCATCTCAACCCCAGGACATCACTGCAAGAGTTCCTCGGGGTAGTATCCGAGGCCCAACCATCTTCAGCTGCTTCATCAATTACCTTTCCTCCATCATTAGGTCAAAAGTGTGGATGTTCACTGATGGTTGCAAAAAGTTAAGCACATTCGCGGCTCCTCAGTTACTGAAGCAGTCTGCACAGAAATTCAGCAAGACCTGGACAATATCCAGGCTTGGGCTGATAAGTGGCAAGTAACATTCGCACCGCACAAGTGCCAGGCCATGATGATCTCAAATAAAACAGAATCTAACCATCTCCCCTTGACATTCAATGGCATTACAATCACTGAATCCCTCACTATCAACATCCTGGGGATTACCATTGACCAGACATTGAACTGGAGTAGCAATATAAATACCATGGCTACAAGAGCAGGTCAGACGCTCGGAATCCTGTGGCACATAACTTACCTCCTGACTCCCCAAAGCCTATCTACCACTGACAGGGCACATGTCAGAAGTGTAATGGAACACTCTCCATTTGCCTGGATGGGTGCAGCTCCAACAACACGCAAGAAGCCCGACACCTTCCAGGACAAAGCAGCCTCCTTGATTGGCACCCCATTCACAAACATTCAATCCCTCCACCACCGACGCACAGTGGCAGCAGTGTTTACCCTTTACAAGATGCACTGCAGTGACGCACCACAGCTCGTTCAACAGCACCTACCAAACCTGCGACCTCTACCACCTAGAAGAACAAGGGCAGCAGATGCATGGGAACACCACCACCTGTAAGTTCCCCTCCAAGCCAAACACAATCCTGACTTGGAACTATATCATTGTTCCTTCACTGTCGCTGGGTCAAAATCCTGGAATTCCCTTCCTGACAGCACTTTTGTTGTACTTACACCCCAATGATTGTGGCAGTTCAAGAAGGCAGCTCACCATCACATTCTCAAGGGCAATTAGGGATGGGTAATAAATGCTGGCCAAGCCAGTGACACCCGTATCACAAGAAAAATGAAAAAAAAAATCATTATTTTCCAAGTGTCCAATTATTTCATCCTTTACAATAGATTCTAACCTTTTCCTACTACTGACATCAAACTAATAGATTTGTAGATCTATGTTTATACTCTTGCTCCCTTCGTAATGAGTGGGGTTGCATTTGCTTCTTTCCAGTCTTTAGGAACCCTTCCAAAATCACCAATGCATCCATTATCTCTATAGCCA
The DNA here is from genome assembly GCF_036365525.1 of Heterodontus francisci. NCBI lineage: Eukaryota > Metazoa > Chordata > Chondrichthyes > Heterodontiformes > Heterodontidae > Heterodontus > Heterodontus francisci. Next base: position 37,467,701 of record NC_090410.1, read on the forward strand.
CCTCCTTCAATACTCGAGGATGTCGCTCACCTGGTCCAGGGGGTTTATCAACTCTCAATCCAGTTAATTTTTCAAGTACTAACTCTTTATTGATACTAATTTCTAGCAGTTCCTCATTTTTACAAGTCCCTTGGTTCCCTAATGTTTCTGGGAGATTTTTTGTGTCTTCCTCTGTGAAGACAGACACAAATCAATTGTTTAGTCTCTCCACCATTTCCTCATTCTCCACCAGAAACACTCCTGTCTCCATCTACAATGGACCGACATTCGGCGTTTCTTATCTTTTCCTTTTCACATACCGAAAGAAGCTTTTACAATCCTCCTTTATGTTTCGAGCTAGCTTGCATTCATAATCTCTTTTTCCTTTATCAGTTTCTTGGTCCTCCTTTGTTTGATTCTAAATTGCTCCCAATCCTCGGGCTTACCACTTTTTCTGGTGACCTTATAAGCCACTTCCTTTGACCTAATGCAATCTTTAACTTCTTTTGTTCACCACGGTTGATGCACCTTTCCTGTTGGGTTTTTGTGCCTTATGAAGGGAATAGATAAGATACAAGTAGAGAGGATGTTTCCACTGGCAGGTGAAGCTAGGACAAGAGGGCATAGCCTCAAGATTTAAGGGAGCAGATTTAGGACTGAATTGAGAAGCAACTTCTTCACCCAGAGGGTTGTTAATCTATGGAATTCCTTGCCCAGTGAAGTAGTTGACGCTACTTAAGTAAACGTTTTTAAAGCTAAGGTAGATATTGTTTTGAACAATAAAGGAATTAAGGGATACGGTGAGAGAGCGGGTAAGTGGATCTGAGTCCACGAAAAGATCAGCCATGATCTTATTGAATGGCGGAGCAGGCTCGAGGGGCCGGACGGCCTACTCCTGCTCCTAGTTCTTATGATCTTATGTTAAGAACAGGTCGTTAATTTTTTTTTTTTCTGAACAAATTTCTCTGTTGTTCCAACCACCTGTCCTTAAACAGATTTGTGATTGAATTTTTCCCTCCCTTAAACTCTGACTAGTAAAGGATAGTCACAACACCACGGTTGTAAAAGTTAAATCAAAGAAGCAGTGTTTATTAACACACACTCTTAAACTCGGGAAGGGGCTTAATTTCACAATGCACACTCACAAACACACAAGGAAAAGTTAAAGGCATAAAAAAGGCAAGAACATTTACTAAATAGACAATTGACTTAACTATTCATGAAGATGAATTTCAGTTGAAACTAGAGTCTATTTTTAATTGTCAAAAAGTCCAATAAAAACTGGAGATCACTGACTGGAAATGCCGAGTGGGGGAGGAGCTGTTGAAAATACCTCTTTTCTTACTCTTTCTTCTTCTTGCACTCTCTAAGGTAAATGGTGGTTGTCATGCAGGCCCCCACCTGTCAAGAATGAGGCACAGTGATTTTGCCACATGGACATAAAACTTTAAATTGTTTCTGGAAAGAAAAGAGGGTCCATTACAAGGAATTGCCAGGTCCCAAACCAGAAAGATATTTTTGCATTCTAGCAGCAGTGTTGGAACAAAGGAACCAGTCCCTGCTCCTAATACACAGAACAGACGTGGTCAGACCAGGTTAGTCACATGACTAACTGGCTGTTGCATCTCTTTCTCATGGAACACGAAAAACCAGCTGAAGACACATGAATGCCAAGAGAGAAAAGTCTCCTACAGTGAACAAGGTTTGAGAAGAATACTGGGCCCCAACGAAAAGGAAGATCAACCTACAAATGGACGATACGGTGAGCTTGAAGAACTGTAACAAGCTCTTCAGATAATGCCTTAAAACTTTCCACTTTATTTTTTGTCTGCTCTTTACTGTCTCTATTTGCATGTGCGTATCGTGTATGCTTGCTAATGTGCGGCGCAGTGTGTATCCATAGGCATTAACCGAAATTAGAGTTTTTAGTTTAAGTTTAATAAATTTCACTTTTCTTCTTTAAAGCTAAGAAATCCTCTTTGTGCTCATTTCTTTGCCTGATAATTGGAAAGCAGTGAACAATTATTCACCAAGGGGGGGCTAAAACATGGTGTTTAAAATAAAACCCAGTTACAGTAAGACCAGGTGAAGGCTGAGAGGGACCCCGAGACACCTTTCTCACCTGGTCATAACAGAAATTTTGGGGCTTGTCTGGGATTGACCCACAGATAAACAAGAGAAATCGGAAGTGGGAAGCCAAATTTAGCACAGGTTTTCATGTGGTTGTGTCTGATTGAATACTAACATGTCTGCAACTGAAGCTAATAGGTCTTCAAGCCAGGATGAAGTAACGTGGGGTAAGTAAAAGCACTGTCTATGGAAGAGATGAGGAAAATAGCTGAGCAGTGTGGGATCACTGGACATGGCAAAGCTAGGAAGTCTGAACTCCTAAGGCTAGTGGCCAACCCTTTTTCCCTTGAATCGGAAGACGCAGAAGCAGTGGTGGAAGCAAACCTAGACAGGATACTGCTAGCAAAGTTATATTTAGAACAAAAGAAACTTGAATTGGAGGAAACAATGAGAGAGAGAGAGGCAGGAGAGGCGGAAAGAGAGAGCTTTCCAGAAGGAACATGAAAAGAAAGAGAGACAGGATACAGAATGAGAGAAAGAGGAGAGAGACAAAGAAAGACAGGAGAAGGAACATGAGAACCAATAGAGAAAGACAGAGAAAGAATATTCCAGAAAGAATGTGAAGAAAAAGTTGATGTGCCTTGAGTTAACTAGTGGCCAACAGAGTATCCGTGGTGTATGCATGGCCAATATGGAGGAGCATAATTCAGGGCTGGGTACAGAATTGCGAAAACTCACTCAACTAATTTGAAAATTCAATGAGGAAGTTGTAGAGGCATTTTATGTGTCTTTTGAGAAACTGGCAAGGCAACTAAAATGGCCAGCTGAGATCTTATTTTACGACAAAGCAAGCTTACTGGAAAAGCCCATGAGGTTAATTCCTTGTTGCCAAATGAGAGTTCATCAGATTATGAACTGACCAAAAATGTTGTCCTCTGGGCATATGAATTAGGACCTGAAGCGATCGTCAAAAGTTCAGAACCTTCAAAAAACAAGCTAATCAAACTTACCTGGAGTTTGAAAAAAGTAAGCAGCTGGCTTTTGACCAGTGGCTGAGGGCTGTTAAAGTACAGCTCAGCTATAAGAATCTCAGGGAAGTAGTTCTGTTAGGGAATTTAAAAACTCTCTCCCACTCTCAATAAAGACTCATGTAGAGGAGCAGTGTGTTCAGAGAGCCCGGCAAGCAGCTGTTCTGGCCAATGAGTTTTCTTTAATTTATGAGGCGATGTCCCAGGGGAGAACCTTTCCTAATCACCCCACAAATCTGAAAAGGACAAAGGGTGGGAAGGTGATCTCCACCCAGGCAGTCCTAGGAGAGAAAGGAAATCAGGAAACACAGGGACCCTCCTCCAGCCAAAAAGGAAGGTGCTGTGAGCAAGAGTGAGACCTGGAGACCTGTATGCTTCCATTGTAATAAAGCAGGGCATTTAAAAGCTGACTGCTGGAAACTAAAGGGAAATGCAGTTAATCAGAGCACACCCGCTCAGTGAAGACAGGGACCTGATGGAAAGCACAGCAGAGCAAGCTGTGACCTCAACTGCAGTAAGAGTGCAACCCAGGAAGCTTCCTACGGCCAATGCAGGAAAAGCTAATAGGATTCCTGAAGGGTATCAGGGTTTTGTGTTTGAAGGGAATGTAACCCCATATCACTCAAATGAGACCAGCAAGACCATAGTAATTCTCAGTGAAATAGGGGCAGCTAGAGCCCTTTTACTGGGAAAAGGCCTGACCTTTCCCCCAGAGAGTACAGTGAATACCAAAATGGTGGTGAATTGTACTGGAGGGCTGTGTTTGCCTGTCCCTGTACACAGGGTGCTCTTGGAGTGTGACCTTGGTTTGGGACTGTTGACCATAGGGATTCTCCCAAGATTCAGTTGAAACTAGAGTCCATTTTTAATTGTCAAAAAGTCCAAAAAAACTGGACATCACTGACTGGAAATGCCGAGTGGGGGAGGAGCTGTTGAAAATACCTCTTCTCTTACTCTTTCTTCTTCTTGCACTCTCGAAGGTAAATGGAGGTTGTCATGCAGGCTGCCACCTGCCAAGAATGAGGCACATTAATTTCGCCACACGGACATTAAACTTCAAATTGTTGCTGGGAAGAAAAGAGGGTCTATTGCAAGGAATTGTCAGGCCCCAAGCTGGAAAGTAATTTTTGCAGACTGACAGCCAGTGTTGGAACAAAGGAACCAGTCCCTGCCCCTAATACACAGAACAGACGTGGTCAGACCAGGTTAGTCACATGACTAACTGGCTGTTGCAGTGTTTTGAACTGAGTGTTTTAAATTCGAGAAACATTGTTTGAAAAAAGAACGCTGTTTGCTCCTGGACTGAAAAGACCTCATGGCTGACTCGTCACAGCCTCTCCGGTCTGCTCACATCTCTTTCTCATGGAACATGAAAAACTAGCTGAAGACACATGAATGCCAAGAGAGAAAATTCTCCTACAGTGAACAAGGTTTGAGAAGAATACTGGGCCCCAACGAAAAGGAAGATCAACCTACAAATGGACGATACGGTGAGCTTGAAGAACTGTAACAAGCTCTTCAGATAATGCCTTAAAACTTTCCACTTTATTTTTTGTCTGCTCTTTTCTGTCTCTATTTGCATGTGCGTATCGTGTATGCTTGCTAATGTGCGGCGCAGTGTGTATCCATAGGCATTAACTGAAATTAGAGTTTTTAGTTTAAGTTTAATAAATTTCACTTTTCTTCTTTAAAGCTAAGAAATCATGTTTGTGCTCATTTCTTTGCCTGATAATTGGAAAGCAGTGATCAAGGATTCACCAAGGGGGAGTTCAATACAGGATGTGCTTAAAAATCAAACCCTGTTACAGTAATACCAGGTAAAGGCTGAGAGGGACCTGTCGACACCTTTCTCACCTGCTTTTAACAAGGTCTTTAATTGCTGAAGTCACCATTTTTTGATGGAATGAAAGCTGGAAGAAAACAAGTTCTCTTGCTGTTTTTGCAGACTGTGTCTTTTTAATTTTCTTGCTTCTTGAAGAAAGGTCTCAGAGAGAAAGTATGCAGTTTGAAGGGCAGCTGTGGTTTGCACGAGATGTTCCCTCCACTGCTACAGTTTCAAATTCAAGCAGGTTGAAAAGGGTGGCTTCTGGGTCCTGTGACTGGACCTTTTCAAGTAGCTGTCCCACCTGCTCTCTTTCCCCTATTTTAACAAGTGGAACATAGAAGTAAAAACTTAGACATGCTGTATAAAATGGCAGTTGACATTAATAGCCAGGTGTACAAAGCACAATTTATAGTCAGTTCTCTTCGGTTCATGACAATTGACAGTTGGTTCTCATCTATTCGTGACACTTGGATGAATGTATATTTGTTGGAAACTGTGTAATACTTCTTTGAATACTAGCCATTGTCTGTCTACCATCAAATCTTTTAATGCATTTTCCCAATCCATCACAGCCAACTTGCCCCTCAAACCTTAGTTTCCTTTGTTCAGTTTTATGATCCTAGTTTCAGAATGAACTGTATCTCTTTCAAACTTAATGTAAAATTCTATCATATTGTGGTCACTATTTCCTGATGGCTCCTTTACAGCAAGGTTATTAATTAGCCCTTTCTCATGACATAATACTAAATCTAAAATAGCCTGATCCCTTGTTTGTTCTTCAACATACTGCTCCAGAAACCCATCTTGTACACATCCAGGAATTCATACTCCACTGCATTAGTGCTAATTAGGTGGAACCAATCTATATAATTGAAGTCACCCATTATTACTGTAATGCCCATGTTATACGCTGCTCTCATTTCCTGATGTATACCATGCCCATCATTACCACTAGAGTTTGGTGACCTATATAAATTTAAACCAATGTTTGCTGCCCCTTGCTGTTTCTTAGCTCGCCCAAACTGATACTACATCTTGCTCCTTCAATCAAAGATCCTCTCACTAACGTACTGATCTCCTCCTTTATTAACAGTGTTACCCCACCTCCTTTTCCTCTCTGCCTATTGTTCCGAAATGACAAATATCCCTGAAAGTTCAGTTCCCAGTCCTGGTCACCCTGTAACCAAGTCTCCACCTTGGCAATTAAATCGAACACAATTACCGCTGTTTGTGCCTTCAAATCATCTACCTTGTTGTGAAAGAGGATTGGTAATTTACAGGAAACCGAGAGTTGAGATAAATGTGGCATTTTCAGGTTGGCAAACAGTAACTAGTGCAGTGCCACAGGGATCAGTGCTGGGGCCTTAACTATTTACAATCTATATTAATGACTTGGACAAAACGACTGAATGTATTGTAACCAAATTTGCAGATGATACAAAGATAGGGAGGAAAATAAGTTGTGAGCAGGACATAAGGTGTCGGCAAAGAGATATCGATATGTTAAGTGCGTGGTCGAAAATTTGGCAGCTGGAGTATAATGTGGGAAATCGTGAGGTTGTCCACTTTGGCAGGAAGAATAGAAAAGCAAAATATTACTGAAAGGAAGGGAGACTGCAGAATGCTGCAGTGCAGAGAGAAATGGGGGTCCTTGTACATGAATCACAAGAACATAACATGCAGGTGCAGCAAGTAATGAGGAAGGCAAATGGTATGTTGGATTTATTGCAAGGGGGACGGAGTATAAAAGTATGAATCTTTTACTACAAATATACAGGGCATTGATGAGACAGCAGGTAGAGTACTGCATACAGAATTGGTCTCCTTATATAAGGAGGGATATACTTGCACTGGAGGCAGTTCAGAGAAGGTTCACCTCACTGATTTCTGGGATGAAGGACTTGTCTTCTGAGGAAAGGTTGAGCAGGTTGGGCATATACCCATTGGAGTTTAGACAACTGAGAGGTGACCTTATTGAAACATACAAGATTCTGAGGAGGCTTGTCAGGTTAGATGCTGAAAGGAAATTTCCCCTTGTGGGGAAATCTAGAACTAGGAGGCACAATTTAAAAATAAGGGGTTTCTCTCATAAGACAGAGATGTGGAGGAATTTCATTTGTCAGAGGGTTAGTAATCTTTGGAATTCTCTTCCAAAGAGAGCAGTGGATGCTGGGTCATTGAATATATTCAGGGCTGAGTTAGACAGATCTTTGATCTCCAAGGGAGCCAGGAGTTATGGGGGAGCAGCAGGAAAGTGGAGTGAATGTGACAATCAAATCTTGTTAAATGTCGGAGCAGGTTTTAGGGGATAAAAGGCCTCCTCCTGCTCCCATCTCTTATGTTCTTATGAAGCTGGACAGAGGGAGGGAGGCACCACAGAAGCGCTGGCAAGTGGGGTTAAGCATCACCTCATCCTGACAGATTCATATCAGCCACAGACCACCCTCTTTCACAGCTCACCCCATAAACTCCACCGAGAGCTGATGAGACGATGAGCTATACAGGATACCCCAGTAGGGGGCGAGGTGATGCCATGAGCAGAACTGTCATATTGATCTCTCTGTGAAGTATGACTACCTCCCTCTTTCCACTTATAGGACAAGAGGGCCCATAATAGGAGGAAGACGTCACTGACTGGCAGAGGCAGCCCAGACATCAGACCTCTCTCCAAGGCTGAGGAGGAGGCACGTGAACTGATGGGTCCCAGGGCGGCCACTCAATAACAGATGGTTAGACTTGAGTCTCCTCACTAAAGAGTGAGGATTGCCTTCCATCAACATACAGATCTCTTCTAGAGACCCCATCATGTCTGGTTGGTATGACACGATCTGCTCATGCTAAACTGCACATGTTTTGCAGGCCGATGTCCACAGGAGACTCTACTAGGAGGAGGACATCATTCCACTTCAGAGGAGGATCCACAGTCACAGGATACACTGTCCAATGAATCTCCGGCACCTTCCACCAGTGCAGATAATTTCACCTCATTGGGTTTCTACTCGATTTTAGAATCAGGGTCACAATCTGGTGCCTGAGCAGCTGGCTGAGGCTGGGACAGTCGTGGTCTCTGACAGTCGGAGGATTGTGGGTGACCAAGCCTATGCTGAGCCCTAGGCTCGTGACAGGACTGTGGTGTTGACAGCACAGGGCATACTGAAGTTTCAGAGAGAGTTAAGGTAAGACAACATCTGGCAGAGATGCCAAAGGCAATTTGCAGCCATGAGTGGATGATGGTGAAGTCCAATCATGCCTTGAGTGCTGCCATGTCTCAGGCATGGAAGTGTATGGATTCCTCCATTGAGAAGTTGGCAACCCTTATGAAGAGTCAGATCCCACAGATGTGCCCAGAGCTGCACACAATCACCTTGGCCATGAGTTCGAAACAGCAGTGGCAAGGTGAGAGAAGGACAAGGCACCTGGAGTCTTCTCCTATCCTTTGTACTTTTCTGCGCAGGGAGGTTCATGCGAGCCTTGAAAGGGAGGAGGATTGACTATCCTCCACAGCTGGGGGCTCCCCTCAGGGTGCTCTGAGTGTGGGCAGTGACTCCTCAGACCCCTGCCAGTGAGCCCAGCTCCAGCAACTGCGATGCCTGAGGAGAGAGCTGCACCAGTGCAGGAAAGCCTCAGGCAGCTGGGGCCTTCTAGGCTTCAGGTAATCAGAGGACAGCTGCTAAAGTCATCACAGGCCAAGGGGCAGCCTGATCAGCAGCCTGTCTCCAGCCCAGCTGCTGGCGATGGGTTCCCGCCTCGTAGAAGCACTCGCAATCGTTAAAAGCAAAGCACCTCGACTCACATGGGAGTTCACGGGTGTTTGATATCTGACATGTGATGCTTCAGATAAAGTTCTTTTAAGTCTCTAACGTTCATTGTGTAAAAGTGATTATTCTGTCATTCCCTAATTGTGAGCTGCTGACTTCCCCCTTCCCCCTCAGTGAAATGCCAATGTAAGCACAGCCTCATTTAAATATGATCTCCCACGGGCACTAGTGTGTGTTTCAGCAGGGCGCTAGGCACGGAACACCAATGGAAAGGAGATGACAGACTCCATGCATTGAGTTCAGTCTTTATTGTTTTCTCTGTGAGTTACCATCATGGTGGCTGGAACTGGGTAAGTATGAGATTGTCTCTTGCCTCCTTGATGCATCGCTCAATGTTCCTGGCCTCCAGTGCAAGGGGTTCACCATCCAGTGCTGCCTGTCCATTACCCTCCTCCACGTCCTCCTCGTCAGGAGAGGAATGGCATTCACGTGGCCTCGTCATGCAAGGCCGCCCTTCTTTGCACTGCTAGAATGTGCAGAGCACAGCAGACCACCACGATACGCGAGACCCTCACTGGGACATACTGCAGGGCTCCACCAGATCGATCCAGGCAAAGGAATCTCATCTTCAGCAGCCCAAGGAGCTGCTCGGTGGTCACTCGGGTGGAGTGGTGGTAACTGTTGTACCTCTCCTCTGCTGCAGTGTGAGGTTTCCTCACAGGCGCTGAAAATCTATATCTTGAATGGGTCGCTCTTGTCCCCTAGAATCCATCCCTGAAGATGAGCAGGGGCCTGAAAAGCTGTGGTACCTGTGACTGTTAAAATATGTAGGCATCGTGGGTGCTTTTCGGGAAGTGGGCACCCACCTGAAAGATCTGTTTTCGGTGGTCACAGACCAGTTGAATGTTGATCAAATGGAAGCTTTTCCTGTTGAAGGAGGCGGCTGGCTGAGGGAATCCAGCAATGTCTTTGAATCCAATAGATCTCTCTGCCTGACTGTCAGGGTGGTTCAGTAGCCCGCACAGTCACCGGCTCTCTTGAACAGGGCATTGGTCACCTCCTTGATGTAGTGGTGGGATATTGCCTGGGAGATGTCCCTGGTGGAACCTTGGAGAATGATCCAGACGAGTGAAAGTTAAGTGCGGCGGTGATTTTCAATGCGAGATGCAAAGGCTTCCCACCAAATCCCACAGGTCGTAACTCATCCGACAACAGGGTGCATAAGATGGTGCCTGCCTCCCTGGAGAGCCGTAGTCTTCACTGACAATGCCGCTTGGTCATTGGGAGGTTGCTAACTCGAGTCCGGTTCGCTCGCTAGCGCAGGTTAGTCCGTCTTGGCATCGTCGGCTGCTCCTGCTCTCTTCGTGGAGCTTCACAGGCAGGTGAAGCTGCTTCTTGGCCCTCCTTCCATCGGAGGCACTGCATCATACCACTGGGGTCCAAAAAGACAGGGTGTATGAGACCCAGGCCAGGTGATAAGTAGACCTCCAGAGCGCTGTCCTTGCAGAGACGCCGCTGCTTTGGCAGTTTTCCCTTTGCTCCTTCTCCTGGCAGACTGCCTAATGGGCCTCAGTGCCCACCCTTGATGATAGTCGACCCTCTCACCCAGCAGTTTGAGCACCCTATACTGCCACCCAAAACCAAGCCCCCCTTGCAGGTCACCCAACACCCACCATCCCCTTGCTGATCATCCAATACCCAGCAGCCTCTTGCAGATCACCTGACACCCTGCCAACCCATGCACAACACCCGAGACTCTGCCCCACCATGCAGAGTGTACAGCACTGTAGGTTAGCAATGGGCTCCACTCCCCCTTCATCCCCTGTGCAGTGCTGATCATGGCTGCCTATCCATTGCGGCACTGAGTCCCTGTCTCGGTGCCACCAGCATTCAATGGCCAGTGTCCTGAAGGCCAGTCAGGGCCATCCATGGTCCATTTAATCCCAAGCCACACATTGAATCAAAAAAATTACAGGCAAATGCATTGAAACAACATGTTGTACATTCCTGTTACATCGGGGCGGTGATGCACAATAGTCAACAAATGAGGTGACAGATAACATAAAGCTAAAGGAAAGAACACACAAAAATTTCAAGAACAGAGTAGGTCGAGGAAACAGTCAGAAAGATGAAGAACAAGAAAAACAGGTAAAAATAAAGATAAGTAAAAGCTGAAAAAAGCTGATGTGAAAGATAATGAAAGTAAGGAAATTCCAGGCTTGTTGCATAATTGCCTTGTGTCAGTCTTCACAGCAGAGCAAGAGGATAATATAGCTCACATTCCACAATGAATCAAGGACTGGAACTCACTAAAATTAACAGAAGCAAGAGAAGTATAATAGAAAACAATAATAGAATCATAGAGTTGTACAGCATGGAAACAGGCCCTTAGGCCCACCGTGTCCATGCCGACCAGAATGCCGATCTATACTAATCCCACCTGCCTGCATTAATTCCATATCCCTCTATGCCTTTCTCATTCAAGTACCTGTCCAGATGCCTCTTAAATGTCGCTATTGTTCCTGCCTTCACCACCTCCTCAGCAGCTCATTCCAGATATCCATAATTCTTTGTGTCAAAAAATTACCCCTTTGATCCCCTTTAAACCTCCTCCCTCTCACCTTAAATCTATGACCTCTAGTTTTAGTCACCCCTACCATGAGAAACAGACTCTGGCTATCTACCCTATCTATGCCTCTCATAATTTTATATACCTCTATCATGTCCCCTCTCAGCCTCCTTCACTCCTGGGAAAACAGACCCAGCCTATCCAATCTCTCTTTATAACTCAAGCCCTCCAAACCAGGCAACATCCTTGTGAATCTTTTCTGCACCCTCTCTAGCTTAATCACATCTTTCCTGTAGTGTGGAGGCCAGAACTGCACACAGTACTCCAAATGCGGCCGAACCAACGTTATGTAACACTGAAACATGACGTCCCAACTCTTGTACTCAGTGCCTCGGCCAATGAAGGCAAGCATGCCATACGCCTTCTTCACCACCCTGTCTACCTGTGTTGCCACTTTCAGGGAACTATGTACTTTCACCCCAAGGTCTCTCTGCTCAACAACACTCCCCAGCGCTCTGCCATTCACTGTATATGTCCTGCCTCGGTTTAACTTCCCAAAATGCATCACTTCACAATTGCCTGCGTTAAATTTCATTTGCCACTCCCTTGCCCACTTTCCCAGTCGATCGATATCCTGTTGTAACCTTAGTCAACCTTCTTCACTGTCCACTACACCACCAATTTTGGTGTCATCTGCAAACTTAATAATCATGCCCCTTACATTCACATCCAAGTCATTAATATATATGACAAATAACAGAGGGCCCAGCACCGGTCCCTGCGGCACACCACTGGTCACCGGCCTCAAATCTGAAAAACAACCCTCCACTGCCATCCTCTGCCTCCTATCACCAAGCCAATTTTCTATCCAATTTGCGAGCTCACCCTGGATCCCATGTGTTCGAACTTCTGGACAAGCCTACCATGCGGGACCTTGTCAAAGATCTGCTAAAGTCCATGTAGACAACGTCCATCGCCCTGCCCTCATCAATCCTCTTGGTCACCTCCTCGAAAAACTCAATCAAATTTGTGAGACATGTTTTGTTTAGTTTAGTGATACAGCACTGAAACAGGCCCTTCGGCCCACCGAGTCTGTGCCGACCATCAACCGCCCATTTATACTAATGCTACACTAATCCCATATTCCTACCACATCCCCACCTGTCCCTATATTAACCTACCACCTACCTACACAAGGGGCAATTGCTCATGGCCAATTTACCTATCAACCTGCAATTCTTTGGCATGTGGGAGGAAACTGGAGCACCCAGAGGAAACCCACACAAACACAGGGAGAACTTGCAAACTCCACACAGGCAGTACCCAGAATTGAACCCGGGTTACTGGAGCTGTGAGGCAGCGGTGCGAACCACTGTGCCACTGTGCCGCCCGATTAAAAACTCAATCAAATTCATGAGTCATGATTTCCCACGCACCAAAGCCATGCTGACTATCCCTAATCAGACCATGCCTTTCCAGATGCATATGAATCGTGTCTCTCAGGATCCTTTCCAATAATTTTCCTACCACTGATGTAAGGCTCACCGGCCTGTAGTTCCCTGGCTTATCCCTGTTGCCCTTCTTAAATAAAGGCACAACATTAGCTATCCTCCAGTCTTCCGGTAACTCACTCGTGGCTAACGATGATACAAAAATCTCTGCCAGGACCCCAGCAATCTCCTCACTTGCTTCCCATAGCATCCTAGGATACACCTGGTCAGGCCCTGGGGATTTATCCACCTTAATGCGCTTCAAAACCTCCCACACCTCCTCCTTTGTAATGTTGATATGCTCCAGGGTGTCGGTGTTCCCTCCCTTGAACTCATCAGCTTTCATGACCTTCTCCACGGTAAAAACGCAAGAGAAATATTCATTTAAGAACTCGCCCATTTCCCGTGGCTCCACACATAAATTGCCACACTGATCCTTCAGGGGACCTAATCTCTCCCGAGATACCCTTTTACTCTTGATATACTTACAGAATCTTTTAGGATTCTCCTTTATCTCTGCTGCCAGGAAATCCTCATGGCCCCTTTTAGCCCTTCTAATTTCCTTCTTAAGTGTAGTCCTACATCCCTTATACGCCCCGAGGGAGTCACTCGATCCCAGCTGCCTGTACCTGACACGTGCCTCCTTCTTTGTCCTGACCAGACCCTCAATATCTCTCGTCAACCAAGGTTCCCTAAACTTGCCAGCCTTGCCATTCCATCTAACAGGAACATGCCGGCCCTGAACTCTTCCTATCTCACTTTTAAAAGCCTCCCAGTGCCGGGCGTCCCTTTACCTGTAAACAGCCTCTCCCATTCAACATTTGAGAGTTCCTGGCTGATGCCATCGAAATTAGCCTTCCCCCAATTTAGGACTTCAACTTGAGGATGAGTCCTATCCTTTTCCATACCTATCTTGAAGCTAATAGAGTTATGGTCGCTGGTCCGAAAGTGCTCCCCCACTGACACATCAACCACCTGTCCATCCTCATTTTCTGAGAGGAGGTCGAGTATAGCCCCTTCTTTAGTAGGGCCATCCACATACTGCTTCAGAAAATTATCCTGGACACACTCAACAAATTCTTCCCCATCTGATCCCTTAGCACTAAGGCAGTCCCAGTCAATATTAGGGAAGTTAAAATCACCTACTATTACAACCCTATAATTCCTACACCTATCTGTGATTTCCCTCCAGATATGCTCCTCCACTTCCCTCTGACTATTGGGGGGTGCTGTAGTCTCATCCCATCAAAGTGATCATCCCTTTCTTATTTCTAAGTTCTACCCATATGGCCTCGCTGGACATTCCCCCCGGGATATCCTCTCTAAGTACTGCCGTGATGTTCTCCCTAATCAATCGTGCAACTCCCCCTCCTCTCTTACTTCCACCTCTGTCACGCCGGAAAGATCGATACCCCGGAACCTTGAGCTGCCTATCCCTCAACTACGTTTCCGTAATAGCTATAATATCACTATGCCATCTACCAATCCATGCTCTGAGTTCATCTGCCTTACCTGGAAGCCTTCTTGCATAGGGCGGTACAGTGGCGCAGTGGTTAGCACCGCAGCCTCACAGCTCCAGCGACCCGGGTTCAATTCTGGGTACTGCCTGTGTGAAATTTGCAAGTTCTCCATGTGTCTGCGTGGGTTTTCTCCGGGTGCTCCGGTTTCCTCCCTCAAGCCAAAAGACTTGCAGGTTGGTAGGCCATTATAAATTGCCCCTAGTATAGGTAGGTGGTAGGGAAATATAGGGACAAGTGGGGATGTGGTAGTAATATGGGATTAGTGTAGGATTAGTCTGTAAGGGTGGTTGATGGTCGGCACAGACTCGGTAGGCCAAAGGGCATGTTTCAGTGCTGTATCTCTAAACTAAATCTAAACTAAAGTAAATGCAGTTCAGCCTATCAGACCTTCCACGCTCCCTGTCCTGCCCCTGCCTACTGGACTTGCTTGCTTCAACCTCTACATTTGCCTCAACTATCGCATCTGAGAGACTACTAATTTGGGTCCCACACCCCTGCAAGACTAGTTTAAACCCTCCCGAGTAGTGCCAGCAAACCTCCCAGCAAGGATATTGGTCCCCCTCCAGTTTAGATGCAACCCGTCCTTCTTGTGCAGGTCACCTCTGCAGCAGAAGTGATCCCAATGATACAAGTAGCTGAAGCCCTCCTGCCTACACCAGCTCTTCAGCATGCATTCATTTGCCTAATTCTCCTATTCCTACCCTCATTTGCACGTGGCACAGGGAGTAATCCTGAGATTACAACCCCAGATGTTCAGCTTTTTAACCTTCTGCCTAACTCCCGATATTCACATTGCAGGACCTCATCTCTTTTCATGCCTATGTCATTAGTACCAATGTGGACCACGACCTCTGGCTGCTCACCCTCCCCTTTCAGAATGTCCTGCAGCCGCTCCGAGACATTCTTGACCCTTTGGAGCACCATGGAGGCAATATACCATCCAGGAGTCTCGTTTGTGGCCACAGAAACGCCTATCTGCACCCCTTACAATAGAATCCCCTTTCACTCCAGCTCTTCCAACCCTTTTCCTCCCCTGCTTTGCCGCAGAGCCCTCCGTGGTGCCACGAACTTGAGTGTTGCTGCTTTCCGCTGGGAGGTCATCCCCCCCCAACAGTATCCAAAGTGATATATCTGTTTGAGAGGGGGATGGCCACAGGGGACTCCTGCACTACCTGCCTGCGCCTACTACTCCACCTGGTGATCACCCATCCCTTTACTGCCTGTGCAGCCATTACCTGCGGTGTGACCACCTCGCTAAACGTGCAAACCACGACGTCCTCAGCATTGTGGATGCTCCACAGTGAATCCACTCGCAGCTCCAGCTCCGTAATGCATGTAGCCAGGAGCTGCAGATGGATACACTTCCTGCACACATGGTCGTCAGGGACACTGGAAGCGTCCCTGATTTCCCACATAGCGCAGGAGGAGCATATCACCGGTGTGAGCTCTCCTGCCATGACTTACTTTAGATTAATCAGTTAATCCCTTTAAAAAATACTAATTACACTCGGGGCCTTGTTCTACTCCAAACACGACCCACGACAAACTAAAGCCCTTAATAAATTACACTAATTTTACAAAAAGCGCACTTTAGTAGTGCTAAACTTTTTTGGAATGGCTATGAATGAAGGCAGTCGATATGATTCCACAGCAGAGATTGTCAGTTAAAAATAAAATTCCTGGAATTGAAGGCAAATGATTGACCTGGTTAGAAGATTGGTTATGCAGTAGAACATAGAGAGTTTGGATAATCAGAATGTATTTGTATTGGAAGGAAGTGGCTAGCAATGTGCCAAGATGACCTGTTCTGAGGCCTCAACTATTCACAATATATATTAAAAACTTGAGACAGTAATGAATTTGAGATCCAAATTTGCCAAATCATCAAAAGGCTGAATCTTAATTCACAAAAACAGGTGGATTGGTGTCGTGCCAGAGATTAAATGTAAAGAATCTGAAACAGGAACCCAAACTGTATCAGATCCCACGGTCATGGATCAGTAGCAGAAGCTATTTTTATCATAAAATTCAAACACATTGTATTCCATCGTGTCATGTAGTGAGCTTTCAATTTATTATACCCATGTATCCACCATATTGATATTCCTGCTCCCATCCTGATGTATAATGTCCCTGTTTTCCTCTTCCTTACAGTTAACTTAGTGACGATTGTGATCCTGTCTCGGGGAAAGTGTGGTCTCTCCAAATGTGTCACTCGTTACTTGGTGGCCATGGCAACGGCGGATCTACTGGTCATTATCTTCGATCTGATACTGAGGCAAATTCCCATTAGTTATCATAGAATGTTTCGATTTCTGTTTGATATTCCAGTGTGTAATATCCACGCTGTCCTACTTTATGCAGCAACCGACTGTTCTGTCTGGTTCACTGTCGCTTTCACCTTTGATCGATTTGTGGCCATTTGCTGCCTGAAACTGAAAACTAAATATTGCACTGAGAAATCAGCAGCTGTGATTATTGGAACAATGTCTGTCTTGTTCTGTGTAAAGAATATTTTCTGGTACTTTATGCTTTCAAACAGCTATAACCGTTTTCGAGCCCCCTGGTTCTGCATTATTCCCTGGAGTGTTCTGCTTTCACCAGTATGGGCAGCAATTGAATTGTTACATTATATTTTCACCCCGGCGGTACCATTTATTCTGATTCTGATGCTCAATATTTTAACAGTCAGGCACATTCTAGTGACCATCAGAATTCGCAAGAGACTTCGGGACCGGGTCAGTGGGGAGAGTGACAGTGATCCAGAGACAATGAACAGAAGAAAATCAATCACTTCACTTTTTATGATATCAGTGAATTTTATCTTTCTATGGGTTCTGTTCCTGGTGAATATGATGTATGCTAGAATTGGTCTACTGTACCAGAATTTTTCAGAAGACATGTCAATCATTGTAGAACACCTTGCAGTTATGCTTCAGCTCCTGAGTTGCTGCACAAACACTTTTATTTATGCTGTGACCCAGAGTAAGTTTAGAGAGGAACTGAAGAATGGGGTGAAATATCCCTTCACTGTACTTTCTAAGATTATAAAATAATGAGGAAAATGGAAGATTTTTACATATAGAACACATGTGAACCCAGCCTCTCTCCACTCAGTCTCTGTAATCACATTGTTTTAAAGACAAACTGAGATAATTTGATTGAGTTTGCATTTAATTTAAGGTACCTTTTGCAAACGTAGAGCAACTGCCATATGCAGAAATTCCTTTACGATAATCATACATTTGGAATAAAATTAAACAAATATGCAACATGTCCCCTGATCACTCCCCATGTCTCTGTTTTATTGGATAAACCTACAGCTTCCCACTTTATCTCTCTCAGCATCCTCCACAGTGGACATTGAGGTACTCGGCGATCGCTCATTACGAGCATCAATCCCAATTGCCCCATTCTAATCATTCATTGAATCTCCCACCCAGTGCTGAGGGCTAATCTACCAATATCTTTATCATCCAACTCACCCCTCCCACTATAGACTCAGCCAGTGGATCAGCTCTCACCATCCCGCTACACATCTCCCACCAAAATATCAAGGCCTTTTCCATCCATGACGTTATTGTGGATCATTTCATTGACATCACGGCCTAACACGTCCCTTAGTGTTCACTATGAGAAGAATGATGTAGGTGTAGAGAGCAGGCAGGGGGATTGTGATATACTTAAACAAATCAGCATTGAAAGAGAGGAAGTATGAGATGTTTTAGCGGGCTCAAAACTGGATAAATCCCCAGGCCCAGATGAGATGTATCCCAGGCTGTTATGTGAAGCAAGGGAGGAGATAGCAGGGGCTCTGACACAAATTTCAAATCCACTCTGGCCATAGGAGAGGAAACCAGAGGATTGGAGGACAGCCAATGTGGTACCATTATTCATGAAGGGTAGCAGGGACAAACCAGGTAATTAAAGGGCAGTAAGTCTAACATCAGTGGTAGGGAAACTATTGGAAAAATTCTGAGGGACAGGATTAATCTCCACTTGGAACGGCAGGGATTAATCAGGGCTAGTCAGCATGGCTTTGTCAGGGGAAATTGTGTCTAACAAACTTAAGTGAATTTTTTGAGGATGTGCCTTGATGTGTAGATGAGGGTAAGGCCGTAGTCTACATGCACTTCAGTAAGGCTTTTGATAAGTTCCGCATGGGAGATTAGTCAAGAAGATAAGAACCCATGGGATCCAGGGTAATTTGGCAAATTGGGTCCAAAATTGGCTTAGTGGAAGGAGGCAGAGGGTAATGGTCTTGGATTGTTTTTGCAAGTGGAAGACTGTGACTAATGGTGTACCACAGGAATCGGTGCTGGGACCCTTGCTGTTTGCAGTGTACATTAATGATTTAGTCGTGAATATAGGAAGTATGATCAGTAAGTCTGCAGATGAGACGAAAATTGGTGGTGTCATAAATCGTAAGGAGGAAAGCCTTAGATTACAGGACGATATAGATGGGCTGGTAAAATGGCTGGAGCAGTGGCAAATGGAATTTAATCCTGAGAAGTGTGAGGTGATGCATTTTGGGGGAACTAACAAGGCAAGGGAACATACAACGGATGGCAGTACCCTCGGAAGTACAGAGGGGTCAGAGGGACCTTGGTGTACTTGTCTATAGATCACTGAAGGCAGCAGCACAAGTAGATAAGGTGGTTAGGAAGGCATATGGGATACTTGCCTTTTTAAGCTGAGGCATAGAATTTCAGAGCAGGGAGGTTATGATGGAACTGTATGAAGCGTTAGTTAGGCCACAGCTGGAGTACTGTGTACACTTCTGGTCGCCACACTGTAGG
This sequence comes from Heterodontus francisci, assembly GCF_036365525.1. Lineage (NCBI taxonomy): Eukaryota > Metazoa > Chordata > Chondrichthyes > Heterodontiformes > Heterodontidae > Heterodontus > Heterodontus francisci. Next base: position 37,486,739 of record NC_090410.1, read on the forward strand.
AAAGATGTGATTGCACTGGAGAGGGTGCAGAGGAGATTTACCAGGATGTTGCTTCGGCTGGAACATTTCAGCTATGAAATGTGACTGGATATGCTCGGGTTGTTTCCCTTAGAACAGGGAAAGCTGAGGGGCGACCTGATTGAGCTAGACAAAATTATGAGGGGCATTGATAGGATAGATGGGAAGAAACTTTTTCCATTAGCGGAGGGATCAATAACCAGGAGGCATAGATTTAAGTTAGGAGCAGGAGGTTTAGAGGGGGAAACTTTTTTCACCCAGAGGGTGGTTGGAATCTGGAACACACTGCCTGAAGAGGTGGTAGAGGCAGGACCACTCAAAACATTTCAGAAATATTTAAAAGATCACTTGAAATGCCAAAACATATCAGGCTACAGGCCACGTGATGGAAAGTGGGATTAGAATAGATAGGTGCTTAATGGCTGGCACAGACAAAATGGGCCGATGGGCCTGTTTCTGTGCTGTATAACTCAATGACTCTAAATGAAGCCTCCCCACCTAGCTATACCTTCCACCACAATCCCCATAGAGATTGACGTGATGGCTGTGTGGCACTTTTCACCAGATCACACCTTGACCTGACCTCCTACTCCTCTTTCACTTTCTTCTCCTTTCACCAACTCCCGTTGCTCCACCCCTCTCACCTCTCAATCAAAATCCTCATTCTCTACAGTCCTCCCATGGACTATGAAATTATTCTCACTGAGATATCTTCATTGCCTTACTCACTCAGCCTCTGCACTGATTGACATCTCATCCTCGGTGATTTCAATCGCCATCTCAACTCATGATTCTCTCCCTCCTCTGACTTCATTGCCCTCCAATCTTCCTTAAATCTCTCTCTCCATGCAAACTTCCCAAATCATCTTCATGGCTGCAACCGTGACCATACCATCTTCCATGGTCTCAATTCAATCACAGATAAGGCCATCTCTGATCACCTCCTTTTATCACTCTCCACCCACATCCCCCTCCTACACCCCAACCCTACCTCCTTCTGTATCTGCCCCGGAAAAAGGACCATCCCAAATACACTTCATTTTCCACAACATTTCCACAGCTACCGATTTGTTCAAATGAACTCTCAAATCAATCTTTGAAAACCTCGCTCCAAATAAATCCATTTCTCTCTCTCACTCTAGTCATTTCCCCTGGTACGGCCCTCATCTCGGCTCCCATAATCTGCTCCGCAGTCACTGAATGTTGGACCTGCACTGTGCATTGGTCTGTCTCTCGGTGGGGTCACTCCTGTAACTCTCTAAAGACTCCCCATGATTCCTCTAACTTCTGGGTTAACTGGGTGTTTTCCTGCATGAGAGTGACAATATGCCTCTCTGCCAGCTCGAACCACTGCTGAGGTGCCCCAGCCTGCACGGCATTAAGCGCCTGTTCCTCAGAGTGGCAGTAGAGGATGCTAGCTGATTTTGTAACATTTCCAGCAGTTTCTGCTGCTGCTGGATCGGTTCACTTTGAGCTACCATCTGTTTCACCTGTGACTGTACCACTTCCTCATTGCACTGCACACAGTGCGAGTGTGATTAGATTTAAAACCCTGTCACTCTTCCAACATTTAGCCAAGACCTGAACCTGGATAAACGCAATTGTTTCTTTATATAGGAACACAGGAGCAGGAGTAGGCCATTGAGCCCATTGAGCCTGCTCCGCTATTCAACATGATCAAGGCTGATCATCCACTTCAGTGCCTTTTTCCCACACTATACCCATATCCCTTTATATCATTAGTATTTCGAAATCTGTCAATCTCTGCTTTAAACATACTCAATGACTGAGCTTCCACAGCCCTCTGGGGTAGAGAATTCCAAAGATTCACAACCCTCTAAGTGAAGAGATTTCTCCTCATCTCTGTCCTAAGTGGCTTCCCCCTTCCTTTGAAATTAGCGTCCCCTGGTTCGAGACTCCCCAACCAGGGGAAACATCTTAGCTGCATCTACCCTGTCTATCCTGAGAAGTATTTTGAAGGTTTCAATGAGATCACCTCTCATTTTTGCAAACTCTGTAGAATACAAGCCCAGTTTCCCCAATCTCTTTTCATCGGACAGTCCCATTATCTCAGTAACAAATCTGATGTATCTTTGTTGCACTTGCTCTGTGGCAATAATATCCTTGCTCAGGTAAGGGGATCAAAAATGCACACAGGTGCGGTCTAATCAAGGTTCTACACAATTGAAGCAAGACTTTGCTACTCCTGTACTCAAATCCTCTTACAATAAAGGCTAAAGGTCGCCACACTACCAGAAGGCTGTGGAGGCTTTGGAGAAGGTACAGAAGAGGTTTACCAGGATGTTGCCTGGTCTGGAGGGTATTAGCTATGAGGAGAGGTTGGATAAACTCGATTTTGTTTTCATTGGAACGACGGAGGTGCAGGGGCAACCTGATAGAGGCGTATAATGTTATAAGCTGCATGCACAGAGTTGATAGTCAGAAGCTTTTTCCAGGGTGGAACAATCAGTTACTAGGGGAGATAGGTTTAAGGTGCGAGGGGCAAAGTTTAGAGGGGATGTGCGAGGCAAGTCTTTTACACAGAGAGTGGTGAGTGCCTGGAACTTGCTGCCGGGGGAGGTGGTGGAAGCAGGTACGATAGCAACGTTTAAGAGGCATCTTGACAAATTCATGAATAGGATGAGAATAGAGGGATATGGACCCTGGAAGTGCAGAAGGTTTTACCTTAGACAGGCATCAATATCGGCACAGGCTTGGAGGGCCGAATAACCTGTCCCTGTGCTGTACTGTTCTTTGTTCTTTGTTCTAACATTCCATGAGCCTTCTTCATTGCTAGCTGCACCTGCATGCTGGCTTTCAGTAACTTATTGACAAAGACACCCAGGTCGCTTTGTACATCTACACTTTCTAATTTCTTCCTATTTAAGAACTTCTCTGCACCTCTATTCTTCCTGCCAAAATGGATAACCTCACATTTTTCCACATTATATTCCATCTGCCACATTCTTGCCCACTCACTAAGTCTGTTCAAATCCCCTTGAAGCCACTTTGCATCTTCCTCACAACACACATTCCCATCTAGTTTTGTGTCATCTGCAAACTTGGAAATATTACATTTGGTCTCCACATCCAAATATATATATATATTGTGAACAGCTGGTGCCCAAGTATTGATCCTTGCAGTACCCACTAGTCACAGACTGCCAATGCGAGAATGACCCGTTTCTTCCTAAACTCTGCTTTCTGCCTGTTAATCAATCCTTAATCCATGCCAGTATATTACCTCCAATCCCATGTGCTCAAATTTTACGAACCAACCTCCTGTGGGGGACTTTAACAAAAGCCTTCTGAAAAGAAAGTGCTCATGTTTTTGTGTGTACTCTTCTCACAGGGATTGGATATTGTCCAGATGACATTTAGTGACCAATTTTTCCTTATATGTTTCCCAGAAACCCTTCTTTACACTGGCCTTTCACTACATAGCTTGTACTTTAAATAGACACAACTGAGTCAGTTTAATCTACCAGAGATTATCCCCGTAAGAATTATCACTGACCAAACAACGTTCCGACATTTGTGAAACTTGCTTTCACTCCCTCGGTTTATGTACTTGTCAAAGTCCAGGGTTTCGGCATCACTTGTAAGATCTGGAGTTTGCTTTAATTTAATTGGAAGACTTGGTCAATTACAACGACAGTCTAAGTTGGGAGAGCAGATCTAAAAGGGACTTACAGCTCAGACTAGCGAGAAAACCACACGGGTACGAGTAGTTTTTCACAAGCTTCACAGACTTTATTACATTTTCTACAATAAGCACAAAATCATGATACTTAGCAAAGGGCAGTGGTGAGCAGTTGTGTTCACGATGGAACACCGGTCCTCAACCGCCAGTTAACTGCGATGCCTTGTCTATTGATTGAAGTCTATTTTCTGTCTTCGTTTGGATGATGATGCGTGCTTTTGGGGTCTTACAAGTTCTTACTTTATACACCTTTCCCAGCTTGGTTCTGTGCCATATTAGGTAAAACCCCATTTCTGTTCATCTAATTGGTCAGTCATTAACTAACTGCCCTTCCATGATGGTACTTTGACCTTGTTTAGATCATTGTCATTATCATTCAGGGGGCTCCAGATTCATGTTTCCTTGCTGTATATTCATCAACAATGATCACTTGATGAGATTGATCCTGAAAGGGAGCATTTTTGAGAGACAAGGGTGGTGTTGTTGTTGTATGGTGTTCCGACCTCTACCTTGTAGAGGCTCAACGACAACTTTCAGACCCTTCCTCCCACCTCCCCCTGGACCATGACCCCAACACCGAACATCAAGCGACTGTCCACAAGACTGTCACTGACCTCATCTCTTCTGGAGATCTTCCCTCCACAGCTTCCAACCTCATAGTCCCGCAACCCCGGTCATCCTGCTTCTACCTCCTTCCCAAAATCCACAAACAGGACTGTCCCGGCAGACCCATTGTGTCAGCCTGCTCCTGCCCCACTGGGCTTATTTCTTCCTATCTTGACACTATCTTTTTTCCGCTGGTCCAGTTCCCTACGTCATTCTGACAATTTCCAGTTTCCTGGCCCCAAACGCCTCTTCTTCGCCATAGACGTCCAATCTCTCTACACCTCCATCCCCGACCAGGATGGTTTGAGGGCTCTCCAATTCTTCCCTGAACAGAGGCCCAACCAGTCCTCATCCACCACCAACCTCCTCCGCCTGCCTGAACTTGTTCTCACATTGAACAACTTCTCCTTCAACTCCACTCACTTCCTTCAAGTGAAAGGTGTTGCTGTAGGTACCCACATGGGTCCTAGTTATGCCTGTCTTTTTGTGGGATATGTCGAACATTCCTGGTTCTAGTCCTACTCAGGCCCCTCCCCCAACTCGTCTTCCGGGACATTGATGACTGTATCGGCGCCGTTTCCTGCTCCCGCCCGGAACTGGAAAACTTTATCAACTTTGGTTCTAATTTCCACCCTTCTCTCACCTTTACATGGTCCATCTCTGACACTTCCCTTCCCTTCCTCGACTTCTCTGTCTCCATCTCTGGGGATAGGCTGTCTACTAATATCCATTATAAGCCCACCGACTCCCACAGCTACCTCGATTACACTTCTTCACACCCTGCCTTCTGTAAACACTCCATTCCATTCTTCCATTTTCTTTGTCTCCGACGCATCTGCTGTGATGATGCTACCTTCCACGACAGCACTTCTGATATGTCTTTCTTTTTCCTCAACCGAGGATTCCCCCCATTGTGTACGACAGTGCCATCAACTGTGTCCAGCCCATTTCCCGCACCTCTACACTCACCCCTTCCCCTCCCTCCCAGAGCAGCGACAGGGTTCCCCTTGTCCTCACTTTCCACCCCATCAGCCTCCGTATCCAAAGGATCATCCTCCGCCATTTCCACCACCTGCAGCCACCTACCAAATGCATCTTCCCCTCCCTTCCCCTGTCAGCATTCCGAAGGGATCATTCCCTCCGCGACACCCTGGTCCACTCCTCCATTACCTCTACTGCCTTCCAGTTTTTGCTACTAAAGTGGATAACCTCACATTTATCCACATTATACTGCATCTGCATTAGCCCACTCACTCAACTTGTCCAAATCATCCTGAAGCCTCTCTGCATCCTCCTCACAACTCACCCTCCCACCTAGTTTTGTGCCATATGCAAATGTGGTGATATTACATTTAGTTCCCTCATCCAAATCATTAATGTCTATTGTGTATAGCTGGGGTCCCTGCGGTACCCCACTGGTCACTGCCTGCCATTCGGAAAAAGACCCATTTATCTCTCCTCTTTGTTTCCTGTCCGCCAACCAATTTTCTATCCATCGCAATACACTACCGCCAATCCCATGCGCTTTACTATTACACGCTAATCTCTTATGTGGGACTTTGTCGAAAGCCTTCTGAAAGTCCAAATAAACCACATCCACTGGCTCCCCCTCATCAACTCCACCAGTTACATCCTCGAAGAATTCTAGTAGATTTGTCAAGCATGATTTCCCTTTCGTAAATCCATGCTGACTCTGCCCGATTCTACCACTGTTCTCCAAGTGCTCTGCTTTGAAATGTTTGATAATGGACTTTAGAATTTTCCCCACTACAGATGTCAGGTTGCCTGATTTATAAATCCGTGTTGACACTGCCTAATCCTACCATTATTTTCTAAGTGTCCTGTTACCACATGCTTTACAATAGATTCAAGCATTTTCCCTACTACTGACGTCAGGCTCACAGGTCTGTAGTTCCTGGTTTTCTCTCTCCCTCCTTTCTTAAATAGTGGCGTTGCATTTGCTACCTTCCAATCTGCAAGAACTGTTCCAAAATCTACAGAATTTTGGAAGATGATCACCAACACATCCACGATCTCTTCAGCCACCTCTTTCAACACTCTGGGATGTCGATCATCAAGTCCAGAGGATTTACCAACTTTCAGTCTTAATAATTTCTCCAGTACTTTTTTTTACGGATATGCTTTTTTTCAGTTCCCCGTTCTCACTAGTACCTTGGCTCTGCAGAATTTCTGGGAGGCTTTTTATATTTTGCTCTGTGAAGACAGACACAAAGTATTTGTTTCGTTTCTTTGCCATTTCCTTATTGCCCATTATAAATTTCCCTGTCTCTCCCTGTAATGGGCCCCCATTTTTCTTTGTTAATCTTTTCCTTTTTACATACCTAGAAAAACCTTTACACTCCATTTTTAAGTTCCTCACTAGTTTACTTGCATATTCTATTTTCCCTTTCTTTTTCAGTTTCTTGGTCCTCCTTTGATGAATTCTAAAAAGCCTCCATTCCTCACGCTTACTACTTTTTTGGCAATGTTATAATCCTCTTCCTTTGGCCTCATGCAATATTTAATTTACTTGTTAGCCACGGTTTGGATCATTTTTCCTGTCGGGTTTTTGTGTTCAATGGAATGTATAGTTGTTGTAAAGCATGTATTAATTCTTTAAATGCTAGCCATTGCCTGTCTCCCTTCATACCTTTAAATGTAAAGGTTTGGACCAAAAGGGAAATAAAATCTAGATTCACTACCCATCAGCTTGTCCAGAGCAGCTTTCAAGGCTTCGAGCTGATTTGTTGGTCCTGTGTCTGCATCACTCACTCATCCTGTAACTCCTGAAAGGACAAAGGCTGTTAAGAAAAATCTTACAAGGAGACAGAATATGCTAACTCCAAAAGATTATACAACTGACATTTTATGTGAAACTTGTTATTTAATCTGTTTGGCACAAAGTTAAATATTAATCAACCTCAATAAGAACCTGTGTGATGGGGCAATAAAATTACATTGACGTAAAATTATCCTTATTTGGTTGCCCAGCATAGTCGGAGTCGAAGTTGCTTCACACACTGAAGCAAGAGTTTCTTTGCTCATACCTGCCTGTCATAATGTTTTTTCAAGGTGTTGGATGATTCTCTGTAGTTTAATTTGTGGGATAGCTGTCCCACAAAATCTGGACAGATCCGTGGGATGGTATTAATCAGTCACTGAATATTCACTGAGTATTCATCACCTGGACAGCTCTTGGCTTTCATTAAGTTGCCTTTTAAGATGTGTGTTTCTCAGTAATGCCATTTGTGATATTGCTTTGGTTTGTGCACAACTCCCACAGCTGATGTGTATCACCGTGATCACACAGTGGTCAGTACACTGAGTTGTGGCTGCATCAATGTCTGGTCTCTGCTGCACATGTTAACAGAACACAGTGAAAAATCAATCGATTCCAACTGGAAACAAATTGTTGTTCATGGAAAACAATTTGCTCCTTCAAATCCTCGCACTCTCACATGCCTGTGCTTGATGCTCCATAATTCAAACCCGTCTCTTCTCCCAGCTTCTCCTCCTTTCACAGTCAATATCCCTCCTTTACTTTTTCCTTCCATTCCATTGTCATTTTCCTGCAGCATTGCCTCATCGAACATCCATTCTCAATATTACGCCGTTAGGTTTGCTCTGCTCCCACTGCTGTTCCTGGGGACACAGGTCCCATTCACACCGATGTTCATTTGTGTCTTGAATCCAGATACATTTCTATCCATGGGACCACTTGGTGAACAAGCTGTGAAAGCAGAGCCGGCCTTTAGAGGGACAGCAGCCAGCAGCTCATGATACTCTCTTCGGGAATATTGTGATGGGGGGATACTAACTGAAAACTGGCTTCTGTTTACCTGGTAGTTGGTGCTTTTCTCTGAACAGTTGAGATGATGAGCGACGGGCAGTGCTACACAGCTGCCAATGAGGGCTCAAATGTGCCATTTTGTCAAGCTAGGTCAGTGCAGCAAGATCCAAAACATCCTGTCTTCATCTTAATCGATCTGTTGAAAGGTGTGATTGAAAAAAATGGAGAATAAATGAACAGAATGCTAGTGGCAGAAAAGGAGCAATTACAGGAGATTGGCCATGAGTCAAAGGTCTTTAAAATGTCCATGTGCTGTGATCAGAAACGGCAGAATTTAAAACACGTGTGAAGGAAAGTAAAGAGTGATTTTGGATGTGAGAAGATCACAAGAAAGTTGTGTCTGAAGCTGTGTCCTTGAGGCAGGCTGTGTGTTGTCAGGAAACTGTTATAGTGAAAGCACAAACAACAACAACTTATATTTATATAGCACCCTTAACAGAAAGCAAAATTTGACACTGAGCCACGTAAGGAGATTTTCGGGCAGAAGACCAAAATCTTGAACTAAGAGACAGGTTTTGAGAAGTGTCTTAAAGGAGGAAAGTGAGGTAGAGATGCGGAGCGGTTCAGGGAGGGAATTCCACAGCTCAGAGCCCAGGCAGTTGAGGGCACGGCTGCCAATGGTGGAGCGATTAAAATCGAGGATGCTCAAGAGGCCAGAATTAGAGGAGTGCAGATATCTCGGAGGTTTGTGGGGCTGGAGGAGATTACAGAGATAGGGAGGGTCGAGGCCATGGAGGGATTTGAAAACAAGAAGGAAAATGTTAAAATCCAGACGCTGCTTGACCGGGAGCCAATGTATGTCAGCAAGACCAATTTCTGCTGATCCAATACTGGATGTTGGACAAGGAGTCTGACAATTTAACAAGGGTGGAAGAGTCGAGAGAGGTGATGGTGAGGGAGAGCTGGAATTTAGAAGAATGAGAGGCGAAGATATCTTTGGTTGTGGCGAAATGCTGGATGTGGAGGAAATGGTGAAGGATGATCCATTGAATACGGAGCAGGTGGGGTGGAAGGTGAGGACAAGGGGAATCCTATCATGTCTCTGGGGAAGAGGTGAACGGCTGAGAGAAGAAACATGGTTAGTCGGACCCACACGGTTGAGGTCCCTCTTAATCACAGTGGGAGAATTCATCAGTTGAGGAAAAAGGAAGACATATCGGAAACACTGGTATGGAAGGTTACATCTTCAGAACAGATGCAATAGAGAAAGAGAATCTGGGAGAATGGAAAGGAGTCCTTACAGGAAGCATGGTGTGAAGAAGTGTAGTCAAGGGAGTCAATGGGCTTTTAATAAATATTTTTATAAAGCCTATCCCGAGAAATGGAGACAGAGAAGTCGAGGAAGGGAAGGGAAGAGTTGGAGATGGACCATGTGAAGGTGAGAGAAGGGTGGAAATTGGAAGCAAAGTTGATTAAATTTTCCAGTTCAGGTCAAGAACAGGAAATAGAACTGATACAATCATCAATGTACCAGAAAAAGAGGTGAGGGAGGGGGCCCGAGTCAGACTGGAACAAGGAATGTTCCACATATCCCATAAAAAAGCAGGCATCACTCGGACTCATGGATAATTCTAGCTCTGTGACATCACCTAATTTCACACGTCTTTCAGCTCATAGAATCATAGAACATTTAAGGCACAGAAAGTGTTCACTTGCCCCATCGTGTCTGTGCCGGCCGAAAAACGATCCACCTATTCTAATCCCACCTTCCAGCAATTGATCTGTAACCCTGCAGATAATAGCACTTGAGGTGCATATCCAGACTGCTTTTGAATGAGTTGAGGGTTTCTACTTCACCACTTCTCCGTATTTTCCCATTAATCGTGTATTCTTTTGCCTTATTTGCTCTCCCCAAATGCATCACACACTTCTCCAGGCTGAATTCCATTTCCCACTTATCTGCCCATCTGACCAGACCATATATATCTTCCTGCAGCCTACAGCTATCTTCATCACTATCTACCACACAGGCAATCTTGTTGTCATTTGCAAACCTCTTGACCATTCCCACAACATTTATGTCCAAATTGTTAATACATACCACAAAAAGCAGGGAACCCAATACTGAGCCCTGCGGAACATCACTGGAAACGGCCCTCCAGTCGTTAAAAAACCTGTCAACAATAACCCTTTGTTTCCTGCCACTGAGCCAATTTTTGTATCCACCTTGTTTCTTCTAACATCCTGGGGTACATTTCATCTGGTCCTGGTGATTTATCAACTTTCAAGTAGGTTAGCCCCATTAATACTTCCTCTCTCCCCATGTTTATCACATCCAATATTTCACACTCCTCCTGCTTAACTACAATATTTACATCAGCCACCTCTTTTGTGAAGACAGATGCAAAGTATTCATTAAGAACCATACGAATATCTTCTGCCGCTATACATAGGTTATCTTTTTGGTCTTTTATGGGCTCTGCTGTCTCCTTAGTTATCCTCTTACTCTTAATGTATTGATAAAACATCTTTGGGTTCACCTTGATTTTGCTTGCCAATATTCTTTCATGCCCTCTCTTTGCTTCCCTAATTTCCTTTTTGATTTCACCCCTCCACTTTCTATAATCCTCTCGGCTTTCTGTAGTATTGAACTCTGTGTTGGACTTCAGCTTTCCATTTCTGTCTTATCTTACCCAGTAGGCTCCTTGAGATCCATGAGGCTGTAGATTTGACTGTCTCACCCTTTTTCTTTGCGGGAACATGTTTACTCTGAACCCCTTGAATCTCCCCTTTGAATGCCTCCCACTGCTCGGACACTGATTTACCTCATCTGCTGCTTCAACCCTCATTCATGCCTTTGTTACCTCTAGAATTGACCATTCCAATGCATTCCTGGCAGATTTCCCACATTCTACTCTCCTTAAACTTGAGGTCATCCAAATCCCTGCTGCCCGTGTCCTAACTTGCACAAAGTCCCATTCCCCTATCACCCCATGTGCTCGCTGATCTATATTGGCTCCCAGTCAAGCATCATCCAGATTTTAAAATCCTCATCCATCTTTTTAAATCGCTCCATCGCCTCACCCCTCTCTATCTCTGAAATCTCCTCCAGCCACCAAACCCTCCAAGATATCTGTGCACTTCCAATTCTGGCCTCTTGAGCATTCCCAATTTTAATCACTCTACCATTGGTGGCCATGCATTCAGCTGCCCATGACCTAAGCTCTGGAATTCCCTCCCTAAATATCTCCACATCTGCACCTTGCTTTCCTCCTTCAACACACTGCTTAAAACCTACCTCTTCATGCAAGCATTTTGGTTCAATGAAGAGTGCAAGAAGGCATGCCAGGAGCAGCACTAGGCATACCTAAAAATGTGGTGTCAGCCTGGTGTAGCTACAACACAGGACTACTTGCATGCAGAACAGCGGAAGCAGCATGCAATAGACAGGGCTAAGCAATCCCAAACCCAATGGATCAGATCAAAGCTCTGTAGTCCTGCCACATGCAGTCATGAATGGTGGTGATCAGTTTTTCAATTGTCCAGAGGAGGAGGCTCCACAAACATCCCCATACTCAACGATGGGGGAGCCCAGCACAAAAGATAAGGCTGAAGCATTTGCATCCATCTTCAGCTGGAAGTGCCAAATGGCTGATCCATCTCACCCTCCTCCTGAGGTCCACAGCATTACATATGCCAGTCTTCAGCCAATCCAATTCACTCCATGTGATATCATAAAACAACTGAAGGCACTGGATCCTGGAAAGGCTATGGACCCTGACAACATCCGGCAATAGTACTGAAGACTTGTGCTCCAGAAATAGCCAAGTCACTAGTCATGCTGTTCCAGTACAGTTGCAACACTGGCATCCACCCAGCAATGTGGAAAGTTGCCCAGGTATGTCCTGTGCACAAAAAGCAGGACAAATCCACCCCAGCCAATTACCACCCTATCAGTCTACTCTCGATCATCAGCAAAGTGGTGGAAGGGGTCGTCGACAGTGCCATCAAGTGGGATTTGCTCTGCAATAACTTGCTTACTGATGCTCAGTTTGGACTCTGCCAGGGCCACTCAGCTCCTTGGTCCAAACATGAACAAAAGAATTGAACTTGAGGTGAGGTGAGAGTGACTGCCCTTGACATCAGGGCAACATTTGACCAGGTATGGCATCAAGGAGCCTGAGCAAAACTGGAGTCAATGGGAATCAGGGGGAAAACTCTCCACTGGTTCGAGTCATACCCAGTACAAAGGAAGATGGTTGTGGTTGTTGGAGGTCAGTCATCACAGTCTCAGGACATCAGTGCAGGAGTTCCTCAGGGTAATGTCCTCGGCCTAACTATCTTCATCAATGACTTTCCCACCATCATAAGGTCAGAAGTGTGAATGTTATCTGATGATTGCACAATGATCATCACCATTCTCTATTCCTCAGATATTGAAGCAATCCATGTCCACATGCATAAAGTCCTGGACAACATCCAGGCTTGGGCTGATAAGTGGCAAGTAACATTCGCATCACACAAGTTCCAGGCAATGATCATCTCAAACAAGAGAGTATCTAACCGTCTCCCCTTTATCATTGCTGAATCTGCCACTATGAACATCCTGGGGGGGTTACCATTGACCAGAAACTGAACCAGACCAGCCATATAAATGCTGTGGCTACAACAACAGTCAGAGGCTCGGAATTCTGTGCTGAGTAACTTCACCTCCTGTCTCCCCAATGCCTGTCTACCATCTACAAGGCTCAAGTCAGTCGTGTGATGGAATACCTTGCGTGAACAGGTGCAGTTCCAATCATGCTCAAGAAGTACCACACTGCCCAGGACAAAGCAGCCCATTTTATTGGCACCCCATCCACCACCTTCAACATTCACTCCACCACTGGCACACACTGGCAGCAGTGTATATCATCTACAAATGTACTGCAGCAACTCACCAAGATTCTTTCAACAGCACCTTCCAATCTTGCGACCGACTACCAGGACAAGAGAGGCAGATGGATGTGCACACCACCACCTGCAAGTTCCCCTCCAAGCCACACACCATCCTGACTTGGAAGTATATCGCCATTCCTTCACTGTCGCTCGCTCAAAATCCTGGAACTCCCTTCCCATCAGCACTGTGGGTGCACCTAACTGGAGCAGTTCAAGAAAGCAGCTCAGCAACAGCTTCTCAAGGGCAATTAGGGATGGGAAATAAATGCTGTCTGAGACAACGTTGACCATCTACCCCGAATTCATAAATCTGACCTTATATTTGCTTATGTGGCTCGCATTAAATGTTTTTTTAAATGCTCATGTGCAGCGTCTTTTGATATTTTATTATGTTAGAGGTGCTATACTGATGTAAATTGCTTATCAACATTCATTTTATCATTCCATACAGGAGGAGTCTGTGCTGTCTCCATGACAGAGAGATTCAATTATTACCTCTCGGCTGCTATTCCCCCATAGCCATGCAAATATCTCCTTTTCAATATATATCCACTTCCTTTGGAAAGTTACTATTGGATCTGCTTCCTACTTTCTCAGATACTGCAGTCCAGCTCACAACAAATCACTGCATCAAATTTCTCCTCTTATTCTCTCTGGTTTCTTTGCCAATTGTCCTAAATCTGTGTCATCTGGTTATTGACTCTCAAACAGCATTGAACAAATATTTTGTGTCTGTCTTCACAGTAGAAGACACAAGTTCCATACCAGAAATAAGCAGAAACCTAGGGGCTAAAAAGTGTGAGGAAATTAATGATATTGATATCAGCCAAGAAAACATATTGGAGAAACTGGAGGGACTAAAATCTGACAAATCCTGGGACCAGATGGCCGACAGCCTAGGGTTCAAAAAGAGACAGCTGCAGAGATAGCAGAGGTGCTGACTACGATTTTCCAGAGTTCCTTAGATTCAGGAATGGTCCCGTCAGATTGGAAGATGGCAAATGTTACGTCGCTTTTCAAGAAAAGAGGTAGAGAGAAACCAAGGAACTACAGGCCAATTAGCCTCACATCAGTCATTGGGAAGATGCTGGAAACTGTTATTAAAGAAGTCTCAACATTGCAATTTAAAAAATCATGTTATGATTAGAACAACTCAGCATGGTTTTAATAAAGGGACATTCTGTTTGACAAATTTATTGGAGTTTTTTGAGGATGTAACTAGTCGCGGAGATAAAGGGGAACCAGTAGATGCAGTATCCCTGGATTTTCAAAAGGCATTCGATGAGGTGTCACACAAAAGATTCTTCTTCTTCTTCTTTGGCCTCCTTGTCTCGAGAGACAATGGGTAAGCACCTGGAGGTGGTCAGTGGTTTGTGAAGCAGCGCCTGGAGTGGCTATTAAGGTCAATTCCAGAGTGACAGACTCTTCCACAGGTGCTGCAGATAAAATTTGTTGTCGGGGATGTTACGCAGTTGGCTCTCCCCTTGCGCTTCTGTCTTTTTTCCTGCCAACTGCAAAGTCTGTTTGACTTGCCACACCTTAGCAGCACCTTTATGGCTGTCTGCCAGCTCTGGCGATCGCTGACAACTGACTCCAACGACTTGTGATCAATGTCACAGGATTTCATGTCGCATTTGCAGATGTCTTTAAAGCAGAGACATGGACGGCCGGTGGGTCTGATACCAGTGGCGAGCTTGCTGTACAATGTGTCTTTGGGGACCCTGCCATCTTCCATGCGGCTCACATGGCCAAGCCATCTCAAGCGCCACTGGCTCAGTAGGGTGTATATGCTGGGGATGTTGGCCGCCTCGAGTACTTCTGTGTTGGAGATACGGTCCTGTCACCTGATGCCAAGGATTCTCCGGAGGCAGCGAAGATGGAATGAGTTGAGACGTCACTCTTGGCTGACATACGTTGGCCAGGCCTCGCTGCCGCAGAGCAAGGCACTGAGGGCACAGGCCTGATACACTCGGACCTTTGTGTTCCGTGTCAGTGTGCCATTTTCCCACACTCTCTTGGCCAGTCTGGACATAGCAGTGGATGCCTTTCCCATGCGCTTGTTGATTTCTGCATCGAGAGACAGGTTACTGGTGATAGTTGAGCCCAGGTAGGTGAACTCTTGAACCACTTCCAGAGCGTGGTCGCCGATATTGATGGATGGAACGTTTCTGACGTCCTGTCCCATGATGTTTGTTTTCTTGAGGCTGATGGTTAGGCTAAATTCATTGCAGGCAGCCGCAGTCCTGTCGATGAGTCTCTGCAGGCACTCTTCAGTGTGAGATGTTAATGCAGCATCATCAGCAAAGAGGAGTTCCTTGATGAGGACTTTCCGTACTTTGGTCTTCGCTCTTCGATGGGCAAGGTTGAACAACCTGCCATCAGATCTTGAGTGGAGGAAAATTCCTTCTTCTGAAGACTTGAATGCATGTGAGAGCAGCAGGGAGAAGAAGATCCCAAACAGTGTAGTTGCAAGAACACAGCCCTGTTTCATGCCATTCAGGATAGGAAAGGGGTCTGATGAGGTGCCACTATGCTGAATTGTGCCTTTCATATTGTCATGGAATGTGGTGATGATACTTAGTAGCTTTGGTGGACATCCGATATTTTCTAGTCCTGTGAAGAGACCACGTCTGCTGACGAGGTCAAAGGCTTTGGTGAGATCAATGAAAGCAACGTAGAGAGGCATCTGTTGTTCATGGCATTTCTCCTGGCGAAGGAAGAGCATGTCAATGGTGGATCTCTCTGCTCGAAAGCCACACTGTGCCTCAGGGTAGACACGCTCAGCTAGCTTCTGGAGCATGTTTAAAGCGACTCGAGCAAAGACTTTCACCACTATGCTGAGCAGGGAGATTCCACGGTAGTTGTTGCAGTCACCACGGTCGCCCTTGTTCTTATAGAGAGTGATGATATTGGCATCGCGCATGTCCTGTGGTACTGCTCCCTCGTCCCAGCACAGGCAAAGCACTTCGTACAGTGCTGAAAGTATAGGCTTGGCACTCTTGATTATTTCAGGGGTAATGCCGTCCTTCCCAGGGGCTTTTCC
Source organism: Heterodontus francisci (assembly GCF_036365525.1). Taxonomy (NCBI): domain Eukaryota; kingdom Metazoa; phylum Chordata; class Chondrichthyes; order Heterodontiformes; family Heterodontidae; genus Heterodontus; species Heterodontus francisci. The sequence continues at coordinate 37,502,837 of NC_090410.1, forward strand.
GCTGGCTAGAGAATCAATGGCATCACTGAGTTCCGATTTTGTTGGCTGTACGTCCAGCTCATCCATGACTGGTAGAGGCTGGGCTGCATTGAGGGCGGTCTCAGTGACAACATTTTCCCTGGAGTACAGTTCAAGGTAGTGCTCAACCCAGCGGTCCATTTGCTTGCGTTCGTCAGTGATTGTGTCCCCTGATTTAGATTTGAGGGGGGGCTATCTTCTTGATGGTTGGCCCAAAAGCTCTCTTAATGCCATCATACATCCCTCTGATGTTTCTGGTGTCAGAGGCCAGCTGAATATGACTGCATAGGTGTTGCCAGTGGTCATTTGAGCAGCTCCTGGCTGTTCTTTGTGCAGCGCTTCTGGCTACTTTAAGTGCTACGGATGTTAATTCGCTGGGGGCTTTCTTGTCGTTCAGCAGTGCAATGCGCTTAGCGGCTATGACAGGTTCCAGCTCTTCAAAGTGAGATTGAAACCAGTCTGCATTCCGCTTCACACGTTTGCCATAGGTGTTCATTGCTGATTCATAGATGGCGTGTCTGATGTGGGCCCACTTGGTCTCTGCAACCCCTATAGGAGTGTTTTGAAGGGCTTTTTCAAGTGAATTTATAAACTTAGGTGACAGCTGTGGATGAGAAATTCTGCGATTGTTGATGCGCGGGCAGCTCTTCTGCTTGGAGTGATGCAGCTTCTTTGGTTTGAGTCTAACCTTGCTGCACACCAGGCAGTGGTCAGTGTCACAGTCTGCACGATGGAAGCTGCATGTGATTTGAACGCTGTTGAAAGAGGCTCGCTTTGTGATGATGAGGTCCAGCTATGTGATCTTGGGTGCCTCCAAGAAACCTGGTGAAAGGGTTTAGTATGAAAGAATGCGTTGGCGATGCAGAGGTTATGATAGGTACACAACTCAAGCAGTCTCTGTCCATTCTCATTCATCCTTCTAATGCCATAGCACCCAAAGCAGGAGGGCCATGAGTCATGGTTGGCCCCAAACCTGGCATTGAAGTCCCCGAGCAGGAAAAGGTGTTCGGTATTGGGGATGCTACTAATGATATTATGGAGTTCCTTGCAAAACTGGTCTTTAGCTTCAGGTGGGGAGCACAGTGTTGGAGCATAGATGCTCAGTAGGTGTACTGGACCAGAGGCGGTAAACAGTCGGATGGACCATATGCGTTCTGAGCTATTTGAGGGTGGCTCTATCATGCTGAGCAAAGAGTTTCTGAGGGCGAAGCCCACTCCATGCTGTCTTGATTCTTCATGATCCCAGCCCTGCCAGAAGAAGGTGTAGCCTTGCTCTCTTACAGATCCGCTTGCAGGGAGGCGTGTCTCCTGAAGTGCTGCAATGTCCACATTGAGTCTACTGAGCTCGTTGTTAATGATGGCGGTCTTCAGAGAATCGTTGATTTGTGTAAAGTCTTCCAACAGGCCAGGACACATAGTTCTGACGTTCCAGCTTGCAAAACGAAGGGCTGGTACCTTCTTTCCTTTTTTTGTTGTGCTGTTTGGTGCGGTGTTACAGTCCATTTGTCAGGCAATGACCCTGAGTTCCAAGCACCCATTGAAGCAGGTGGACCGTGACAGGACAGAACCTTACTGACCAGGGGCTGCCTGGTTTGAGGCGGGCAGTAGCTGTCCAGTGAGATGCGATGACCTCTCCCAACGACAAAGGCAACCCATGGCGCCCAATCTCTACACCAATTGAGCTGGACTTATAACCCGTAACTGCTGCTTCCGTGTTGTTTTGGTCGCTGTGAGGCGACTATGGAGTGACCTCTCCATACCGCATGCCTGGGTGGATGTATGGAGGTTGTGAGTTGTCCAAGCGTCAAAACCCCCCTCTCGGCCTTCCTGGTGGGGTCCAAAGTAGTGCACAGCATGACGTTTGGCACCGGTATGGCTGCAGGAACTGCTGGAAACATGCCAAAGGTGACACATGACCGCCTTCGGGGTTCCGCTCCGGATTTTCTGTTCGGGTTTACTCCCTTAGCCTTGGTCTCTTCCGAGACACCAACAAGACAGCGTGGTTGTTAGGGCCCTTACTCAGGTGTAGGTGGATGCTGGTGGGAGGAGGTGGGGGAAGGGGGTGAGGGAGGGGAGGGGATGTGAGAGGGAGGGGTGCGGTGGGAAGGGGTGGAGGGAAGGGGTTGCGAGGGGGAGCTGGGAAGGGGGCTGCTGCCGTGTCGGGGACGGGTTGCAGGGGAAGTGGGTGTAAGGAGAAGATGGTGTGAGGGGGGAGACGGGAAGTGGGTGTGAGGAGGTGGGGAGAAGGGGATGCGAGGGGGGTGAACTGGGAGGGGGGAGTGGAGGGGGGAAGGGGGTGGGGGAAGGGGGTGCAGGTAATAAAACATTTCATCAGCACTTGTTTGCAGTGAAATGCTGCAAGTAACCAGAGTCAAGGCTTCAATCTGGATTTAGGCAGGTTTAGTAAAAGTTTTAAAAAGTAATAGGTTGAGGAGCCGCCTAAACCCTGGGGTCGCCTCTGGGCGCTACATTTACCTCATTCTAATATACCTGGATAATTAAAATCTGCAAATTCATACTTTCTTTCCACTGATCAGTCGACTGTAACATGCTCCCAGAAATGTGACTAGCTCTGGAAGTACGTTTTTGCTCTTTGTCAGCTCACTCCAAAAGTTGCATTCTTAACGTAAGACTAATTTCCCAATATTACATTGTAGGACTGAAATTGTAAATGACTAATTGGTACAGTTATAGTCCTGGCTCGAATAAGAAGTCTCAAAACAACAGGCCCTGACAGTATTCCACAAAGTGTATGCAAAGCAATGGGAACCATGCTCAGCATGACCTTTTACTCGTACATCTCAAAGCTCACTAAGATTATTCCCATGCACTGGGCAGAGGTGTTGTACTAATATTACAAAGGCAATGAGAGAGAACTGGGAAGTTACAGGCCAGTAACTTGACTTCAGTTGTAAGCAAATTGCTCAATGGGGTCATTTCAGATGCTCTGTATTAACCACCTGAATAGAGGACGTGTTGTAAGAGAGTTTCCCATTAACCTGGTTGATTCCTTCTGGGTGGTAGAGGTCATGGGTTTGGAAGGTCCTGTCAAAGGAGGCTTGGCAAGTTGCTGCAGTGCATCTTGTAGATAGTACACACCACTTCCACTGTGCACCGGTGGTGGAGGGAGTGAATGTTTAAGGTGATGAATGGGGGAGACGATCAGGCGGACTGCTTTGTCCTGGATGGTGTTGAGCTTCTTGAGTGTTGTTGTAGCTGCACTGACTTAGGCAAGTGGAGAGTATTCCATTACACTCATGACTGGTGCCCTGTAAATGGTGGGCAGGCTTTAGGGAGTCAGTAGGTGAGTTACTTGCTGCAGATTTCCCAAACCTCTGACTTGCTCTTGTAGCCACAGTATTTATACAACTGGTCCAGTTAAGTTTCTGGTCAATGGTGACACCCAGATATCCCCTCTCCCCAAGGATGTTGATGGTGGGGGATTCAGCAATGGTAATGCCATTGAATGTCAAGGGGAGATGGTTCGATGGCTTCTTGTTGGGGATGCTAATTGCTCGGCACTTGTGCGGCACAAATGTTACTTTCCACTTATCAGCTCAAGCCTGAATGTTGTCCAGGTCTTGCTGCATGCGGGCACGGACTCCTTCAGTATCTGAGGTGCTGTGAATGCTACTGAAAACTGTTCAGTGTACATCCCCACTTCTGGCATTTGCCGCATTGACATGACAGGCCAAATTCTGTGCTGTAACCATGCTATGATTCCATGATGGAGGAAAGGTTAATTGATGAAGCAGCTAAGATAATTGTGCCTCAGAACTTCTGGAGCAATGCCCTGGAGCTGAGATGATTGGCTTCCAACAACCACAACCGTCTTCCTTTGTGCTAGGTATGACTCCAGCCAGTGGAGAGCTTCCTCCTGATTCCCATTGACTTCAATTTTGCTCGGCCTCCTTGATGCCACATTTGGTCAAATGCTGCCTTGATGCCAAGGGCAGTCACTCTCATCTCACCTCTACTCTGGAATTCAGCTCATTTTTCCATGTTTGGACCAAGGCTCCAATGAGGCTGGGAGTCTAGTGTCCCTGGTGGAACCCAAACTGCTCATCAGTGAGCAGGTTATTGCTGAGTAAATGCTGCCTGATAGCACTGTCAATGATACCTTCCATCATTTTGCTAATGATTTGAGAGTAGACCAATGGGGTGGTAATTGGTTGGATTGGATTGGTCCTGCTTTTTGTTGACAGAACATACCTGGATATACCAAAGTTGTAGCTGTACTGCAACAGCTTGGCTACAGGCATGGCTTGTTCTCGAGCACAGGTCTTCAGACCACAGCCTGGATGTTGTTGGGAACCATAACCTTTGCTTTATCCAGTGCACTCAGCCATTTCTTGATATAAAGTGCAGTGAATTGAATTGGCTGCAGAATGGCCTCTATGATGGTGAGAACCTCAGGAGGAGACAAAGATCGATCATTCCTTTGGCACTTCTGGCTGAAGATGATTGCAAATGCTGCAGCCTTTTCTTTTGCACTTGTGCTGGCCTCCACCATGTTGAGGATGGGGACGTCGATGCAGCTTTGTCCCTGTTCATTGTTTAATACCCCTCCTCCCCCAGTTAGTGGTTTAATATTGTTGATACAAAGGTTAAGTGCAAGTGTTAGGTCTAGATGACGAAATAGAATAGTCAGATATTGATGCAATGTGGCAACAGGCCTGCATCTGCTTGGTATCATTCAATACAGAGAAATGTAGTATTATGCACATTAGCAAGGCCAATGTCAAACATGTGTTCACCATGGAGGCTGAACGGGAGAGGAAACTAGGTGTTATCATACATTAATCTCGGAAGACCTATGGCCTTGTGCTGGATGATTACTGCATAAGCAAATATTGTTAGGTTGTACTGTCAAGGCAATCAAATACACAACAAAAAAAACTACACTGTGTTCATGCAATAACATGGTTCGGCCTCCTTTGGAACACGGTGTCTAGTTTTTTGTCCCCACACTTGGTGGTTGATAGAAAAGATTCAGAGGAGAGCCACTAGATTGCTACCAAGTTTAAATGCCCTTAGTTACCATGATAGGCTTAGAGAGTGATCTTTTTGTTTGTGAAAAGCAAGGGCTTTGGGGGAGGTTTGATTCACATCTTTAAAATCATTAAAATATTAGATTTGTTGATTGGCTCGGAGGACCAGGGGACAAGATTATAACTTACATAAGCAGAGACTAGGTTAGATGCTAGGAGGCCGTTCTTTTCAGAGTCATCACCTATGGACCAAGTTGCCAGCTCATTAAATGAGTGTGGATTTGCTGCATATATTATGAAGGGATGAGTTCCTGAGTGTGACCAACATACTGTGTAGGTGGGTAGGCATGGAGCAATGCATCACTGTGATCTCCTGCAAGTTGTTTAAATTGCCTGTGGGGGTTAGAGAGGAATTTCCCAGAGTTCTCCATCCTACATTGACCTATGGTTTTTGCCCTCGCTCAGAAGGTTGTGTGGATGAGGGTCAGGATTTGCCGAAGTTGTATCATGGCAGGAGGGAACAAACTTCATGGATCAGCTGTCTTTTCTGTCCTTTGTTTTCATATGAATTGCACATCATACAATTTGATTTTTGATTTAGAGATACAGCACTGAAACAGGCCCTTCAGCCCACCGAGTCTGTGCCGACCATCAACCACCCATTTATACTAATCCTACACTAATCCCATATTCCAACCACATCCTCCACCTGTCCCTCTATTCCCCGACCACCTACCTATACTAGGGACAATTTATAATGGCCAATTTACCTAACAACCTCATACATCATACAAGTATTGAGACTTAACTCCCAACAAAGAAGGACCACGTTGCAGAGAAGGCCAAGAGGAAACTTAGCAGAGGTTTTTAAAATGATGAAGGGCTTTGTACAGACTAGATCCTTAGGTGGGGAATTCATTGGCAAATGGTCATCAATTCAAAACTGTCACCAAGAAAATGGAGGGAGGTTAGGAGACATTTATTTGCAGAGCAGATTATTGGGATATGAAATGCTTTTCCACAGGGATTGGTTGAGGCAAAGATCACAGCACTTTACAGGAAATATTGGACAAATACTTGAAGCAGAGGATACAGGATTATTGGGAAATCCCTGGGTGGTATTAGTTTTGGATTGAAACAAGGCCATTTGGAGAGAGTGGGGCAGAGGGATGACTTTTGGATTGCTCTGGCTCAGAGTTGGCAGAGTCAAAAAAGACCAAATAGGTGATGTCTGTACCATAAAATTGAAAATACCCCAGCTTTAATGAAATGAAGAAAAAGTATTACAATCGGCTTCAGTACTCTTGTACAAAAGCATTCCAAACTCCAACTGAGAAAATGCCATAGAATATACAGGCAAATTAAGTAAGTCTGCAGAACCTCACTGGATGGAAGCATGAATCAGAGGGTTTGCGGTACAATACCATAGACCTACCACTCCCACCCATAGAATGACTGTGCTGCAGGACAGCTGTTGACTGCACTGTGGCACTTTATTTATCCGGTGCATTGCTTTCTTTCAGTATTTTGCTACATCTATCTTTCTTGTTAGAATCATGGTTAATAGTCAACAGTGTATGCAGCTGTGCCAAATTCTGGGGCAGAGATTTTGTCTGGGCCCCTGAGGCAGGAGGGGAGGGGGAGGCACGGAGTATCATGATGGGTGGCCAGGGTGGGAGGGCGGAAGGCCCGTCGCCTCCCTGTCGCCAAGTGATCTTCCCGTGGTGAGAAAGGCCGACGACGGTCTTTCCGCCCAGAGGCCAATACAGACCCGTAAGTGGCCTATTAACGGCCTCTTCCCAATACAAGATAAGAGCTCATGGTAATATATTAGCGTGGATAGAGGATTGGTTAACAGACAGGAAGCAGAGAGAATGGTGCATTTTCAAGTTGGCAGCAGTGAATAGTGGGGTGCCGCAAGGATCAGTGCTGGGGCCTCAGCTATTTACACTCCATATTAATGACTTGGATGAAGAGATAGAGAGTAATGTATCCAAGTTTGCTGATATAAAGCTCGGTGGACAGGTAAGCTTGGAAAGGTAAAGCTTGGTGGAAAGGTCTGGGAGTGTGACAGCATTTCAAGGGCTATGGAAATAGAATGATGTTTCACCCAGAAATGAGTGAAGAATATTCTTGGGCTATACCACATGGTTTGGTTTCACTGGCTAAGTTTGAAGTCCACCCTGTGAATTGGAGAGAAATTCACCGAAATTACAGAAATTCTCACTGCACCCAATGCTGTCAGACTGTGGATTTCATCCAGTCTGTTTTTCCCTGGACTCTGGGGAGATTCACTTTCCATTGTGCAATATCTGGCTAAATATAATTTATGATATTACAATGAGTTGTGTAAAAGACATTAACAGAATCTTTTTGTTCAGTCACTGTAAGTAATGTCAGTCTCCTTGCCTCATAATTATGTCAATGGAGATTTCTCCTGCCTCACATAAGGGTCTTCGCTCAGTTACAGAGTCAGTAAGAGTTTGGTCGCCAGCACAAACCGGGATTAACTTTCTGCAGAAATGGAAAGAATGAATCGGGTTAGTTCACTGGAATATTTGATCAGTGTGATGCTTCGTGAGATACAGGATATTTATTTTCCCACCCTCGCTGTTATTGGTGTCCTTGGTAAGTTTTCTGCCCTGGTATTAATACTGCAACCATGCAAACTCAATTCTTGACTCGAACTGTCAGTTGCGATCCGGTTCCTTGTAAGTAACCATAACTCTATTTCATTATGTAAATGATATTTAACTGTAAACACTGTCTGTATTATGCAAGTTTCCACATCCAACAAGTCTATCTATTCAGTTTATTCTCCTTGCTGTGTGACTGAAAGTACATTGTTCCCTCGATAATGTTACTGGGTGATTTCTTTGATGAACAGTCTGCTCTCTGCATTGAGTCCTGGGAGTAGATTTTACTCTTTACCATCTGGGTGTTAAACAGCACCTGAAGAGGCCGGTGGAAAAAAAAGTGATGAAGAAGGATTGCACGTCCTTTACAGAACCAGCCTGATATTCATTGCACTGAGTTTAAGAGGAGGATAATCAGGCAGGTTTTATTCCTGGTGAAGGGTCTGTTCCCCCACCCTGATTATCATTGTGCACACCGGGTAGGAGCTGCTTAATTGATATATGGTGTTGACATGGCTTTAAGGATAATTTAAAGTCTGCTGGATCAGATTAATGATATCAAGTTGCAATTGGTGATAAATCATTCCACCTGATTTTAATTCTAATTGATTTAAATGAAGTAATGTGTGAAGTAGATTCCTTTCTCATTTTATTGATTTATATTCCCTCGGTTAAGTGGAAATCGACTCTGTTCTCACTCACAGGTGGAAAGTGCCAGATTAATATTGTCCCACTTCCATCCTGATACATTCTCAAACCCGAGGGAGCAGATCTCAGCATCAGTTACAGCATCAACCCCTTGATAGTGACTGTTCATCAAAATAGCTTTGTAATATAAGGGGAGCTTCAAAGATTGGTGCAAGAGATTGAGAGAGAGAGAGAGAGCTAGATGGATGGATAGATAGATAGATACAATTTCACGTGTTTTCACATGATTCAGTTCCGTGAGAAAAGATGGAAACAGGCAGACAAGAGGGGAGATGTTCTCAGTCCATGAGCACACAGCATTCTGCCTCAATCCTTTGTTGGGTGTTCAAATTCAAAAAACTCCCAGGTTGCTCAGCAGGTTAGTCATGTGACCAGCTCCTTCTTTAGAACAGTCTCTTCAACATCCTTTATTCGAAGTTCAAATCCAAAAGCTCCAGCCAACTAGACATGTGGCGAAAACTGGTTTGACCACTTCTGTGTATTGAAGGAACAGGGACTGGCTCCCTTTGTTTCCACATTGTCTGGTACTATGCAAATGTCCTTCCAGTCAGAGATTGCAATTTTTTAAGTTTTAATGTTCATGTGGTGAAATAATGTGTGCCTCAGTCTTGGCTGGTGGGGCTTGCCTGACAGTTGTAATAAGAGTATAAGCATGGGGCACGACTAGAGATATTAATTGAAGTTGATCGTTTAAACAGGGTACGAAATAGTTGGTTCAAAAAGGGAAGAGAGGGTTTTTGTTTACATCATGGATGAGCATCTGTGACCTGTTGCTTACAATTCCTGTTTTTTGCGGGAACGTCAAAACACTTCCTGTGTCTTGGGCAATCAAGCTTCAGCTTGAGCTCAGGATTTGCGAACTTGAGGGGCAGCTGGAATCACTGTGGAGCATAAGGGAGCAGGAGAGTTTCCTGGATTGTACATTGCAGGAGCTGGTCACCCTACAGGCAGTAGGAGTTCAGGATAGCAGTTGAGTGGCCATCTGGAAGAGGAGGAAGAGGCAGGAAGTGAAGGAGTCTTCGGGATGTGTGCTACTCACAAACTAGTACTCAGCTTTAGAGATTTCTGGGAGGGACGATACCTTGAAGGAGTGCAGTCCAGACAAGGAACCAACAGGCAAGGGACTGTACAGGAGGGAGCAACAAAGGGTAGAAATGAAGTTCTTCTTGTATTTCCATCGACAGGGGGATGGATAGGCATTTCTTTAAATGTTATCGGGAGTCCCCCATGTCGTCCTGCTGCCCTGGTGCCAGAGTAAAGGACATCATGGAGAGGGTGCAGGATATTCTGAAGGGGGAAGGGAATGATCCAGAAGTAGCAACAACATAGCAAAGGCTGGTATTGAGGTCCTGTGGTCAGATTTTCAGGAGTTAGGGAGGAAGATAAAGAGTATTAGCTTGAAAGGTAGTAATCTCTGGATTACTCCCAGTGCCACTGATTAGTGAGAGTAGAAATGGGAAGACAGGAAGGATCAATGTGTGGCTTGAAGCATGGTGCAGGAGGGAGGGCTTCAGATTCTTGGAGCATTGGGACCATTTCTGGGGCAGAAGCGAGACCAAGGCGGAACTGTGAGGGGACAAGCACTGGTGAGCGGGAGTTCCAGCAGCTCAAAAGAGGCATGCTCTCATACACTGTCACAGGGACAGAGAGAGAGTTCCACGATTGACGTCACAGCTCAGAAAGTGATGCGTTGCAAGGGGAAACAGCTGATTGGTAAGTAGGAACAGGTGGGTATTTCTACCCTTTTTTACTACTTTCAGTCGCTGAAATTAAAGTAAAGGTGGGGATTTTAGATTGTAGTAGGCAGTGTTTTGAGTGGAATAAGGTTCCTTGCATAATTAGTACTCGAAATTAAAGGGAGTAACGAAGGGAGGTGGTGAGCAGTTGGATGGACAGTATGCGTTCCGAGCCATTTGAGGGAGGCTCTATCATGCTGAGCAAGGAGTTTCTGATGGCGAAGCCCACTCCGTGCTGTCTTGGTTCGTCAGGATCCCTGCCCTGCCAGAAATAGGTGTAGTCTTGCTCTGCTGGAGATCCACTCGCGGGGAGGCGTGTCTCCTGAAGTGCTGCAATGTCGACATTGAGTCTACTGAGCTCGTTGTTAATGATGGAGGTCTTCCGAGAATCGTTGATCTGTGTAAGTTCTTCCGACAGGCCAGGACACATAGTTCTGACGTTCCAGCTTGCAAAGCGAAGAGCTGGTACCTTCTTTTCTTTTTTCGTGTTGTTTGGTGCGGTGTATCAGTCCACCTTTCGGGCAATGACCCTGAGCTCCAAGCACCCATTGAAGCAGGTAGACTGTGGCGGGACAGAACCTTATTGACCGGGGGCTGCCTGGTTTGAGGCGAGCGGTTGCTGTCCAGTGAGGTGCAATGACTTCTCCCACCGACAAAGGCAACCCGTGGCGCCCAGTTTCTACGCCAATTTATCTGGACTTATAACCCGTAACTGCTGCCTTCCGTGTTGTTTCAGTCGCTGTGAGGCAACTATGGAGTGACCTCTCCATGGCGCATGCCTGGGCAAATTTATGGAGGTTGAGAGTTGCCCAGTCGTCAAAACCCCCCTCTCGGTCTTTCTGGTGGGGTCCAAAGGAATGCAGAGCACGACATTTGGCACCGGTATGGCTGCAGAAACTGCCGGAAACATGCCAAAGGTGACACATGACTGCCTACGGGGTTCCGCTCCGGATTATCTGTTAGGGTTTACTCCCTTAGCCTTGGTCTCTCCCGAGATACCCACAAGGCAGTGGGGTTGTTAGGGCCCCTACACAGGTGTAGGATGATGCCGGTGGGAGGAGGGGATGAGAGGGGGAGGGGTGGAGGGAGGGGGGTGCGAGGGGGAGCTGGGAAGGGGGCTGTAAGGTGGTGCGGGGGTGCAAGGGAAGGGGGTGCAGGGGGAAGATGGTGAGAGGGGGGTGCTGGGACGGGGTTGTGAGGGGGTGAGCTGAGAGGGTGGAGCAGGGAAGGGGACGGGGGGTGGGGGGGGGAAGGGGGGGAAAGCAGGTGCAGGGAATAAGCCATTTCCTCAGTGCCCACCATAAACGTCCGGAAAGCTCATCCACGTCTTTCGGGAGGTGAAGCATCTTTTGGCAGACTTACAAAGGTGATTATATTCGCTGAGGGTTTTTTGATGTGGTTTATATAAAGGCATATAGCATTGCCGACAGTGCGCTGCAGATGCTCTCCGAGCCATCTCCCGCGGGCGCTTTGAATTTGCGGCCGAGGAACCGTTCGTGGGTTTTTTGGGTGTTCGGGGCACCTTTTCTCAAGGCTTCCCTAGGGTCCCGCTGCTCTTTCTTTACTTCAATGCACTTACCGCACGCCGTGGCCGCAGACACTCTGGACAGTGAAGACATCAGGATCGGAGATTAAAGTATTGACAGCTGTGCTCGTCAGTTTCATTCGGATCAATTTCATTGAGAAAACAACGAGCAGGTGTGGCTGGGGGAGGGCAGTGAGCCCAGGTAACAGAAACTAAACTAACTGTTAGCTTTTAGTTAGGGCTAAAATGAACTGATTTAAAGAGCCTGGGGAGTTGAAACAGTTTAAGAGGGTAGATTGGGGGAGAAAACACTAAGAATGGGAGCAGATGGCCATGGATAGAGTTGAACAGCAAGGGAGCTGCCTCGGGAGCTTACAGCCCAGGAGCCATCTTGCTAGGATTTATACTAGGATTAGTATAAATGGGTGGTTGATGGTCGGCACAGACTCGTTGGGCCGAAGGGCCTGTTACAGTGTTGTATCTCTTAATAAATACCATTAGCCTTCCTAATTGCTTGCTGCACCTGCATGTTAGCTTTCAGTGACTGATTGACAAGGACACCCAGGTTCCTTTGTAAATCAATACTTTCTAATCTCTTACCATTTAAAAAATACTCTGCACATCTATTCCTCCTGCCAAAGTGAATAACTTCATATTTCTCCACATTATATTCCATCTGCCACGTTCTTACCCACTCACTAATGTTTCCAAATCCCCTTGAAGCCACTTTGCATCTTCCTCACAACACACATTCCCACCTAGTTTTGTGTCATCCGCAAACTTGGAAATGCTACATTTGGTCCCCACAGCCAAATCATTGATATTTATATTGTGAACAGCTGGGGCCCAAGCACTGATCTCTGCAGTACTCCACTAGTCACAGCCTGCCAATGTAAAAATGACCCATTTATTCCTACTCTCTGCTATCTGCCTGTTAGCCAATCCTTAATCAATGCCAGTATATTACCTCCTATCCCATGTGCTTTAATTTTGCGAACCAATCTCCTGTGGGGGACTTTATCAAAAGCCTTCTGAAAATCCATGTACTCCGATTCCCCTTTATCAATTCTGTTCGTAACATCCTCAAAACACTCCAACATGATCATCAAACATAATTTCCCATTCATAAATCCATGTTGACTATTCCCAGTCTGATCATTATTATCCAAGTGTCCATTTATCACATCCTCTGGACCAGATTCTAGCATTTTCCCAACTGATGAAAGGCTAACAGGTAAACAGTAAAGCAGTTAGGATATTGGGCTTCATAAGTGGAGGCATTGAGTAGAAAAGTAGTGAAGTTATGTTGAACCTTTGTCAAGCTCTTGTTAGGCTCCAACTGGAGTATTGCATCCAGTTCTGGTCAAATACTTCAGGAAGGTGTGAGGGGCCTTGAGCGGATGCAGAGGAGATTTACCAGAATGGCTCCAGGGATAGGGGATCTTAGTTACAGATTTCGGCTGCAAATGCTGGGATTGTTTTGCTTAGAACAATGGAGATTGAGGGAGGATTTATTAGGAGTGTACAAGATTATGGCAAGCTGCGATAAGTTAGACAAGGAAAAATTGTTCTCTTTAACTAATAATACAAAGTCTTGGGACACAGACTGAAGGATTTGGACAAGAAATGCAGGGGGGATCTGAGGAAGAACTTTTTTTCCACAGTGGGTGGCAATTACCTGGAACTCACTGTCCACAAGGATGGTGGAAGTGGAGACAATCAATGACTTCAAAAGGAAATTAGATGAACACTGGAAGGAAATAAGCTTGCTGGGCTACGGGGATCGAGCAGGGGTGTGGGACTGATTGGATCGCTCCGTGGAGAGCCATCATGGACTTAATGGCTGAATGGCCTCCTTCTTTGCCATAAATGATTCTGTGTCCTGGGGTTGATATGATTGACCTCCAACAACCACAACCATCCTCCTTTATGCCACGTTTGATTCCAACCAGTGGAGTGTTTTCCCCTGATTTCCCTTACTTCAATGTTGCTGAGACTCTTGGTGCCAAACTTGGTCAAATGCTGCCTTGATGTCAAGGGCAGCTGCTCTCACCTCACTTCTCGAATTCAGCTCTTTTTTCCATGATTGGACCAAAACTGTAATTTTGTCTGAGCAGAGTTCCCCAGGCAGAACCAAACTGAGCATCAGTGAGCGGGTTATTGCTGAGTAAGTGCCGCTTGATAACACTGTCAATGACACCTTCCATCACTTTGTAGATGATTGATAGTAGACTGATGGGCGGTAAATGGCCGGATTGGATTTCTCTTGCTTTTTGTGGACAGGATATACTTGGACAATTTTCCATATTTTTGGGTAGATGTCAGGATTGTACTGGAACAGCTTGTTCCTGAGCACAACTCTTCAGTAATACAGCCAGGATGTTATCAGGGCCCATAGTCTTTTCTGTACCCAATGCCTTCAGCCTTTTTGAGATCTTGTGCAGTGAATTGAATTGGCTGAAGACTGGCATCTGTGATGCTGGGAACCTCAGGAAGAGGCTGAGATGGATCATCTACTCAGCACTTCTGGCTGACGATGGTTGCAAATGCTTCATCCTTGTCTTTTGCACTGATGTCTTGGTCTATAATCGCAGCAACCCCCATCCCCCACACCTCAACTTAGATACAGACGTTAACAAAGATACAGACAGATCGGCAGAAAGTCAGACAGAAGGATAGACAGACAGGCAGACAGTTAGATGGATGATGTATTTAGCAGACTGACAGATACATCCGCAGACGGGTTGATGGATAGACAGATATGTGCATAATTGTCTCTTTGTGATAGTGTTAAACAAGCAATATAACCTCAGCCTCCCATAATACCGCTCTCACAGATTTATTTTAAATTGATTGCAATGGATAGTGAAATTTAACATTGAGGGGGTGGCCCTGCCCACTGGCTGAAATGTTGGCGGAGAGCCCACCTCCACTGGGCCTGGGGGTCTCGCTGCTATTTTCGTGGCTCAGGCCCTTAATTGGCTTCAGTCAGGACTTCCACCCTCTGAGGCAGCAAGTCCCACTTCCAAGAGCTTCTGACCAATCAGAGACCCAGCAGCTCTTCAGTCCTAGCAGTGCCAGAGAGACTGGTGGCCACTGCTGGGGAAGCACCCAGCGAGAGGAGCTGCGATGGATGCTGGCCTGGGAGCAGGTAAGTGGGGCTGGGGCTTGTCGGGGTTAATTGCTAGGCCCCGGTGAGGGGGGGGGCATGTGTCGGAGAGCAGGGCGAGGCATTAGTATTATCAGGGATGGCCCGTACTGGCGAGGAGCCCTCCATGGGGCACAGGGTGCTCAGTCAGGAGGGCCATCCCCAGCCTGCAAGGATGTCACCAGGTATTACTGGGTGGGCTTCTCAGGTGCTGTAGTGTTTGACTCCTGCTGGGATTGCTGGAACAGGCCCTTAAGAGGCAATAAACTAGACAGTTAAGGGCCTCAATTGGCCTGGGGTGGCCATTTGCCACCTTCCTCCCCGCTGGTAAAATAGCAGTGGGGGGCGGACAGGTTACCGGCACGGCCCCCCCACTACAACCCCACCCCTCCATCTCCCCCCACCTCCCACATGATTTCATGGCACTCCTGCCTTCCAGCACACGACCAGTGTTGGGGTGAGGGGTGGGTGTTAAATTCCAGCCAACGGCTCATCCAATACCATCTAATTTATTTCATCAGCGGAAGTTGAAGGTTTCCCCAATATTCAATGTCGGAAATTGGACAGGGTGTAAAACGCTCAGCCAATCCATTGCTGCCATTTTCATGTCCGGGAGTAAAAGAGAATATTCTGCTATTATTTCCAGCACTGATTTTTTATAAAGGTTCTCCCTCTTCCTCTCTAGAAGGTTCTGTATCCTTGATGTGTGTTCACAAGACAGGTATCTTCATGTCCTACAGGTAATGACAGAATGTTCCCTTTTGGTCAATTTTGCCACTGCCCTTTCACAACGCAGATTTTTGCTGCACAGAAAGAGATGTTTCACCCTCTCCTCTCCATCTCAGCTGTTTGCTGGAATAATCCAGAAATGAATCCCCAGACCCACTCTCTCCTCATGGCTTGGTGTCTTCCTCTGATTCTTGTTTAGATTTCCTCCTTAGTTAGAAGTATATCCTTTGAGAGTGATTGTTGCTCTCTCCTGTTCCAACCCATCTCATTGCTGATGTTTATTTTGATGTATCTAATTTGTGGTTTTAATTCTCTGTTACTCTTTGCATCTAATTTCAGCCTAGATCTTAACCCAATGTCCCCTCGTACACCCCGGGCAGGAACTTGGTGAGTTCAGGACGGCCACCCGGTTTACAGCCCACCCGATTTTGCTGTCCATTGGCTTCAATGTTGCCCATAATTGGATGGGATGTAAAACAGACGTCCGCCTCGAGCCCACCCCATTCATGCTTGTCGGGTTAGTTTTAAATCAGGGTTTATACAGGTTCCTTGCTAGATTTCAGTACTGGAGCCCACTCTCAACTTACCATTCATAAAGTTTGAGGTTGGGCAGAGGGTGGAGAAGGTGATTTTGCTGTGGCACTTAACATGGCTGATTAAATCTTTTACTGGTCCAACATTCAAGCAGACACTTGTCAGCAGCAGACACCGCACAGTGATCAGGAACAACACCCAGGGAATTACCCACTCTGTGAGCTGAATTTAATGACCCCCGGAAATGGGTGCCGTTCCCATTTGTCATGTGGGCAGCTGTCCCATTGGGATCATGTGGCCGATGGCCATTTGCTTACTGGAGGCACGGGGCATCCCCGGGCCACGGTGGGGTGGGAGACAAGATGCCAAATACGCTGTCAGATGACTCGGGAGTAGTGGTGCCACCATTTCTAAAGGCCTACCAACCCTACATTCACTCCTGCCTGTTTTGAAAGCGTGCCTTCCTGAATGCCCTTTGCTGCATCACGACCCATTCTACTGCCTTTGCTGCCTGATAGGCAGGGAGCTAAACCCGAGCCTGCAGCGACCATGACTGAAGGAAGACATCGGCTGACCCCATGGTTTAGTGCTGCCTCCCTGGAGATTCTCCTCCAGGCTGCAAGGGAAAGGTGGGAGTGGGAGTCTTCTCCAGTGATGCAAAAAAGAGGTCCTCCCACATGACCGAGCTAGCCTGGATGGAGATTGTAGAGGAGGTCAGCAGCCATGGAGTCACCCCCTGAACATGGGTACAGAGTCGCAAATGGGTCAACGGCCTCATTCATTGTCCTTACCTCACTTGCATATGGCTATGTGACAGAGTGCCTAACATGGGAATTTAGTAAGTGTGGGAATTTCAAGGGTTGATCTCTTTCTAAAATCGAGTCAAGTTACACTTAGCATTTAACTTAACTTTCACATTAAATTGGAATTCCTTTCAGTTTTAGTCAGCGGTAAACAAACTGCACAGTTGGTCCTAAAATCCACAAACAGGACTCTCCTGGCAGACCCATCGTTTCAGCCTGTTCCTGCCCCAGTGAACTTATTTCTTCCTATCTTGACTCTATATTTTCTCCGCTGGTCCTTTTTCCTCAACCGAGGATTCCCCCCCACTGTGGATGACAGGGCCCTCAACCGAGTCTGGCCCATTTCCCCCATATCTGCCCTCACACCTTCCCCTCCCTCCCAGAACTGTGACAGGGTTCCCCTTGTCCTTACTTTCCACCCCACCAGCCTCCACATCCAGAGGATCATCCTCTGCCATTTCTACCACCTCCAGCGTGATGTCGCCACCAAATACATCTTCCCCTCCACTGCCAGCATTCCAAAGGGATCATTCCCTCTGCGACACCCTGATCCACTCCTCCATTACCACCGACACCTCATCCCTTTCCCACGACACCTTCCCATGCAATTGCAGAAGGTGTAATACCTGCACTTTAACTTCCTCTCTCCTCACTATCCAAGGCCCCAAACACTCCTTTCAGGTGAAGCAGCAATTTACTTGTCCATCTTTGAATTTAGTGTACTGTATTTGCTGCTCACAGTGCGGTCTCCTCTACATTGGGGAGACCAGTCACAGATTGGATGATCATTTTGCTGAGCACCACTGCTCAGTCTGAAAGCATGCCCCCGAGCTCCCGGTTGCTTGCTATTTGAACACTCCCCCCACTCTCATGCCAACATTTGTGTCTTTGGCCTGCTCCAGTGTTCCAGTGAACATCAACACAAACTCGAGGAGCAGCACCTGATCTTTCGATTCAGCATTCTACTGCCTTGCAGACTGAACATTGAGTTCAATAACTTCAGAGCATGACTGACCTTTGTATTTTTCACCATGTGCCTTCTTTTCATGTAATCGGAGCTGCTCATTATTCCGCTATGAACACTCTCTCTTTACTAATGTTTTGTCTTGAACCACAAGCATTAACACACACTTTGCCTTTGTCCCAGGATGGCTTTGTTATTTAATCTCTCCTGTCCTATCAAAAACTTTCCCCTTCGTTCTCTCCCCCACCCCACTCCCCCCTCCCCTTCACTTGCTTAAAACCTCATTCTTTTCTAACCTTTGCAAGTTCTACACCCTTTGACAGATTTGAACATACCGTACTCCTCCAATGTCTCTCCACTGTCATCCAGCTGGTTGGGACTGCATTTGCCCAGCTCCATTCTTTTCTTTCTAATTGTTGCCAAAGTATCACTTGCAATGGCTTCTCTTCCCACTCCCGCACCATTATCTATATTTTCCCCCGAGGATCGATCCTTGTCCTCATCTTATTTCTGATCTGTATGCTGCCCCTCAGTGACATCATCCGAAAGCACTCATTAGTTTTCACAAGTACACTGATGACACCCAGCTCTACCTGACCACCACCTCTCTCAACTTCGCCACTGTCTCTATATTGTCAGACCTCTTGACCGACATCCAGTCCTGGATGAGCAGAAATAACCTTGAATTAAATACTGGGAAGATTGAAGTCACTGTCTTCAGTCCCCCGCTACAAACTCCGTTCCCTAGTTACTCTTCCCAGTAACCTTCTGAGTCTAATCCAGACTGTTCACCATGTTTGACCCCAAGGTGAGCTTCTGATCTCCTATCTTCATCATCACTAACACTGCCTATTTCCACCTCCATAACATCACCCAACTTATCCCAGCATCAGCTCATCTGCTGCTGAAATCCTCACTCATGTCTTTAGCACCTCCAGGCTTGACTACCAACAAACTCCCATTGGTCTCGCACATTCTACCCTCTATAAAATTGAGGTCATCCTAAACTCTGATGCCTATTTCATTACTCACATAACAATAGCATGAAGTTACATTACTGGTGGCACTGGCTCTGTACATGTTTATGGGCATTTTTGAGCCAGAGACAGACTGTCAGCTATGTTTCACTCGTAGGCAATATTTAGAGTTAACAGTTGTAGTAACCAAGGTATGAATTATATCCCCCAGTCTGGAAAGGGTAAAGTTCCAGTCCTTGGCATCAGGAACAAAAAAAAACTTCATAAAGACTGTCTTCAATATGCCAGTTATGTAACACAACAACTTAGTCACACAGTAACTGGTTATGGAAGGAGACAACCTTCAATACATCTAGTCCACACATACACAGTATTCTGTTGCTGCATTTCCAATAGCCTCAAATCCCATTTGCTCACAAGCAACTGTTTAACTCCTTATTGAAACATATTGATTTTTCTTGTTAGACCAGTCGTGTCGGCAATATGTTTCACTCACTTAATACCCTTTTACTATCACAAATCTACCTGTATTTTCTAATTGATTTTCCTTAAGTTGTAAAAATGGTCCCTTATGCTTAAATTGTGTACATGACAGTAAAAACTGAAAATCCTGTTAGGCCATTGCTCACAAAACTATTTATTGCTGATTCATTATGGCATGACAAGTCTTATTGTGAAAAAGACACCCAGAAATGAGGTATTTCCGACAAAACAACAGATGGAAACTTGTTTCTCATCCTCTCCTGTTGTTTCACATCCTGTCTCAAGACTGCCCTGGTGATCTCGTTTCACAATGTGGCTACATAAAGAAGTAAAGAAACGCAAATCAGACACCCTGCAGTTGAGGCAAAAACTATTTAACAGCATCAGCTATGTTGTGCCCTGACACATTAAACCGTAAAACATCCTGACAATGAACAACAAGAACTATTTCATTATTTCTAGTTGCAGTATTAATATACAAGCTGTCTCTAAGTGAAAAGCAGCCAACAAATGTAATCATATCAAATTAAATCAAATCCCAACCCCATGTATGTATGTTATCATGACCAAGGCAGGGGTAATGCACTGTTAATCCAGTCCCACTACTCCATCGGTCACAGCATATCAAGAAAGCTTTCTACCTACCTAAGAATAGCAAAATTAGACACTCTATTTGTCCACCACAATAAAGGACATCAAACCAGGTGCAATGTCAGGTTTAGGCATGAATACTATTGGTGAACTCCAGCTGCTTTGATTTGTCTGGATTTAAGTGGTAATGATGCTGTTTTATGGGAACGGATTCCCCTACATCCACATCATGTGCAGCAAAGGTTGCACACCCTGGCTTATCCCTACAGACCCTTTTAAATGCTGTGTGTAGACTTGTTAGGTCTTCTCGTTTTTCTGCATCTAAGTCCGAAATCATTTGTCCAATTTTCCGAGCCATTCTGTATTGACTACCCGGATAGTAGGAGGTTCAATTTCAGTATTGCCTAGGCCTCTTGCTGCCTCATCCTCACTATTCCTTTCATTCTTATCTGTCCCTATTACCTGACATACTTGGACTGGCTTATCCTCCTCCCTGCGATAATATTGCTTTAACATATTGATATGACACAGCCGATTCTTTTTCTGGTGATCTGGGGTGTCAATCAAGTATTTTACAATACCAACCTTTTGACCACGTTATATGAATCACTGAACCATGCTTTTAATGGCTCACCCTGTAAAGGTAATAATACGAATACTTCATCCCCTGGTTGAAAAGTTTGACTCTTTGTCTTTTCGTCTGCCCATTTTTTCATCGTGCTTTGGGATGCATTCAGGTGTTCCTGAGCCACATTGCAAGCTTTCGTGGGCCTTTCCCAGAACATGGATACAGAGTCTAGTACTGGAGATTCATTCCTTTGTTCTAAGAACCTGTCTTTGATGAGTTTAGACGACGTCTTATCTCATGTCCATAAACCAATTCAAAAGAACTAAAACCTGTAGACTCATTCGATGAATCACTCGTGGCAAATAAAAGAAATTCTAGCCCTTTATCCCAATCATGGGGATATTCATGACAGTATGTCGTCATCATTGTTTTGAGAGTTTGATGGTACCTTTCTAACGCTTATTGTGTCTGGGTCATATGCTAAAGATTTTAACTGTTTGATATCCAAATTGCCCATGGCTTCTTGAAATATCTTAGACATAAAATTGGCACCTTGATCCGATTGAACTTCAAATGGTAATCCATATCTTGTAAAAAATTGGGTGAACTTCTCTCTTCTACTTTAGCAGTAATTGTCCTCAAAAGAATGGCCTCTGGAAATCGAGTAGCCATATCCATGACAGTGAGTATATATTGATATTCCGCTTTTGTTTTTGGCTAGGGTCCTACGCAGTCCACCAACACCCTACTAAATGGTTCCTCAATAATTGGTATGGAAATTAGGTGTGCCGGTTTTGTGGTAGGTTGTGGTTTTCCCACCATTTGGCACATATGGTATATCCTACAAAACTGCCTCATGTCCTTTGTAAGGCCTGATTAATAATAATATTGATTTATAAGTGATTTGGTCTTCCGGATCCCCTCTGTCCTGCTAGATGAATGTCATGTGCTATCCTTAATAATTCTCAGTGATATTTTTGTGGTACCACTACCAGTCGAATAACCATCCAGTCTTCATCTGCAGATCTATGAGGCAGTCTGCATTTCCTCTTCAGAACCCCGTCTTCAACATAATAGCCTTCTGGAATTCCTTTCGCCTCAGCTTCCGTCAGAGCTGACTGTATGATTTTATGTAACTCTGGATCAGCTTGCTGTGCTGCAATGATAGAAGATTTGTTAAAGATCTTATTTGGATTATCTAAATCCCCAAGGAATGTTTCAGATTCTCGGTTATCTGTTTGCGTTGCCAATTTTACATCCGACAATGGAACTTGTTTAGCCATTGCTCGGGTTACTACACACGCAGGAAATATTCCTGGAACTTGTTCCTGTAACTGTTCTGTTCCTTTAACTTGACTTGGTTTCTCTTTGTCTACAGGAGAAACTGATACTTTTGCTCCAGCCAAATCATTCCCTATGAGTAAGTCAATTCCCTTTACTGGCAAGCTAAGGCCAACTCCTACAGTTACTGTCCCAGACATGAGGTCACACTCTCAGTGCAATAGTACAAAGGTACGGGTATATACTCCCCACCAATACCATTAACTAAGATTTTAGCATTCAGTGCACTCTTTAGTGGAAATGTTATACCTTTCCCCAGCAAAAGAGTTTGGGTTGCTCCTGCATCCCTAAGTATAATGATAGGATCGCCTGCCTCACTTGAGGGATATGGAGTTACTTTTCAGTTTAATAAGAATTCCCTATAACCTACAGGTATCTTATTCTCAATCCCTACACTCACTTTGGTTTTTGTATCTGGTTTAACAGCTGCCGTCAATCCCACAGCCCGGTCTGCTGTACTCTCAGTCAGAGTCCTTTCCCTGCCTTAGTTTTGTGTATACCAACAAGTCCTATGGGTTTACCTCGCAACTTCCTGAATTCTGAACAAAAATATCCCACCTTGTGGCAATGATAACACTTTGATTTGTGGATCTCACTTCGACCCTCAGCACCTTCCTTTCTGGCCTGAGGAGAGGATCCTGGGGTATTCCCTGCTGTTCCTTCTTCTCTCTAACTACTTGTCTTCCTTTCACCTTCTCACTTTCTATCCTTCTCAGGTTTGTGGTTTGATGGACAAAGTGTTTTGGCTGATTCACAAGCTCAAAATCATCAGCAATTTCTGCTGCTTGCCTGACTATTAAAACTTTCTGGTTCTCTACATGAGTTCTCACGACTGGAGGGATTGAATTTTTAAACTCTTCCAAGAAAATCAATTCTCTAAGGTTCTCATATGTGGCTTCCACCTTTGCTGCCTGTGTCTAATTGTCATGCAGATCCAGACCTACCTAGAATGAGGTATATTAATTTTGTCATAGAAAGCTTGTTTTGAACTGTTGCTGGAGCGAGGAAATGACTTGTTAAACAGATCAGCCATGGCTGGAAACAAACATTCATCTACTAACAGACAGTGATCGTGGAGACAAAGCACCATTCCCTGACACATTCGACCCACAATGGACTTTGATCTCCAAACACTGAAAGTGAAGAAGCTCATATTCCAGGATGACTGCTAAGATGGCTGAATCCACAAACAGACATGGTTAAACCAAATGATCACATAACTAACCTGGTGGGCAACATGAGTTTTTTTTTGAATCGTCCAGGTAGTTTGAGAGCAAGGAGACTGTTTGCTACTGGATTGTAAAGACCTCTCCTGGCTGGCTCACCACAGCCTGTCCTGTCAGCTTCCATCTCTTTCTCACAGAACTCCAAATCCACTGAAGACATGAACCATAAGAGAGAAGAGTCTCCTACATCAAACAAGCTTTAAGAAGAATACTGGACCCCAATGAAAAGCAAGACCTACTACAATCAAGGACTGTGCAATGAGCTTGAAGAACAGCAACCAAAACCATCTTCAGATATTGCCTCAAACTTTTCCACTTTATTTCTTCAGCTCTTTTCTGTCTCTATCTGCAAGTGGTATCGTAGGCATTCACCGAATTAGAGTTTAAGTTTAATAAAGTTCAACCTTTCTTCTTTAAAACTAGAAAACCTGTTTGGCTGATTTCTTTGCCTGACAATTGGAAAACAGTGAACAGGGATTCAAAAAGAGAGAACTAAAAACACAGTGTGTTTAAAATCACACCCTGTTACAAGAAGACCAGGTGAAGGCTGAGAGGGAACTTTTGTACCCATTCTCACTAGGTCGTAACAACAATGATCAGAATTAATTTGCTTTATCCTCTCAAATTCTACATAAGTCTGCCTAGCCAATCTTCCGAAACTTCTGTCAGGAAGCTTCAGGGACGAACTCATATGCAGTGAGAATAGCCTTTTTTGTCATCTCATAATCTGCAGAAGCCTATTCAGGAGCAGAGAACAAACTTCATGATCTCTGCCCATCAACCTGCTTTGCATAAGCAGTGTCCAGCTTTCCTTTGGCCATTTCATTTCTTTGGCTATTTTTTCAAATGAAATGACAAATGCCTCAATGTCCCTTTCCTCAAACTTAGGGAGAGCTTGCATAAATTTAAAGAACTTTTCACTGGGTCCTGGGCTGGATTCAGATGCTTCATGACCAGAATTTTCCCTGGAGCCAAGACACCTCTTTGTCTGAATTCCATCTCTTTTAATCTCAATTCCCTCTCTACTTTTGCATTTTCTCTCTTAAGTTCAAGTTTTCTCAATTCTTTTTCAGCTTCAAGTTGTTTCAATTCTATTGCTTTTGTTCCTTCCTGTTGAAGCTCCAGTTGCTTGAACTGTAAATGAATTTTAGCCTATTCAACTGCTTCACCCTCTGACTAACTATCTTCTTGTTCTTCTTCTTCAAATTTCTAATGTTGGGATATTATGTCAATTATCTCTGCTTTTTTAGCACCTGATTTCAATTCTAACCCCGGTTGTGCTGCTAATTCTTTTAGTTTAATCTTGGTTAAAGCTTTCAAGTCACTGAGGGACACCTTCTCCTTTCCCAGAAAAAGCTGCTGCAACTGCTAATGCCATTCTGATGGTGTAGACTTTACCTTATTACACAAGAAATCTGGCTGCTTTATTTGTTTCTCTTTCAACTCCCTGTTGGGGTGGAATGACTAAATGAATCACTCGACACCCAGATGCAATTCAACCGTCAAAGAGTTTATAGTTTTACACCAGTGGGGTGCAGGCCTCTCGGCAGTCCAGGAACCTCTCCACCAAACAGAAGAAAGTACACAGTTTAAATACAGTTACTCAGCCCATATCGGCTGGATATTGTCTAATTGATTAGGGGTCTTATAACCACATGGACGCATGATCAGGGCATGTTCTACCCCATATTCTGAGGGTCTCATCATCTTGTAACTATGTGATCAAGTCCTGTCGTACCCCTTATCTCTTTCGGTGAAGAATAACAGATGTAGAACTTTAAGCTTGTTTACAACAATGAGACCCTGTATCAGTGCGTGTCCAGGGCCTCTTCTTATCTAACTGCTGGCTGGGTTTGTCTATGAGTGTGCTTAACTGCCTTGTTTTGTCAAGGCCTATGGTATACATTATTTCTAATCTAGTTTCTACCGAGGCAGTTAATTAATCTAGACTCTACAACAATTTACTAATCAGACCAGCTACATTTTCCTCCAAATCATTTATATATACTACAAACAGCAAAGGTCCCAGCACTGATCCCTGCCAAACACCACGAGTTACAGCCCTCCATTCAGAAAAGCACCCTTCCACTGCTACGCTCTGTCTTCTATAACCGAGCCAGTTCTGTATCCATCTTGCCAGCTCACCTCTGATCCTGTGTGACTTCACCTTTTGTACCAGTCTGCCATGAGGGACATTGTCAAAGGCTTTACTGAAGTCCATGTCAACAACATCCACTGCCTTTCCTTCATCAATCATCTTCATCACTTCCTCAAAAAACTCAATCAAGTTTGTGAGACACGACCTCCCCTTCACAAAACCATGCTGCCTCTCGCTAATACGTCCATTTGTTTCCAAATGGGAGTAAAACCTGTCCCGAAGAATCCTCTCCAATAATTTCCCTACCACTGGCATAAGGCACACCGGCCTATAATTTCCTGGATTATCCTTGCTACCCTTCTTAAACGAAGGAACAACATTGGCTATACTCCAGTCCTCTGGGACCTCACCTGTAACCAATGAGGTTCCAAAGATTTCTGTCAAGGCCCCAGCAATTTCCTCCCTTGCCGAGACATTTAAGTTCTTTAGGGGTTGTGGACAGTGTTAAAGGGCGAGGTGTTGTCGGATCAGGGGGAAAACTTATGTACAATGATAAGGCTGGTGTTAACCTGGGCTCGATGTATCCACACACATCCATATTCCCCTCAACTTTCCTTATCGTCCGTTGCCCAGTGGGAGAGGCACAAACAATTCCGTGAAATGGGTCCCTTAATCTGAATCGGTTTGTAGAGGCAACACCCCATCTAGGGATAATGTCAAAGGCTAGAATGTGGGCCACGGTGTGTGCACTGCAGTCCCTGGTCGGGAATGCTTTGACCCACTGGGTAAACTGATCTATGATCACCAGGCAGTATTTCTTTCCCCAGCTGTTGGGCAGGGGTCTGGTGAAGTCTATCTGAATGTTCTCCCAGGGTCCCTTGGGACGTGGCTGATGTGCCATTCGGACCTTTATTGATTTACCTGGGTTGTGCTGTGCACAAATAATACATCGTTGGCAGTGCTTGGCCACATCCCTGCCAATTCTGGACAACCACCAATCTCAGAGGAGGCGGCCAAGCATACTGTCTCACCCATTGTGATCTGGTTCATGGTACAGTTTCAGGAGGGAATTTCGTATACACTCTGGTGCTACAACTAATGATCCCTTTCTCCACACCCCATCATCGTTCTGGCTTGCCCCTTCCTGTTCCCATTTCTTTCTTTCATCGACACTTGCTTCTGCCTGCACTTTCTGTATATTCATCTCCTCTGGCCCCATCGCTGCTATTTGGCCAATTGTTGGGACCACGTTTTCTGCTGCTTCTTTTGCGTCTGCGTCTGCGTCCGCTAACATGTACCCGTGCTGTACCTCCGTTTCTATCTTTCTGTGTGCTTTTATTTTTATAACCGTTGCTTCCGCAGGGTCTTGGCCGCCTCCACTAGTTTCTGAATTATGTTTTCGTGGCGCAATGGTTAGCACTGCAGCCTCACAGCTCCAGCGACCCGGGTTCAATTCTGGGTACTGCCTGTGTGGAGTTTGTAAGTTCTCCCTGTGTCTGCGTGGGTTTCCTCCCACATGCCAAAAGACTTGCAGGTTGATAGGTAAATTGGCCTTTATAAAATTGCCCCTAGTATAGGTAGGTGGTAGGGAAATATAGGGACAGGTGGGGATGTGGTTGGAATATGGAATTAGTGTCGGATTAGTATAAATGGGTGGTTGATGGTCGGCACAGACTCGGTGGGCCGAAGGGCCTGTTTCAGTGCTGTATCTCGAAATAAAAAAAATAAAATAAAATGGTGTGGTTCTCCCTCGATAATCAGATTCTCTGAGAGGTTGTATTAGATATCCCATATGATTCGAATTGACTTATCTTTTGGTAATAGCACTGCTTCCCACGTGGCTCTCCTAGAGTCTGATACTGTTTTTAACCTTCCTGTGTTTAGGAATTCCACAAAGGAATGCCGTGTATGTAACACTATCTTTCCGGACATGGTGACGGGCTCACTAACTTTCACTGCCCAGGCTGCACAGTCTAGAACGGCAATGCACCGATGGAGTCCCCAGGCCACCGGGAATTCCTGTGTGGAGTAATTGGCTATAGGTCGCATGCCTCCCCCCGACTCTTGGGCTACTCCTGCGTTATAAAAATCCCCGTCGATGTTGTAATATATATGGAATGGTTTTGACATGTCCGGTAGTTTAAGGGCCGGTGCAGTCATGAGACTTGCTTTTAATTCTGAGTGCGCTTTCTCTTGCTCTGACCCTCATTCTACCTTTCCTATTCCTGGCTTTCTCCCTTTGACTAACCTTTGAATGGGTTCTGCGGTGGCCACAAATTGGGGAATCAAATTCCAGCAATAGTTAAATAATTCCATGACCTTCCTGAGCCCCTTACGGTGGTTGGGTGGGGCATGTCTGCTGCAGCAGCTTTCCTGTCTTGGGGCAAGGTCTTACTATTCTGGCTTATGTCATGCCCTAGATATCGAACCGTTCTCTGTCACACCTGAGCTTTCCTGGGGTTAGCCTTAAATCCTGCCTCTTCCAAAGTCCGGGGGACCACTGATAGTGCCCCCAGATGTCTCCTTTCGGATTCGCACGCTATGAAAATGTGGTCCCCATATTGGAGGATTGCACTCCCATACGGGGTCACATCGCATGCCTCCAGCTGTCCACTCATTATTCGGTGGAAAATGTTGCGGCTGTTGTGGAAACCCTGGGGCAAACTTGTCCATGTATATTGCTTCCCTTTGGCAGTAAACGCGAATCTATGTTGTGATCCGGGATCAAGTGGTATTGGCCAAAACCCATTCGCTATATCCAATACTGTAAAGATTTTATGCTCTGGTTTTAATCCGTTAAAATTCGTGGCAGGACTAGCCACTATAGGGTGTTCCTTGGGGGTGACCTTATTTAGTTCAGTATGGTCGATGGCCGGACACCAGTCGCTGAAGATAAGCATGCAGGTGCAACAGGCGGTAAAAAAGGCAAATGGTATGTTGGCCTTCGTGGCGAGAGGATTCGAGGACAGGAGCAGGGATGTCTTGCTGCAATTATACAGGGCCTTGGTGAGGCCACACCTGGAATATTGTGTGCAGTTTTGGTCTCCTTATCTGAGGAAGGATGTTCTTGCTATAGATGGAGTGCAGCGAATGTTTACCAGACTGATTCCTGGGATGGCGAGACTGACGTATGAGGGAGAGATTGAGTCGCTTAGGATTATATTTGCTGGAGTTCAGAAAAGTGAGGGGGGATCTCATAGAAACCTATAAAATTCTAACAGGACTTAACAGGGTAGATGCAGGAAGGATGTCCCCAATGGTGGGAGAGTACAGAACCAGGGGTCATAGTCTAAGGATACGGGGTAAACCTTTCAGGACTGAGATGAGGAGAAATTTCTTCACCCAGAGAGTGGTGAACCAATGGAATTCATTACCACAGAAAGCAGTTGAGGCCAAAACATTGTATGTTTTCAAGAAGGAGTTAAATTTCGCTTTTGGGTCTAAAGGGATCAAAGGGTATTTGGTGAAAACGAGAACAGGCTACTGAGTTGGATGATCAACCATGATCATAATGAATGGCGGAGCAGTCTCGAAGGGCCGAATGGCCTACTCCTGCTCCTATTTTCAATTTTTCTATGTTTCTAGGTAATTACTTTATGTATTGGCTGTCATGTTAAATTTAAAAAAAACTTGTGTTATACTTACCTTGGCAATGTTACAAATAACCATCTTTATTTGCCGATGCTTTGGTTATCAGGCCCAATTAGCCAATTACATGTCAATAAATTCCCCTGAGTATTGTTTTCAAGTCGTATCTAACAATTTACTGTAACAATATAACCTGTGTAATAATTATCAAGGTCAATATAACATTTCAGTGTTGATTCATACCTCATTGCATTCATTAACAGGTCCAATTGAACAATTAACTGTAACTTCACTAACCTGTGTCATAGCTGTCAAGCCCAATTGAAGAATTGACCAACTTTATTCCCCTATATATTAATTATCATGTACAATTTAATAATTAACTACAACTTTATTCCCTGTGCATTGGTTATCATGACCAATTTAACAATTAAATGTTGTTTTATATTCTGTGTATCAGTTTTGAAGACCAATTTAACAATTAACTGTAACAATATTCCCCTGTGCCTGCATCGTCATCCCCAATTTAACAACTAGCTGTAGTTTTCTACCTCATACACTCCTTATCAAGAACAATTTAGCAATTAACTAATTATATGAGCCAGTGTATTCATTATATTCATTTGAACAATTATGTGCAAATGTATTATCCTGTGCATTTTTCTCAAGCTCAGTTTAATCAGTACCTGTAACTGTATATCCTACGTATTGTGTATCGAGTCCAATACAACAAGTAACTGTAAATTTACACCTTGTGTATAAAAAATTAGCTTTAAAACCATTTCCTTGTGAATTAAGTATTGTGTACAATTTAGCAATTAACTGTACCTTTATACCCTGTGCACAAACAATCAGAAAATTAATATCATAATCACTGTATTAGTCATCAACAACAACATAAGAATTAATTTTATTTTATTATTCTGTGGATTAATTATCATGTCAAATTTAACAATTAACTGTAACCTTATATCCTCAGTAATGGCGATAAAACCCAAACTAATACTCAGCTGTAATATTATACATGTGTACTAGTTATCATGTCCAATATAACAATTAATTGTAAATGTATATTGAGTATTCATTATCAAGCCCAATTTATCAATTAGGGCTGGATTTTATTCCACCAACTGGTCCCTGGCAGAGGGTCAGGAGGCAGGGAGCCAATTAACTGCCTGCCATTGGGGATGCCATCCCTTTAAGGGACGAGCGCCCACCTCCAGAGCTGCTGGCCAATTGGAAGGTTGGCAGCTCTGCAGTACTGGCAGCATCACTGGGAGCAGAGGCCACTGCCAGTAATGCAGGAGCCCATGCAGCGACGAAGAAAGGAGGAGACTCCAGGACAGGTAAGTGGGGTGAGGGTTGCCGGGCCCATTCAGACAGGCCCCGGCGACTGTGTGTGGTTAGTGAGGCTGGGGTGGGGTCTTCCTGATGGGGTGGCCATTACCACTGGCAGGCTTTCCAGGGACTCTGGTTTACCCCCAAAAGAGGGACTCCTCCCCCAACCCCACTAGGATGCTTTAACTGGCGGCATCCCCATGCAGTGGAAGTCCCCTCTGCCTTCAATAAAATTGAAGAGGAGGCGAGAAGAGGCCCTTAAGTGGCCATTAATTGGCCATTAAAGGGCCTCAATTGGCCTGGGCAGGAAGATCGCCCGGCAACATCAGGAACAGCGTCCTCTGCTGCTTTATTTGCTCCACCACCTCTGTACCCATCTCCAAGGTCAGAATAAACTCTGCCCTTAGATGTAACATTTTACCCTGC
Source organism: Heterodontus francisci (assembly GCF_036365525.1). NCBI lineage: Eukaryota > Metazoa > Chordata > Chondrichthyes > Heterodontiformes > Heterodontidae > Heterodontus > Heterodontus francisci. The sequence goes on from NC_090410.1 coordinate 37,533,265, forward strand.
ATACCTGTTATCTTTTCCAACGTAACAATTAGCTGTAACTTTATTCTCCTGTGTATTGACTTCATGTCCAATTAAACAATTAACTGTAACTTCATCCTCGGTGTATTGATTATCAAACCCAGTTAAAGAATTATTTGTAAATATATACACGGTGTATTAGTGATCAAGGCTAATTTAACAATTTTAACAAATTAATTAATGAAATATTGTACACTTGTTGTCATGTCAATTTTAATAATTAACTGGAAATGGACTGCCCTCCATATTGGGTATTAAGCCCACTTTAATAATGAACTGTAATAATGCTTGTCATGACAATGTAATTATTAACTGTAACTTTATTTCCCAGTGCATTGGTAATCAGGCCCAATTAACCAATTAAATATCAATATTTTATCCTCCATATAGTTTTCAAATTCAATATAACAATTTAATGTAACAATATAAACCGTGTTTTAGTTATCAAGACTAATATAGCAACTAAATTCAACACTGTATTAATTATCAAGGGAAATTTAACAATTCAGTGCAGATTCTTACCCTTATGTATTGGTTATTAGGTCAATGGTATAACTAACTGTGACATTACTACCCTTTGTAATGGCTATCAAGCCCAATTTAACAATTAACTGTAACTTTATTGCATAAGAATAAAAGAAATAGGAGCAGGAGTAGCCACTCAAGCCTGCCAGGCCATTCAATAAGATCATGGCTGATAAGATCAAGGCCTTAACTCCACTTTTATGACAGTTCCCCATCATCCTTGACTCCACGAGAGTTCAAATATTTGTCGATCTCAGCCTTGAATATATTCAATGACTCAGCCTCCAGTGTTCTCTGGAGTACAGAATTCCAAAGATTCATCACCCTCTGAGAGGAGAAGTTCCTCTTCATTTTTGTCTTAAAAAGGGCGACCTGTTATTCTGAAACTGTGCCCCTTAGTTCGATATCCCCCCACGAGGGGAAACAACCTGTCAGCATCTATCATGTCAAGCCCCCTCAGAATCATATGTTTCAAAAAAATCACCTCTCATTCATTTAAACTCCAATGAGTATAGGCCCAACCTGATCAACCTTTCCTCATAAGAAAGCCCATTTATCCCAGGAATCAACCTCGTAAACCTTCCCTAAACTGCCTCCAGTGCAAGTATATCCCTCCTTAAATAAGGAGACCAACACTGTATGCCATACGTTAAGTGAGGTCTCAGCCACGCCCTGTACAGATGTTGCAAGACTTCCCAGCATTTATACTCCATCCCCCTTGTCATCAAGGCCAACATTCCAATCCTTCCTAATTACTTGCTTTACCTGCAAGCTAAAACTTTGGGCTGGATTTTAAAGGCTCTCTGACACGGAGAACGGTGGTAGAGGGGGGAATGAAGATTGCAACAGATGAGGACTGCCAACGACCCTGGCAGGGTCTGTACCAATCTCAACGGTGGCGGTGAGGCCTCGTAGCGACTCCCCTGCTGCTCGGTATTGGGACCCGTATTAAATATGCAAATGGTACTTACCTTTCATTGACATTCCAGTTGCAGTGATTCTGAGGGCAGGTTCCAATCTTCATTCCGGTGGCCTGCAATGCCGTGCCTTCGAATCCCTGTTCTAGTTGGTTCCTCAACATATTGCTCCAGAAAACCATCCCGTATACACTCCAAAGAATTCCTCCTCTATGCTATTGTGACTAATCTGATTTGCCCAATCTGTATGCAGATGAAAGTCACCCATAATTACAGATGTTCCTTTATCGCATGCATCTCTAATTTCCTGTTTAATGCCATTCCCAACATCACCACTATAGTTTGGGGGTCTATATGCAACCCCCACTAACATTTTTTGCCCCTTAGTGTTTCTCAGCTCTGTCCATACAGATTCCACATCATCAGAACTAATATCTTTCTTCACTGTTAATTTCCTCTTTAACCAGCAATGCAACTCCACCGCCTTTTGCTTTTCGTCTGTCCTTCATAAATACTGAACACCTTTGGATGTTCATTTCCCATCCCTGGTCACCCTTCAGACTTGTCTCTGTAATCCTGACTGTATCATACCCATTTACATCTTCTGTACTCTTTCCAATGCCCTCCCATCGTTCCTCAAGTTCGACGCCCAAAATTGGACGCAATACTCCAGCTGAGGCCAAACTAGTGTCTTATACTAGTTCAACATAACTTCCTTGCTCTTGTACTCTATGCCTCAATTTATAAAGCCCAGGATACTGTATCCTTTATTAACTGGTCTCGCAACCTGTCCTGGCACCTTTAATGACTTATGCACATATACACCCGGGAAACTCCACTAGAAATCTTCCTCCAGCCCAAAAAACATCCATTAACCACTACTCTTTGTTTCCTGTCACTCAGCCATTTTTGTATCCAGATTGCTACTGTCCCTTTTATTCCATGAGCTACAAGTTTGCTCACAGGTCTGTTGTGTGGTACTGTATCAAATGCCTTTTGAAAGTCTATGTACACCACATCAACAGCATTGCCCTCATCAACCCTCTCTGTTACCGCCTCAGAAAACTCCAGCAAGTTAGTTAAACATGATTGTCCCTAAAGAATTCCATGCTGGCGTTCCTTAATTAACTCACATTTGTCCATGTGACTATTGATTTTGACCCGATTTATTGTTTCTAGAAGTTTTCCCAGCACCAAAGTTAAACTGACTGGCCTGTAGTTACTGGGTTTATCCTGACACCCTTTTTTGAACAAGGGTGTAACGTTTGCAGTTCTCCAGTCTCTGGCACCACACCTGAGTCGAAGGAAGACTGAAAAATTATGGCCAGTGCCTTTGCGATTTCCAACCTCACTTCCCTCAGTATCCTTGGATGCATCTCAACCGGCCCTGGTGCTTTATCCACTTTAAGTTCACAAAGCCTATCTGGTACTTCCTTTTTATTAATTTTAAACCCCTCCAGTGTCTGACTTACCTCCTCTTTCAACATTGCCTGGGTTGCATCTTTATCTTTGGTAAAGACAGGTGCAAATTATTGATTTAATACTTCAGCTATGCCATCTGCCTCCATATGTAAATCCCCTTTCTGGTCTCTAATCAGGCCCACTCCTCCTTTTACCAACCTGTTACTATTTATATGCCCATAGAAAACTTAGGAATTACCTTTAATTCTGGCTGCCAGTCTCTTCTCATGCTCTCTGCTTCTCTTATTTGCTTTCTCACATCCCCTTTGGACCTTCTATATTTAGCCTGGTTCTCAATAGTATTTTCTACCTCTTTGGCCTCCTTGTCTCGAGAGACAATGGGTAAGCGCCTCGAGGTGGTCAGTGGTTTGTGGAACAGTGCCTGGAGTGGCTATAAAGGCCAATTCTAGAGTGACAGACTCTTCCACAGGCGCTGCAGATAAAATTGGTTGTCGGGGCTGTTACACAGTTGGCTCTCCCCTTGCGCTTCTGTCTTTTTTCCTGCCAACTACTAAGTCTCTTTGACTTGCTGCTCACTAGCCCCGCCTTTATGGTTGTCTGTCAGCTCTGGAGATCACTGGCAACTGACTCCCACGACTTGTGGTTGATGTCACAGGACTTCATGTCACGTTTGCAGATGTCTTTAAAGTGGAGACATGGACGGCTGGTGGGTCTGATACCAGTGACAAGCTCGCTATACGATGCGTCCTTGGGGATCCTGCCAGGATTTTCTACCTGGCATCTGTCAGAAGCATACTTTTTCTTCTTTATCTTAATCTCTATCTCTTTTGTCATCCAAGGAATTCTGGATTTGTTTTCCCTACTTTTCCACTTCCTGGGAACATACCTTGACTGTCCCTGAACTATCTCTTCTTTGAAGGTAGCCAATTGTTCATCTATCAGTTTTCCTGCCAGCTTTCACCCCAGCTCCATTCTTACCCAATGGAAGTTGGTGTTGTAGGGTATTCCCAAGCACAGAGGCACCTGTAGTAATATATCTATAGTTCAAATGTTATTTGAGTAAGTAGATACATTTAATCTTAAAGAACATGGAGGAGGTTGCAAGGCATCATGGGGCTTAGTTAACTTGACCACATTCCACACAAGAGCTGACTAATCAAAATTTAAACAAAGACAAAGCAGATGTCCTTGTGGAATGCTGACAAAGGTACCAGCCTGTAACGAGGTCAAGATAAGATGCGATGCGTACATGAGAACCAAGGATAATGGATAAGGGGGAATGGAAAACATCATGAGTAATCCCCAATCTGTCTATGGGCAGGTTGTACAGTCCCTCCATGCCGAGTAACCATTTCTATTGGCTCTAATAATCAATGTATATGATCTATAATCTTTGTGATTGGACCATGTCCAGCCGGGATGGGCTGAGTAACTGTTTGAAAATGTATACGTATTGATGATTTTCCTTTGTTCGGTGGAGAGGCATCTGGACAGCCCAGTGACCTGCTCCCCGCTGGCGTAACTCAATAAACTGTTTGACATTGGAGCAGACCTGAGTGTCGAGTGATTCTTCTGGATTCATTCCCGCTAACAGTTGGCCTTCCCCCAGTTAATTAATCTTACCCTGGATTGGTCTTTGTCCTTTTCCATAGTCAGCCGAAACCTTACGATACAATGATCACTATCCCCTAAATACTCTCCGACCGTGAGTGGCACAGTGGTGCAGTGGTTAGCACCACAGCTCCAGTGATCCGGGTTTGGTTCTGGGTACTGCCTGGGCGGAGTTTGCACATTTTCCCTGTGACTGTGTGGGTTTTTTCTGGGTGCTCCGGTTTCCTCCCACATGCCAAAGACTTGTGGGTTGATAGGCAAATTAGTCATAAGAAAAAAAAATGCCCCTCGAGTAGATAGGTGGTAGGAGAATTGAGGGAAGGTGGGGATGTGAGAGGGAAAATGGGATTAATGTAGGATTAGAACAAATGGGTGGTTGATGGTTGAGCAGACTTGTTGGGACAAAGGGTCTGTTTCAATGCTGTATGACTCTATGATACTTGGCCCACCTCATTCCCAAGAACCAGGTCTAGCAGTGCCTCCTTTCTTGTTGGACTAGCAACATACTGTTGCAGAAAATCTTTCCTGAACACACGCTAGGAACTCTTGCCCTTCACTGCTCTTTACACCACTATTATCCCAGTCTATGTCTGGATAATTAAAGTCCCCCATTAAAGCTACCCTATCATTGTTGCACCTCTCTGTAATTTCCTTGCAAATTTGTTCCTCCATGTCCTCCCCACTAGTTGGTGGCCTATAGACAACACTGAGCAATGTAACTGCACCTTTTTTTTTCCTTAGCTCTAGCCAAATTGATTCTGTCCTCGACCTCTCTACACATCCTTTTTCCCCAGCACTGCAATGCTCTCCTAAAACAATACTGCCACCCCCTCCCCCCTGTTTCCCTTTCCTATCTTTTCTGAACACCTTGTATCCAGGAATATTTAACACCCAGTCCTGCCCTCCTTTGAGCTAGGTCTCTGTTATAGCCACAACATCAAATTTCCACAAGGCAATCAACACCTGTACCTCACCAGTCTTATTAACCACACTCTGTGCATTCACATACATGCACATTAACCCTGATTCAGACTTTATTACTTTCTCCCTTACTCTGACCCCACCTAATAATGTACTATTCCCTACTCTCGTGCTATCTATCTCCCCCAGTATTCTGTGCACCTTGGTATTCCTCTCTAATACTTGCTCCTGGTTCCCACACCCCTGACATGTTAGTTTAAACCCTCCACATCAGCACGAGCAAATCTCCCTGCAAGGATATTCGTCCCAGTCCTGCTGAGATGCAACCCGTCCATCTTGTACAGGTCCCACCTGCCCCAGAACTGCTTCCATTGTCTTAGAAATCTGATGCCCTCCCTCTTACACCAGTTCTCCAGCCACGTGTTCAATTGCTGAATTCTCCTATTCCTCTGCTCACTTGCACGTGCTTCAGTATCTGAGGAGTCGTGAGCGGTGCTGAACATTGTGCAATTGTCAGCGAACATCCCCACTTTTGACCTGATGATGTTCGGAAGGTCATTGATGAAGCAGCTGAAGATGGTTGAGCCTAGGACACTACCCTGAAGAACTCCTGCAGTGATGTCCTGGAGCTGAGATGATTGACCTCCAACAATCACAACCATCTTCCTTTGCACTAGGTAAGACTCCACCCAGTGGAGATTTTTTCCCCTGATTCCCATTGACTCTTGTTTTGCTAGGGCTCCTTGATACCAGACTCGGTCAAATGCTGCCTTGATGTCAAGGGCAGTCACTCTCACCTCAGCTCTTGAGTTAATCTAGTTGATCCATGTTTGAACCAAGGCTGTTATGAGATCAGAAGCTGAGTGGCCCTGGCAGAACCCAAACTGAGCGTCACTGAGCAGGATATTGCTAAGCAAATGCCACTTGATAGCATTGTCGACGACACCTTCCATCACTTTATTGATGATCAAGAGTAGACGAATTGGGTGGCGATTGGCCGGATTGAATTTGTCCTGCTTTTTGCGTACAGGACATATCTGGGCAATTTTCCACTTTGTTGGGTAGGTGCCAGTGCTGTAGCTGTACTGGAACAGCTTGGATACGGGCGCGGCAAGTTCTGGAGCACAAGTCTTCAGTACTTTGCCAAAATGTTGTCAGGGCCCATAGCCTTTGCAGTATCCAGTGACCTTCAGTCAGACCCACATTCGTCCTTGCTCATTTTCCTTTTCACATCCCTAAAGAAGCTTTTACAGTCTGCCTTTATGTTTCAAGCCAGTTTGCATTCATAATCTCTTTTTCCTTTATCAGTTTCTTGGTCCTCCTGTGTTTCATTCTAAATTTCTCCCAATCCTCGGACTTACCATTTTTTCTGGTGACCTTATAAGCCACTTCCTTTGACCTAATGCAATCTTTAACTTCTTTTGTTCATAATGAATAATGCACCTATTGGGTTTTTGTGTCTTATGTTACGAACAGGTAGTTAATCTTTTCTTTTTGAAACAAATTTCTCTGTTTTTCCAACCACCTGTCCGTAAACAGATTAGTGATTGAATGAAAGTGATTGGTAGAAGGTTTAGAGGGGAGATGAGGAAAAGTGTTTTCACCCAGAGGATGGTGGGAGTCTGGAACTAACTGCCTGAAAGAATAGTTGAGGCAGGAACCCTCAACTCATTTAAAAGAAGTCTGGATTTGCACCTCAAGTGCCGTAATCTGTAGGGCTGCGGACCAAATCCTGGAAGGTGGGATTAGAATGGGTGGAACATTTTCGGCTGGCACAGACAAGATGGGCCAAGTGGCCTCTTTCTGTGCCATAATATTTCTATGATTCTATGTAGTGACCAGAACTGTACACAATTCTCCAGGTGTGGCCAAACCAGCATTTTACACGGATCCAGCATTACATCCCTGCTTTTGTATTCCATACCTCAGCCAATAAAGGAAAGCAATGCATATGTCTTCTTCACCACTTTATCTACCTGTCCTGCCACCTTCAGGGACCTGTGGACATGCACTCCAAAGTCTCTCAATATCCTCCCGTTTATTGTGTATTCCCTTGATTTGTTTTCCCTCCCCAAATGCATTACCTCACATTGTCCAGATTGAATTCCATTTGCCACTTTTCCGCCCACTCCACCAAATCATTGATATTATTCTGGAGTCTACAGCTACCGTCTTCACTATCAATAACATGGCCAATTTATATGTCATCAGCAAATTTCCCAATCATGCCTCCCACATTTAAGTCCAAATCATTAATATATACCACAAACAGCAAGGGATCCAACACTGAGCCCTTTGGAACACCACTGGAAACCACCTTCCATTCGTAAAAACATCTGCCGACCATTACCCTTTGTTTCCTGTCACTGAGCCAATTTTGGATCCAACTTGCCACATTCCCCTGCATCTTATAGGCTTTTATTTTTCTGACCAGTCTGCCATGTTGGACCTTGTCAAATGTCTTACTAAAATTCATGTAGACCACATCCACTGCACGAACCTCCTCAATCCTCCCTGTTACTGCCACAAAAAATTTGATTAAGTTGGTAAGACACGATCATTCCTTAACAAATCCATGCAGACTATCCTGATTAATCCATGCCTTTCTAAGCGACAGTTTATTCTATCTCTCAGAATTGATTCGAATAATTTGCCCACTACTGAGGTCAGAATGACCGGCCTATAATCATTTGGTCTATCCCTCACACCCTTTTTAAACAACGATACAACTTCCGCAGACCTCCAATCCTCTGGTACCTCGCCTGTATCTAGTGAGGATTTACAGATGATCCTCAGAGCATCCACCAATTCCTCTCTGGCTTCCTTTAACAACCTGGGATACAATTCATCCGGCCTTGGTGATTTATCCACTTTCAAGGATGTCAGACCCTCTAGTACTTCCTCTCTCTTTATGCTTATCGTATCTAATATTTCACACTCCTCCTCTTTTACTACAATGTCTGCATTATCCCTCTCCTTTGTGAAGACAGAAACAACAAACTCATTCAGAACCCTGCCCACATCTTCTGCATCCACGCATAAGTTCCCTTTTACATCTCTGATAGGTCCTACCCTTTCCTTAGTTATTCTGTTGCTCTTAATGTACTGATAAAGCATCTTTGGGTTTTCCTTGATTTTACCTGCCAATAATTTTACATGTCCTCTCTTTGCTTTCCTAATTTCCTTTCTTACTTCATCCCTGTACTTTCTATACTCCTCTATGCGTTCTAAAGTATTCAGTTTTTTGTGACTGTCATAAGCTTTCCTTTTCTGCTTTATCTTACCCTGTAAGTTTCTAGATAACTAGGGGATAATATTTGGCAGTACCACCCTTTTCCTTTGTGGGCATCTGTCTGCACTGTGCCTGTCGTATCTCGCTTTTGAATGCTTCCCACTGGTTTGCCACTGATTTTCCTTCAAATATCTGTATCCAGTCCACTTTCACCAGATCACCTCAGTTCCATGAAATTTGCCTTCCCCAATTTAAAACTTTTACTCCTGTTCTATCTTTGTCCTTTTCCATGATTATGCTAAAACTAACTGTTAAATGGTCACTATCTCCAAAATCATCCCCCACTGTTACTTCATCCACTTGCCCAGCTTCATTTCTGAAGACTAAATCTGGAATTGTACTCCCTCTCGGGCTTGTTACGTGCTGGCTGAAAAAGCTCTCTTGAATGCAGTTCAAGAATTTCGTCCCCTCTGTGCCCTTCACACTCTTTGTATCTCGGTTGATATTAGGGTAGTTGAAATCCCCAACTGTTATTGCCCTACTTGTTTTTGCACTTAGAAATTTGCTTACATATTTGTTCTTCTATCTCCCTCTCACTATTTGGGGGCATATAGTATACTCATAGTAGTGTGGCTGCTGCTTTTTTTATTTCTGAGCTCAACCCATATGACCTCATTTGATGATTCATTTAGTATATCATCCCTCCTCACATCCTAAACATGGAAAAGGACCAATCACCTTACGACTTTCCTGTGATGTCACTGTTCACCTTCTTTTCAAACTCAGGTACACCTGAGCTCCTGTCCGCTGCTCTCCCAGAAGGTAGGTGCTGTAGGCCGCGATCCTCGGGCTTTATTTAACCGCTCCCTGGTCCGTGTTCCTCCCGCAGGTCTGCTCTTGTCTGCTGCTCTCCCGGAAGGTAAGTGCTGTATGCCACGATCCTCGGGCTTTATTTAACTGCTCCCTGGTCCGTGTTCCTCCCGCAGGTCCGCTCCTGTCTGCTCCTCTCCCGGGGGTAAGTGCTGTAGGCCGCGATCTTCGGGCTTTATTTAACTGTTCCCTGCTCCATGTTCCTTCTGCAGGTGTGGCATCAAGGCACCCCAGTAAAATTGAAGTCAATGGGAATCAGAGGAAAAGCTTTCCATGGGCTGGAGTGATACTTAGCACAAAGGAAGATGGTTGTGGTTGTGGGAGGCAAATCTTCTCAGCCCCAGGATTTTGCTGCAGGAGTTCCTCAGGGCAGTGTCCTAAGCCCAACCATCTTCAGCTGCTTTGACAATGACCTTCCCTCCATCAGAAGGTGAAAAGTGGGAATGTTTGCTGATGATTGCACTGTGTTCAGTCTCCTTGGCAACTTCTCAGATACTGAAGCAGTCCATGCCTGCAGGTAGCAAGTCTTGGACAACATCCAGGTTGATAAGTGACGAATAACATTCGAGACACAGAAATACCAGGAAATGACAATTTCCAACAAGAGAGGATCGAGCTATCTCCCTTAACATTCAACCACATTACAATCTCTGAATCCTCAACCATCAGCATCCTGGGGGTTACCATTGATCAGAAATTTAACTGGACCAGCCCTTTAAATACAGTGGCGTCAAGAGCAGTTCAGAGGCTGGGAATCCTGCGGCGAGTAGCTCACCTCCTGACTCCCCAAAGCCTGTCCACTGTCTACTGGGCACAAGTCAGGAATGTGATGGAATACTCTCCACTTGCCTGGATGAGTGCGGCTCCAACAACACTCAAGAAGCTTGACACCACCCAGGATAAACCACCACCAGCAAGTTCCCCTCTGGGTCACACACCTTCCTTACATGGAACTGTATCACAGTCCCTTCACTGGCAATGGGTCAAAATCTTGGAACTCCATAGCTAACAGCACTGTGAGTGCACTGATGCCACACAGACTGCAGTGGTTCAAGAAGGCTGCTCACCACCAGCTTTTCAATGGTAATTAGGGATGGACAATAAATGTTGGCCTTGCCAGTGATGCCCATGGCCCACGGATGAATATTTTACTGTCGATTTATTTAAAGCTTTTTGAATTTAGAGTCCTCTGGTTCTCCCTCCTTCTCTTTTACTGTTGTCCCTTGGTTTAAATTACACAGCAGCTCCGTCCCCCTCTGCACCTAATTCCCACTCTCAACAAATCCACATTTAAAGACTTCACTCTTTTTACAATTCTCTCTGTTTAGCAGTTCACTGTCTCTCTGACCTTGAGCCCTCTCGGTTCAATCTAGTTCTTGTTCAGAATTTAATTGTTTCACTTTATTGTTCCAAATGTAGAAGTTTATCTTTAATAATCATTTCTTTTTCACTGGAATTCTATTTGCATTAAATTCAATCACTGAACAAACTGAACTTTAATAAAAATTACCAAGCTGACTTACTTGTTCTGTTCAACTCAGTTCAATAAAATCTGTTTGAACAGTTTACTTTATCCTGACAATATCTCGAACTTGTCCTTTCTTCATAGGATTTCTATTTCAATGATTTTTGAATATTTTGTTGAAGAATTTAGTTTTGTAAATTTTTCCCGAGTTCTCCTCACAATTAGACAGAAAGTTTAACTGTTGTGTTTTCAAGCAACAACATCTTTATTTGAAAAGCCATTGTGACAGGATTTTGGGTTTTAATCCAGTCACAAATCTGTTTGTGATGCCTTGTGGCTCTGGCTGTCATGTGACCTGCCAGGGGATGACCTCACTGCTGATGATGACCTCATAATTGGCCCAGTCCTGTCGCTGTGGGTTGATGTTCAAATTCATTCAAAAATTATTTTTTTTAAAAAGTCAAAATTAGTCGATACATATAAGTTAGATTTTACAAATCTGTGCTCTGGAAATTTAATAAACTGGTACAAAATTTTCTTACCAGCAAAGTTAAAGCCCATGGAATAAAAGGGATTGTGGGAGCATGGATATAAAGTTGGCTGTGTGACAGGAAACAGAGAGTAATGATGAACGGTTGTTTTTTTGGACTGGAGGAAGGGATACAGTGGAGTTCCCTGTGGAAATGTGAGTTCACACTGCCTCTGAATTTCAAATGTCTTGGTTTGTTTGTGGGATCAGCAGACTATGGGCTGAGTTTTACCAGCTTGCCGTCAATCTCAGCAACGAGCTTTAAAAATGGGCAGACCGCCCGTCATGGAGCCGCTGTGATATTTACTGTGGCGGCTCATTATCATATACACGATGCGCATGCCCCCCTCCCACCTGCAAATGATGTGGAGGGGGTGGGATTCCCAGCACCGGGATCGGCGTCAGGTCGGATGAGGAGCAGGTGCTGGGGCCCGATTTAAAGGGCAGGCAGCCCTGTTTACTTTCATCAGCTGATAAAATAACCTTGTAGCTGCAACTTAAATTATTTAGACTGTGCATTGACCAGTGGAGTTGAAGGACATGGCAGAGGGACAATCCAGGGTGGCCCCATGATTCAGCGATATCACTCTCCTCCAGGTGTGTGGACAAGGCAGGAGGTCCTTTTCCCCAGTGATGATAAGAAGAGGCCCTCCCGCCTGACCAAGGCAGCCTGGCTGGAGGTGGCAGAGTAGGTTAGTAGCCATGGGGCCATCCGGCGTGACTGGGTGCAGTGTCACAAGAGGATGAGCGATCTGATTCGCTCAGCAAAAGTAAGTGGCACTTTGTTTCATGAACCTTCACTGTCCCTGGGTGTCCCCACACAGAGTGGCACATGTGTGCCACTGCCATGCCAAAGACAGGGAGGTTGGGGCTCCGAGGAAACAGTGTCCCAGGACACTCCAGCACCTTCCACCAGCACAGATACACTCACCTCAATGGGAATCCGATCAGCCTTAGAGTCTGGGTCACAAGCTGGTGAGAGCACTGCACAGGTGCCTGAGCAACTGACTGAGGCTGAGACAGCCGAGACCCCTGACAGTCGGAGGGCTGTGGGTGGCCAGGGCCCATGCTGAGCCCCAGGCTACTGATGACCCTCTGGTGTCAACAGCACAGGGCATCCTGGAGCTGCAGCAGCAGTCCTGGCAACATCTGGTCAAGCTGCCACTGGCCATGCGCAGCCTTGACTGGACAAGGAGGGGGGGAGTCTATCCAGGCCATGACAGCTGCCATGTCCCAGGCTTTCGAGCTCATGGCTTCATCCACGGAGATAACAGCAGCCCTCCAGGTGAGGCAGATTCCATTAATATGCACTAACCTGCAATCCCTCGCCGAGGGCATCAGATCCTCAAATCAGTGGTTAGGCGAGAGAGGGACCAAGGGCATGGAGACTGTTACTGCCCTTCGTCCACCCCAGGAGAGCAGACGGGTTCAAACGAGCCCTGAGATGGAGGAGGGGAGCCTGCGTGCCATATCTGGGGTCTTCCCTCAAGGTGATTCCAATGTGGACACCAGTCCCTCCTCCCCTCTGCTGATGAGTCAAACTCCAACAGCCACGACATTTGAGGAGATTTTTGCATTGATGTAGGATTCCCCCAGCAGAGAAGCATAGAAAAATTACAGCACAGAAGGAGGCCATTCAGCCATCCAGGATTCTCCAGGTCTCGTGTGAGCAGACGACGACCGCCAAAGTCATCCACAGCCAAAGGGTAATCAGATCAGCAGCCTTCCTCCAGTCAGGCAGCTGGCGTAGAGGTGACACCACAAAGGAGCACCCACAAGCATTTCAAATAAACACTGTGACACAAATGGGTTTGTTTGGGTGACAGTACACTGTAAAAAGTTACATTTTCACTAAAGTGTGTCATTTTTACTGTGTGAATGAAGTGTGCCAGCATGTACTGATCGTGTCTCCTCCCATTCCATCATTGGCCTTTCAGAACTGCCAATGTATGGAATAACATCATTGCCATGCCTGTATTACTCATGTACATCTCCACGGATGCAGTAACATGGACAATGGCTCAGTCTGCAGCTGCTAGTAATAGATTCAAAGAGTCATAGAGTTATACAGCACAGGATCAGGCCCTTCGGTCCATCATGTCTGTGCCGGCCATCCAGCACCCAACTATTCTAATCCCATATTCCTGCACTTAGCCCGCAGACTTGTATGTTATGGCATTTCAAGTGCTCATCTAAATACTTCTTAAATGTTGTGAGTAATGGTGGATTCAAAGATGTTGCTGATACAGACTGCTGCACAACAGGTGAATGAGGGTGCTGTGTGGCTTGCAGAGCACATGGTGATTTCTATAGCATGGAGAACCTTTGATAAAAAAGGCATTGCTGTGCATCCCTTGCTCACTGCTCGTCCTGCATGTGGTGTCTGGATGCTCTCTGTCCTCCCACGGACCTTTCTTGCTGTAAATCCTCTACATCCTCATTATCCAAGGAGGAGTCCTGCTCACGTCTCACCTCATCCTGCAAGGCCTCCCCCCTATTGAATGCTTGGTTGTGCAAAGCACAGCAAACAGCTACTATACGAGCTACCCTTTCCGGTTCATACTGCAGGGCACCACCCGATCTAGCCAGGCAGCAGAAGCACATTTTCAGCATGCTGATCACCTGCTCAATGGTGGCTGTTGTAGCGCCGTGGATGGAGTTGTATCTCTCCTCTGCATCACTGGTGGGGTTTCTCACTGGGGTCAGGAGCCATGTCTGCAAGGGGTATCCTTTGTCTCCAAGAAGCCACCCCTCGATGTGAGCCAGTTCAGTGAATAGCAATGGCAGCTGGGACTGGTGCAGGATGAAGGCTTCATGACAGCTGCCTGGAAAGTGGGCACAGATTTGCATGAAACATTTCCAGTGATCACATACCAGCTGCACATTGAGGGAGTGGAAGCCTTTTCAGTTTACGTTTGCAGCTAGTCAGTTGGTGGGAGCCTTGATGGCCACGTGGGTGCAGTCTATGACCCCTTGCACCTGTGGGAATCCCACTGGGCCTGGCTCTCAGAGTCCATCCTGATGCAGACATAGCTCCTGGCCCTCTGGTACAGGGCATCGGTGACTTAACTGAGGCAGCAGTTCACTGCTGACTGTGTGACCCCATAAAGGTCTCCGGTGGGTCCCTGAAATAATGCAGAGGTGTAGAAGTTAAGAGCCGCTGTCACTTTGAGGGCCACAGGTTTAGGATGTCCCCCGAAGCCCATCGGTTGCAGGTCATCGTTGAGCAGGGCACAGAGATGTGTCACCGCCTCCCTTGACATCCGCAGTCAACTCTGACAATGGCGCTCAAACGTCTGTGGATATGTCATGCGAGATCTGTAGATGCATGGCGTTCTGTCGTGGCAAGCTCTCCTTGGGGGCTGCTCACGACCAGGGGCTTCCATGTGGGCTGCACCGGCCTGTTGGTTTTGCCTGTGGCGCATATGGCTCCTCACGATAAGCAGATCAATGAATCTCGGATGAACCATCCGCATTTCCAAGTTTCAATTAAACTCCGTTCCTTCACTTCTTCAAAGGTACCTAACAGGGTAAAGAACGATGTTGGCTGGTACATCAAGTGCTTTCATGCATCAACTATGTGGTGTCGCATGGCATTGCCCGTCTTAGCTCTCACTAAGAATGGAACAGCATGACCACATTCAGATTGTAGCAGCTGCATTGATTGGCCCTCCAGCCAGTTAACCTTTAAACGCCTACCGTTTTTGCCACCATCTCCACACACAGCATTCCTGGAGTGACATTGATCCTTCACTCACACCAACATTCAATGGCATAGAGTGACGCCTCTTACGGAGGGAGGGTATGCAGGAGCTCCCTTGATGCCTGCAGAGTTGTGCCCCTGTAATACCATCCCTCCTCCCACCTTCCTACACATCTGCAGAGTTATACCCCCGGTAATACCATCCTCCCTCCCACCTCCCGACACATTTGCAGAGTACTGCCCCCCAGTAATGCCATCCTCCCTCCCACCTCCCTACACATCGGCAGAGTACTGCCCCCCAGCAATACCATCCCCCTCCCACCTCCGTACACACGCATGCGGAGATGAGACCTGTCTCGCAACACTAACCTTCACAGGCTTCAAGCATGACAATTTCTGCCCTGCCGGCTTTTATCAGTGGGGAACAGGAAGGCACATGAGAGATGCACGTTCAGCTGAGTATGTGAAATGTTTACAAAGAGGCAGCATGATGCATAATGTGGCAAGGTAAGTAACACTTTGCATATTGAAATTGGGCCCCCGTTGCCAAGTGGCAGGTGGGGGGTGCTGCCACGAGGCCTTGCCGCCACTGACAATATGAGCCCAGGCCTTCCCTGCGTCAGGGAGCATGGTACGCCTCTCCTGGAGCTTTCATTTCTCCTGAACAGGGATGCTTTGCGAAGCAGACCGAAGGCAAGATCGAGGAGCTGAAGGAATGGGAATGTCACTCATCCATGTCTTGAGGGTCTAGAAGATGATGTTTTGGGCACTGTAGTAATAATGTGATTGAAGATCTTAAGTGGATCAGATAACCAAGGTAACTGAGTCATTGAGAGAGACTGAGATGAATATAAGTCTATCTTCTTGGCTTCATGTTATCTGAAGTGTGCAGTATAGTCTTTTTGTAATCCAGTGTTATTGTGCATGGAATGCAGTGAGCAAAGGATAGAATGGTCTAAGAGTTTTGAGTAAACCATTGTTTGATGTAGTTAGGTTGGAATCTGAGTTCCTATAGTGAATTGTGAACGTAATAATAATGAATCATATACTCATGTGAAATCATATTATATGATTTGACTGAGTATTTATATTGGATTGTACTTCGTAAGCTTGTTAAAGTCAAAGACCTGATTCGACGGTTATTACAACTGATGTTTGTGTTTAAAGTAAAAAAAATGAAAATTGAACAGGAAAGCAGTCCACCATTCAGTAGGGGTCAGTAATAGGTCCCTTGCTTTTTTCGATCTATATCAATGACCTAGAATTGAGTGTGGAGCAAAATTTCAAAATTTGCAGATGAAACAAAACATTGAAGTATTATGAATTGTGAGGAGGATAGTGATAGACTTCACCAGAACATAGACAGGCTGGTGAAATGAGCAGATAAGTGGCAGATGAAATTAAATGCAGAGAAGTGTGAAACAATACATATTGTTTGTAGGAATGAGGAAAGACAATATAAAATAAAGGATAAAAGTCTCAAAGGGTTGCAACAGCAAAGGGACCTGGGCGTATATGTGCACAAATCATTGAAGATGGCAAAGCATGTTGACAAATTGGTTAATAAAGCACAGGGCATCCTGGGCCTTATAAATAGGGCTTAGTGTACCAAACCAAGAAGGTTATGGTGAACCTTTATAAAACACTAGTTTGGCCCCAATTGGAATATTGTGTCCAGTTCCAGGCACCACACTTTAGGAAGGATGTGAAAGCAATAGGGAGGTTACAGAAAATATTTACAAGAATCATTCCAGGGATGAGGTGCTTCACTTACATGTATAGATTTGAGGAGCTGGGGCTGTTCTCCTTCGAGAAGAGAAGGTTGAGAGGAAATTTGAGAGAGGTATTCAAAATCATGATGGGTGTGGACAGAGTAGGTGGGAATAAATTGTTCCTGTTGATGGAAATGTTGAGAACCAGAGGACACAAATTTATGGTGAATGGCAAAAAAACAACGGTGTTATTAGGAAAAATGTTTTTACGCAGTGCGCGGTTAGGATCTGGAGTGAACTGCCTGAGAGTGTTGTGGAGGCTGATTCAATCATGGCTTTCCAAAAGGCAATGAATAATCATCTGAAAAGAAAATATTAGCAGTACTACAGAGAAAAGAACAAGAGGGTGGGACAAACTGAGCTGCTTGTGCAGACAGCTGGCATGGACATGATGGGCCGAATGGTCTCCTTCTGTGCAGTAACCATTATATGATCTTGGAGACAGGTGCCTGACTTCAGAAAGACCAGTGAAATGAGTTGAGAATGAATGTCCTCGCCATCAAGGCACCATTTGACCGAGTGTGGCACCAAGGAGCTCCAGTAAAATTCAATTCTAATCAAGAGGAAAACCCTTGACTGGTTGGAGATATATCCAGCACAAAGTTTTGGTTGTTGGATGCCAATCATCTCGACCCACAGGACATTGCTGCAGGTGCTCCTTAGGATAGTGTCTGAGACTCAACCACCTTCAGCTGCTTCTTCAATGACCTTCCCATTCACAGCCACCACCTTGATCTTGTCATCTCACGTTACATTGTTGGTCTGACCCTCTTAATCACAGATAAGATCAACTCTGATCATTTCATTATATCATCCTCCACCCACATCCCCCTTCCATTCCCAACCTTACCTCCTTCTATAATCGTGCCTGGGAGAAAAACTATACCCAATTCACTCACAATTGCACTTTCAAAGTCCCAACTCTCCAGCGTTTCGCCATCCATTTGCCACAACATTTCTGCAGCTACTGATTTGTTCGACTACATCCTCACCTCCACCTTTGCTGCTTTGGTGCCCAATGAAAACATTGGGAGGGAGAGAGAAAACAGGGAATTACAGACCTGTTAACCTTACATCAGTTGTTGGGAAAGTGCTTGTGTCTATTCTGAAGGATGTGATAAATGGACACTTGGATAATAATGATCTGGTTGGGCAGAGTCAACATGGATTTATGAATGGGAAATCAGGTTTGATGAAACTGTTGGAGTTTTTTGAGGATGTTACGAATAGAATTGATGAAGGGGAGTCAGTGGATGTGGTGTACCTGGATTTTCAGAAGGCTTTTGATGAAGACCCCCACACGAGGTTGGTTAGCAAAATTAAAGCACATGGGATCGGAGGTAATATACTGACATGGATTAAGGATTGGTGAACAGGCAGAAAGCAGAGAATAGGAATAAACGGGTCATTCCCGCATTGGCAGGCTGTGACCAGTTGGGTACTGCAGGGATCAGTGCTTGGGCCCCAGCTATTCACAATATATATCAATGATTTGGATGTGGGGACCAAATGATGTATTTACAAGTTTGCGGCTGACACAAAACTAGGTGGCAACGTGTGTTGTGAGGAAGATGCAAAGTGACTTCAAGGGGATTTGGACAGACTTAGTGAGTGGGCAAGAACATGGCAGATGGAATATCATGTGGAAAAAAGTGAGGTTATCCACTTTGGTAAGAGGTGTGGATGTGAAGAGTATTTCTTAAATTGGAAGAGATTTCAAGTGTAGATGTACAAAGGGACCTGAGTGTCCTTGTCAATAAGTCACTGAAAGGTAACATGCAGGTGCAGCAAGCAATTAGGAAGGCTAATGGTATGGTAGCCTTTATTGCAAGAGGATTTGAGTACAGGAGGAGTGAAGTCTTGCTTCAATTGTATAGAAGCTTGGATAGACCACACTTGGAGTACTGTGTACAGTTTTGGTCCCCTTACCATAGGAAGGATATCATTGCCATAGAGGGAGTGCAACGAAGATTCACCAGACTTAGTCCCAGAATGGCGAGTCTGCCCGATGAAGAGAGATTGGAGAAACTGGACCTGTATTCTCTTGAGTTTCAAAGAATGAGAGGTGATCTAATTGAAACCTCCAAAATACTTAAATGGATAGGCAGGGAAATGCAGTTAAGATGTTTCTCCTGGTTGGGGAGTCTTAAACCAGGGGACACAATTTCAAAATAAGGGGAAGCCACTTAGGCCAGAGATGAGGAGAAATTTCTTTACTCAGAGGGTTGTGAATCTTTGGAATTCTCTACCGCAGAGGGCTGTGGAAGCTCAGTCATTGAGTATGTTTAAAGCAGAGACTGACAGATTTCTAAATACAAATGACATGGGGAATATGGGGTTAGTGTGGGAAAAAGGCATTGAAGTGGATGATCAGCCATGATCATTTTGAATGATAGGGCAGACTCGATGGGCTGAATGGCCTACTCCTGCTCCTATGTTCCTATGTTCTCTCTCACCCTAGCCATTCCCCTGGGATGATCCTCATCTTCACGCTTTTCAGTCCAAGAGATGCAGACTTGAGAGGATATGGTGGACAACTGGTTTAACCATCCACCACTAGATCTGGCTGGACCACACAAAACACTATTGGGTCCTAGTCTCTTCTGCTAAAACTGCTCACTATTCCAGAATGATCCTGGGATGCAAATGTAACATCCAGCTTCTTTTCTTTACTGCACACAGTCTACTTAAACCCTTCTCCATTGTCCCCTTCACCCTCACCTCCAACAATAAGTGTGAACAACTCATGGGCTTCTCTGTCAGTAAGAATGAAACCATCTGATCAGCTCCCTTCTGGTCCCCATGTCAGCCGATATTGTTGATAGTTCTCTCTCATCAGGTGTTTTCCCTCCTTTCAATCTGCCGTCATCACCCTCTCCTCAAAGAACAACCCTTGACCCCACTAGCTTTGCAAACCTCCCTTTCCTCTCCAAAGTCTTTACTGTGTCGACACCTCGCCAATCTGTGCCCAGCTTTCCCAGAGCTCCATGTTTGAATCCTTCCAATCAGATTCCGCCCCTGCCACAATACCAAAACAATACTTGTCAAAGTCACAAATGACCTCCGATGTGACTGTGACAAATGTAAGCTATCCCTCCTCGCCCTCCTGTCTGTGGCTTTTGGTACAGTTGATACACCATCCTGCTCTAAAGCCTTTCCACTTTTGTCCAACTGGGTGGGACTGCACTCACCTAGTTCCATTCTCATCCATATGATTGTAGCCAGAGATTCACGTGCAATGTCTTCTCTCTGCTCCGGCACTGTTACCTCTGGTGTCCCCCAAGGATCTCTCCGTGGGCCCCTCCTATATCCCGTCTACATGCTGCCGCTCAGCAACATCACATGAAAGCACAGCTTACATTTTCACATTTACTCTGACAACACCCTGCTTTACCTCACTACCCCCATCTCGACTCCTCCACTGTTGTTAAATTATCAGACTATTTATCTGACATCCAGTACTGGGTGAGCAGAAATTGCCTTCAACTAAATATTGGAAAGATTGAAGCTATTGGTTTTGGTTCCTGCTCTCAACTCCGTTCCCTAGCTATCGACTCTGTACATCTCCCTGGCAGCAATCTGAAACTAACCAGTCTGATCACAAACCTGGTGTTACATTTGACCCTGAGAGAACCTTCCTTCCACATATTTGCACCATCACTGAGACCGCCCATTTCCACCTCTGTAACATCATTCGACTTTGCTTCTGTCTCAGGTCATCTGTTGCTGAAAACCTCATTCATGCTTTTGTTACCTCTAGACTTGACGATTCCAACACACTCCTGGCTGGTCTTCACATTCTACGTAGAGCAAACTAGAGGTCATTGAAAACTCTGCTGCCCGAATCCTAACTCGCAATTAATCTAGCTCACCTATCACCCCTGTGCTCACTGACCTGCATTGGCACTCTCCAGTGATAGTTTCACTTCGTATCTCCTCTGAGATAAATCTCCACTTCCTTTGGAAAATTACCATTAGATCTGTTTCCTTCTTTCTCAGATACTGTAGTCCAGCTCACCTCAAATCACTGCATAAAATTTCTCCTCATATCCTCCCTGGATTGTTTTGTCAATTGTTCTGAACCTGTGTCATCTGTTATTGACCTCCTGCCAGTGGAAACAGTTTCTCCCTCTCGATTCTGTCAAAAATCCCTCATGATTTTGAGCGTTTCTGTTAAATCTACACTAACCATTCTCTGTTCTATGGAGAACCATCCCAGTTTCTCTCGTCTATCCACATAACTGAGGTCCGTGGTTCAATTTCAAGAATTCTGGTGGGGATCCCTGGAAATGTGAATTATTAGCACTCTGCCACTGGAATCGAGAGAATAAGTATAAGAAACACTTGAGAGTGAATTCTTACCAGGGGTTTTCTGGAACAGTTAGTAATTGTGGATGGTTTCCCAGGAATTGTGCCACCATCTCCAGTAAGTTATATATAATTATAAATATTTTTTCCGTTACCAATGATTGCATCACCATTTATAGAGATTGGGCTCTTGGAATCTAATCACATGGGTCTCTGGATGGGAATCAATACCTGTGGGAAATCCTCAGGAATGTTTCTCTGTTTACAGCAGGTACATGTCCACATATGACTCAGGTCAGCGATCTTCCCAGGGGTAGGATTGGGCGATGACAGCCTTCCTGCCCAGAGGCCAATTGCAGCCTTCAAGCGGCCTATTAAGGGCCAATTCAGGGCTTCTTCCTGCCAGCACTGGGATCTTACCAGCAGTGGGGACGGGGTGGGGGGGAGCCTCCGCCGCACGGGGATGATGCCTTGTAAAACGAGGCGCCCTCCCTGAGGGTCTGGAGGCGTCAGTCCCTTCTTTGTGGACAATTTGTAGCCCGTGGAGAACCCTCACTGGGTACAGCTTTCATCCCTGGAACTTCCTTCCCATGGACTCAATGATCATCGACCACCCTCCCCCCCTCACCAATTGCTGGGTCTTTCAGAAGGCCCATGGCGACCCCACCTTACCTATCTGTGTTCCAGAGTTCCAGCGCTGGACCTGGGTCTGAGTCCTCTGCAGTTCTGGCACTGGCCACCACTCCCGGTGGTGATGCTGATACTGCTGAGCTGCCAGCCCTCTGATTAGCCGGCAGTTCTTGGAGGCAGGATTCCCGTCTCTTTAAAGACTTTAAAGGGAAGGGTATCTCGCCTCCTGAAACTTTGATTTAAAAGGATCGGAGTCTCGCTCCGGAGGGCATGAAAAGGCAGAGGCGGGGATCCCCCGCATTTTCATTCTGACACTGGGAGCCCCGCCACCAGCACAAATTCCAGCCTCATGTATGCAGGAAGCATCTCCAGCTGCTTCAGCTCGACCTCAGGACTCCGAGCTTGAGGGGCAGCTGAAATTACTGCAGAGAATCAGGGAACAGGAGAGTTTTCTGGATTGTACATTCCAGAAACTGGTCACCCCACAGGCAGTCGGAGTTCAGGATAGTAGGTGGGTGGTCATCCGGAATATTAGGAAGAGTCAGGAAGTGCAGGAGTCTTAGGGATGTGTGTTACTCACAAACCAGTACTCAGCTTTGGAGACTGCTGGGAGTGACAAGACCTTGAAGGAGTGCAGTCCAGACCATGGCACCAATGGACAAGGGACTGTGCAGGAGGGAGCAGCAAAGGGCAGAAATACACTTGTTACAGGTGATTCCATAGTCAGAGCAATATATGCTTCGAGGTGCACAGGAAGGCTAATATACTTAATGAGCTCTTTGTATCAATGTTCACTCAGGAAGTTGAATCTGACAAAATATCGGTAGAATTGAACAGAGGAGAGGTAATGGATAGGGTAAAAATTGAGACAGGGGCGGTAATAAAAAGGCTGGCTATGCTTAGGGTAGATAAGTCACCTGGTCTGGATGGTCTGCATCCCAGGTTGCTAAAGGAAGTGGGGATGGAAATAGTGGAATAGCTTGTTATAATCTTCCAATCTTCCCTAGATATGGGGGATGTGCCAGGGGATTGGAGAGTGGCAAATATAACACCATTATTCAAAAAAGACAGTGAGCACAGTCCGAGGAACTACAGGCCATTTAGTTGAACATCAGTGGTGGATAAAGTTTTGAAACAATAATTGAGAAATATTTAACAGATACTTTCATTCCAATTAGTTAAGGAAAGCCAGCATGGATTTGGAAAAAGGAGATCCTGCTTGACGAATGGAATTGAATTTTTTGGTGAAGTAACAGAGAATGTTGATGAAGGGAAAGCGGTGGATGTTGTTTATATGTTAAGAAAGTGTTTGATTCGTTACCAAATAAAAGGCTGGTTAACAAAATTGAGGCTTATGGAAAGGGAGAGTCAGTGTCTGAATGGATAAAAAGTTGTCTTTTAGACAGAAAACAGCGAGTTGTAGTAAATGGTTGATTTTCAGACTGGAGGATGGTAGACAGTGATGTTCCCCAAGGGTCAGTGCTGGGAACACTGCTTTTTTACAATATATGAATGACTTGAATCTTGGAATACAGAGTCGAATCTCAAAACTGGCTGATGACACTGGCCTTGGAGGTGTAGCAAACAGTGAGGATGACATAAACCACCTACAACAGGACATAGATAGGATAGCAGAATGGGCAGAGAGGTGGCAGATGGAATTTAATACTGACAAGTGTGAGGTGATACATTTTGGCAGAAGGAATAGGGAGAGGCAATATGTACTTAATGTCGCAGTTCTAAAGAGTGTGTAAGAACAGAGGGACCTGGGGGGGTACATGTGTATCAATCTTTGATGGTGCCAGGACATGTTGAGAGAGTGCTTAGGAAGGCAGATAGGATCTTGGGCTTCATAAGTAGAAGCATTGAGTACTAAAGCAGAGAAGTTATGCTGAACCTTTATAAAGCTCTGGTTAGGCCCCAAGTAGAGTATGGCATCCAGTTCTGGTCACCACACTTCAGGAGGGTGTGAGAGTCCTTGAGAGGATGCAGAGGAGATTTTCCAGAATGGTTCCAGGGATTGAGGATTTTAGTTACAAGGTTAGGTTGGAAAAGCTTGGGTTGTTCTCCTTAGAGCAAAGGAGATTGAGCAGAGATTTAACAGAGATGTACAAGTTCATATCAGGCTTAACTAAGTTAGGCAAGGAAAAACTGTTCCCATTAACTAATGGAAAAAGGACTAGGAGACACAGATTGAAGGTTTTGGGCAAGAGATGCAGGAGGAATATGAGGAAGAACTTTTTTAGACAGCCGGTGTTAATGACCTGTAAATCATTGCCCACAAGGGTGGTGGAAGCAGAGACATTCACTGACTTCAAAAGGAAATTGAATGGCCATTTGAAGGAAATAAATTTGCAGGGCTACGGGGATTGAGCGGGAGAGTGGGACTGACTGGACAGCTCCCTGGAGAGCCGACATGGATATGTTGGGCAAAATGGTCTCCTTCTGTGCCGTAAATTACTATTATTCTACATTCTGGGACTGAGATGGTTGGCCTCCAAATACCAGAACCATCCTTTGTGCTAGTTATGTTCCAACCAGTGGAGTATTTTCCCCTGATTTCTGTTGACTTCAATTTTGCTAAGGCGTTTGCTTCTGGTCTCGGTACCTCTATTAATGGGGCGACTAGGGTGATAAAGTTTGGGGCCAGCTTTTGGTAATCAATACAGTGTCATTTGGATTCCCCAAGCTGCAGAACATTAGAGTCCAATACAGTGGGATCATTTCTGGAGGCAAATTTTCAGCAGACCTTACTGGTTTCAGCATTTCTTCCCAAATAGTGTCAGGTACAGGAACAGTGACAGAACTAGCAGGAAAAGAGACAATTCCTATTTTTCCCTTGGTTCAATGTCTTCAATTTCTGTTCTGATTGCTTTATATTATTCTGATAAAATTCAGGTAAGTCTGTACTCTTTTTGTGGCTGTATGTACAAGCAGGTTCACGAAGCCGGATAAGCTCATTGATGGATTCAGATCCACCTCCATCCCAGTTAGGAACAGAAGATGAGCTGGCTATTGGTGAATCTGCTCCTGCTCCAGGTACTCCCTATTTGTATGAGTTCCCTAAGTTCTCCTGAAGCACACCTCTAATTACAGATATGGCTTCACTGGAAGAGCAAGTCAGGGTAAGGGTCTGCAAAGGAAACCCGACCCAAGCCCGTATGCCAGACCCGGAAATGCGACCCGACCCGACCCGAACCTGACACACGTCGTTGGGTCTCGTCAGGGTCGGGTCGGGTAGCAGGTCGTTCAGTCAGGGTCACCTGGGGAAAGCCTTGATTGCGTCACATTTGTAGGAATGTTTTCACACGTCTCTGGAAAATTATGGACAATTGTTGCTGGTTCCACTTTCAGACTGACCATTAATGTTTTATTTGCTGTATGAGCGCTGGTCTGATAACTGGTCAGATGTGTTCCTTGGACAGTAGACCCATGTTCTGCAGGGTGGTAAGGAGCGTACAGGGAAGAGCAGGCTGGTATGGGTCCTTTCGGTTTGGGACCAGGACAACGAGGGATCTCCAACTACCCTGGGTAGGCTCACCCACATCACCATCCAGCATGTACTGGATTTCCTGTCTAACCTGAGCTAGCTTGTCAGGGCTCAGCTGGCAGGGGTACCGCCTGACTGGTGGTGTGTCTCCCACATCCATGCTGTGAACTGCTCGGGTGGTACATCCTGCCTGATCTTTACAGATTTTTTTAGCATGGTGGACACGTCCTCCTCCTGCGTTTGTTTTTGGGGTTTCAGCTGGGTGATTAAGTCTTTTAAGACTTCTGTGTTTGCCAGTTTGTTAGCTGGGGGTTCAACGGGGGTCTCCTCCTCCTCAACTCCTCCTGGCTGCCCTCAGGTATTTCCACCTTCTGGCAAACACTCACTGGTTTACTGCGTTTGGTTTTGGGTAGTGGTCTCACACAGTCTATCAACATTTGGTCAACGGGTTCCCAAATGCTGGAATGGGTTTGAGGGGGGGCCATTCTAATTGTGGCCTGGGGTTTGCCTGCAGCCTGGTAAGCATGGCAGGTTTAATCGGCCACTTCAGACCAGATGTGAGGCCAGAAAAAGTGTTTACTTACCCGGGCTAAAGTTTTCCGAGTACCCACATGTCCAGCCATAGGGATGGCATGAGATATCCGTAAAATCCCTTGCTGGTATTCTGGGGGCACTACAATCTAGTGGAGCACTGACCATTCCTCTGCAGATCTACTGGGAGGTCTCCACTTCCGCATTACTACCCCATCTCATACGTAGCAACACTCAGGGACTGGGGTGGCCTCTGCCTCACAACAAGCAGTCTGTACTATGCACTTTAATTTAGGATCTGCCTGCTGGTTGTCAATTAGGGAGGCTGGGCTGAGCACCTCCTACCCTTTAGATAGGTCCTGAAAGAAAGTTTCAGCTAAGCAGACCTCCGGCTCATCCAGCTGGGGCAGTGATTTCCTCTCAAATAATCTGGCCTGTCTGGCTTGGGACCAAGTCACTACACAATCGGGGAAGATACCAGGAACTTCCTCCTGTAGTTATTCGGTTTCCCTGGTTTCGCTGGGCTGGTCTATGATTATAGGGGTTGTTATTATCTTGCTGCCAGCCAAATAATTTCCCAGCAGGATGCGTATCCCTGGGACAATCCCCACGCTTTAGCGGCCTGAGACTAGGTCACACTGTGGGTGGACCCGATGGTGGGAACAGATAGGTAACCTCCTCCCACTCCACTGATCAGGGCCTTGGCTTTCATGTAGGCTTCACAGGGGAGGCTTAGACTGTTCCCTAACATTAAGAACTCAGTCGCCCCTGCATCCAAGTCGTTAATCAGTTGGACATCAAAATCAATAAGAAGAAATGTTATAGTTACATAAAGGGAAAGCAGGTGGTCAAGAGCAATGTAGGCTCAGTAAAAGCTGAAAATGGAGATATTGTCATTGATAATGGGGAAATGGCAGACATGTTGATCAATTATTTTGCCTCAGTATTTACAGTTGAAAAGGAGGATAACTTGCCGGATGTCCCGAAAAAAATTAATAGCCGATAGGGGACAGGGACTCAGTAAAATTAACGTAAGTAAAACATCAGTAACAAGGAAATTAATGGAATTAAAGAATGAGAAATCTCCAGGACCTGACGGTTTCCATCCTAGGGTGTTGAAGGAAGTAGGGGAGCTCATTGTAGATGCCCTAACTTTTGTCTTTCAGAGTTCCCTAGATTCAGGAGTGGTCCCTCTGGATTGGAAAGTTGCACATGTCACTCCAATTTTTAAGAAGGGTGAAAGGGGGAACCAAAGAAATTACAGACCAGTTAGCCTGACATCTGTGGTGCGCAAGTTGCTGGAGTCTATAATCAGGATAGGGTGCCTGAACACCGAGGAAAATTTCAGTCAGTCAGGGACAGCCAGCATGGATTCATGACGGGAAGGTCATGTTTGACAAATCTCATTGAATCTTTTGAAGAGGCAACTAAGGTAATGGACAGGGGAATGTCTATGGATGTTATTTATATGGACTTCCAGAAAGCATTTGATAAAGTCCCACATAAGAGACTGTTAACTAAGGTAGAAGCCCATGGAGTTGAGGGCAAATTATTGACATGGTTCGGAAGTTGGTTGAGTGGTAGGCGACAGAGAGTGGGGATAATGGATAAGTACGGCGGCACGGTGGCGCAGTGGTTAGCACTGCAGCCTC
Source organism: Heterodontus francisci (assembly GCF_036365525.1). Taxonomy (NCBI): domain Eukaryota; kingdom Metazoa; phylum Chordata; class Chondrichthyes; order Heterodontiformes; family Heterodontidae; genus Heterodontus; species Heterodontus francisci. The sequence goes on from NC_090410.1 coordinate 37,560,861, forward strand.
ACAGCTCCAACTACCCGGGTTCAATTCTGGGTACTGCCTGTGTGGAGTTTGCACGTTCTCCCTGTGTCTGCGTGGGTTTTCTCCGGGTGCTCCGGTTTCCTCCCACAAGCCAAAAGACTTGCAGATTGATAGGTAAATTGGCCATTATAAATTGCCACTAGTACAGGTAGGTGGTAGGGAAATATAGGGACAGGTGGGGATGTGGTAGGAATATGGGATTAGTGTAGCATTAGTATAAATGGGTGGTTGTTGGTCGGCACAGACTCGGTGGGCCGAAGGGCCTGTTTCAGTGCTGTATCTCTAAACTAAACTAAACTACTCTGATTGGCAGGATGTGACTAGTGGTGCCCCACAGGGATCTGTGTTGGGGCCTCAATTATTCACATATTCATTAACAACTTGGATGATGGCGTAGTAAGTCATATATCCAAATTTGCTAATGATACAACATTAGGCGGCATTGTATTCAGTCGAGATGATAGCATAAAATTGCAAAGAGATATTGACAGACTAGATGAGTGGGCAAAACTGTGGCAGATAGATTTCACTGTGGGCAAGTGTGAGATTATCCATTTTGGACCAAAAAAGGATAGAGCAGGGTACTTTCTAAATGGGAAGAGGTTAAGTACAGTGGATGTCCAAAGAGACTTGGGGGTTCAGGTGCATAGATCTTCAAAATGCCAGGACCAAGTGCAGAAAATAATCAAAAAGACTAATGGAATGCTAACCTTTATATCTAGAGGATTGGAGTATAAAGACACAGAGGTTATGCTGCAGCTGTACAAAACCCTGGGAAGACCCCACTTGGAGTACTGTGAGCAGTTCTGGGCACCACACCCTCGGAAGGATATATTGGCCTTGGAGGGAATGCAACGTAGGTTTACAAGAATGATACCTGGACTACAGGGGTTCAGTTACATAGAACATAGAACAGTACAGCACAGTACAGGCCCTTAGGCCCACGATGTTGTGCCGAACCTTTAACCGACTCTAAGATCAAACTAACTACCTACCCTTCATTTTACTATCATCCATGTACCTATCCAAGAGTCGCTTAAATGTCCCTAATGTATCTGCTTCTACTACCACCGCTGGCAGTGCATTCCACGCACCCACCACTCTCTGTGTAAAGAACCTACCTCTGACATCTCCCCGAAACCTTCCTCCAATCACCTTAAAATTATGCCCCCTGGTGATAGCCCTTTCCACCCTGGCAAAAAGTCTCTGACTACCCACTCTATCTCTGCCTCTCATCATCTTGTACCCCTCTATCAAGTCACCTCTCATCCTTCTTCGCTCCAATGAGAAAAGCCCTAGCACCCTCAATCTTTCTTCGTAGGACATGCCCTCCAGTCCAGGCAGCATCCTGGTAAATCTCCTCTGCACCCTCTCTAAAGCTTCCACATCCTTCCTATAATGAGGCGACCAGAACTGAACACAATATTCCAAGTGTGGTCGAATCAGGGCCTTTTCGAGCTGCAGCATAACCTCGCGGCTCTTAAACTCAATCCCCCTGTTAATGAAAGCCAACACACCATACGCCTTCTTAACAACCCTATCAACTTGGGTGGCAACTTTGAGTGATCTATGGACATGGACCCCAAGATCCCTCTGTTCCTCCACACTACCAAGAAACCTGTCTTTCAGCCTGTATTCTGCATTCAAATTCGAGCTTCCAAAATGAATCACTTCACACTTTTCCAGGTTGAACTCCATCTGCCACTTCTCAGCCCAGCTCTGCATCCTGTCAATGTCCCATTGCAACCTACAACAGCTCTCCACACTATCCACAACTCCAGCAACCTTCGTGTCATCGGCAAACTTGCTAACCCAGCCTTCCACTTCCTCATCCAAGTCATTTATAAAAATCACAAAGAGCAGAGGTCCGAGAACAGATCCCTGCGGAACACCACTGGTCACCGAGCTCCATGCTGAATACTTTCCATCTACTACCACCCTCTGTCTTCTATGGGCCAGCCAATTTTGTATCCAGACAGCCAACTTTCCCTGAATCCCATGCCTCTTTACTTTCTGAATGAGCCTACCATGGGGAACCTTATCAAACGCCTTGCTAAAATCCATATACACCACACCCATTAATCTTCCTTCATCAATGTGTTTTGTCACATCTTCAAAGAATTCAATAAGGCTTGTGAGGCATGACCTGCCCCTCACAAAGCAATGCTGACTGTCTCTAATCAAACCATGCTTTTCCAAATAATCATAAATCCTGTCTCTCAGAATCCTCTCCAATAATTTGCCCACCACCGACGTAAGACTGACTGGTCTATAATTCCCAGGGATATCCCTATTCCCTTTCTTGAACAAGGGAACAACATTTGCCACCCTCCAATCATCCAGTACGACTCCAGTGGACAGTGAAGACGCAAAGATCATCGCCAAAGGCGCAGCAATCTCTTCCCTCGCTTCCCGTAATATCCTTGGGTATAGCCCGTCTGGCCCCGGGGACTTATCTGTCCTCATATCATTCAAAATTTCCAGCACATCCTCCCTCTTAACCTCAACCTGTTCGAGCATATCAGCCTGTTCCATGCTGTCCTCACAAATGACCAGGTCCCTCTTACCAGTGAATACTGAAGCAAAGTATTCATTTAGGACCTCCCCTACCTCCTCCGACTCCAGGCACAAGTTCCCTCCACTATCCCTTTTCGGCCCTACCCCCTCCCTGCCCATCCTCTTGTTCCTCACATATGTGTAGAACGCCTTGGGATTTTCCTTAATCCTACCCGCCAAAACTTTTTCATGTCCCCTTCCAGCACTCCTAAGTCCATTCTTCAGTTCCTTCCTGGCTACCTTGTAACCCTCTAGAGCCCTGTCTGATCCTTGCTTCCTCAACCTTAAGTAAGCTTCCTTCTTCCTCTTGACTAGCTGTTCTACATCTCTTGTCATCCAAGGTTCCTTCACCCTACCATCCCTTCCCTGCCTCATCGGGACAAACCTATCCAGCAGTCGCAGCAAGTGCTCCCTGAACAACCTCCACATTTCTGTTGTGCATTTCCCTGAGAACATCTGTTCCCAATTTATGCTCCCCAGTTCCTGCCGAATAGCATTGTAATTCCCCCTCCCCCAATTAAATATTTTCCCATCCCGTCTGCTCCTGTCCCTCTCCATGACTATAGTAAAGGTCAGGGAGTTGTGATCACTATCACCGAAATGCTCTCCCACCGAGAGATCTGCCACCTGGCCTGGTTCGTTGCCAGGTACCAAGTCCAACATAGTCTTCCCTCTAGTCGGCCTATCTACATATTGAGTCAGGAAACCTTCCTGGACACACCTGACAAAAACTGCTCATCCAAACTATTTGCACTAAGGAGGTTCCAATCAATATTAGGGAAGTTGAAGTCACCCATGACTACAACCCTGTTACTTCTGCACCTTTCCAAAATCTGCCTCCCAATCTGTTCCTCCGTGTCTCTGTTGCTATTGGGGGGTCTATAGAAAACTCCCAACAAAGTGACTGCTCCTTTCCTGTTTCTGACTTCCACCCATAATGACTCAGTCGACCACCCTCCTCGACGACCTCCCTTTCTGCAGCTGTGATACTATCCCTGATTAACAATGCCACTCCCCCACCTCTTTGTAACTTTGGAGGAGAGATTGCACAAATCCTTCTTTCCACTAGCCCACCAGGACAAACTTCCTCTAAACTCCCTGCAGCCTTAGCTCTGAACAACTCACATCTTTCTCTGGTTCTCTCCTATCTCCCCTTGTTCCCTTTCTGAGTTCATCTTGTCCATGAGACCCACCCCCTGTTCCCTTCACCCTCTTTCAATAAACTGCTGACCACCCGACGTCCCCTCCTGGTCCCTATGTTAGCCAAGATTATTAACGATTCTTTCTCTTCCTCTGCTGTCCCTCTCTTCTTTAAATCTGCAATCATCAAAACTCTCCTCAAAAATAACTCCTTGACCTTGCAAACTATCACCCCATGTCCAACGTCCTTTCCTCTCCAAAGTCCTTAAAGGATTATCATCTCCCAAATCCGTGCCAATCCTTCCCAGAACTCTATGTTTGAATCCCACCTATCAGGATCCTGCCTCTGTCACAGCATAAACACAACTCTTGTCAAAGTCACAAGTGACTTCTCGACTCGTCCTTCTTGATGGTCTGCAGCCTTTGACACGGTTAACCAATGGAATGGTGAAGGATGATCTGTTGAATACGGAGCCTTGTGGGATGGAAGATGAGAACAAGGGCACCCTATCATGTCTCTGGGAAGGAGGCAAACGGGTGAGAGCAGAAGTGTGGTAAGTGGGACAGACAAAGTTGAGGTCCCTGTCAATCACAGTGGGGGAAATCATCAGTTCAGGTCAAAGAAAAACAAATCAGAAGCACTGGTATGGAAGGTTACATCATCAGAACTGAAGCAACAGAAATAGAAAAAAGGGGAGAATGGAATGGAGCCTTTACAGGAAGCAGGGTATGAGGAAGTGTCATTGAGGTAGGTGTAGGAGTCAGTGGGCTTTTAATAAATATTTGTTGAAAATCTATTCTCAGAAATGGAGACAGAAAGGTCGAGGAAGGGAAGAGAAGAGTTGGATATGAACCATGTGAAGGTGAGAGAAGGGTGGAAATTGGAAGCAAAGTTGATGACGTTTTCTAGTTCAGGACAAAAGCAGAAAATGGCACCAATACAGTCATCAATAAACCGAAAAAGAGGTGAGGGAAGAGGCCCAAGTCAGACAGGAACAAGGAATGTTCCACAGATGCCACAAAAAGGCAGGCATAGCTAGGACCCATGGCTATTTTCACCTCTGTGACTTCGCCTGACTTCACCTCTGTCTCAGCTCATCTGCCACTGAAACCCTCATTCATGCCTTTGTTACCTCGAGACTTGACTATTCCAATGCATTGCTGGCAGGTCTCCCAGAATCTCCTCTCCTTAAACTTCAGGTCACCCAAAACCCTGTTTCCCGTGTCCTAACTCACACCAACTCACACCAAATCCTCATCCTTATTTTCAAATCCCTCCATCACCTCGCTCCTCCCTATCTCTGTAATCTCCTCCAGACCCCCAAACCCTCCAAAAAATCTGTGCACTTATAATTCTGGCCTTTTGAGCATCGCTGGGTTTAATCGTTCCACCATTGCTGGCCATGCATTCAGCTGCCTCGACCCTAAGCGTTGGAATTCCCTCCCAAAATCTCTGCCTCGCTTTCCTCCTTTAAGACTCTCCTTAAAACCTGCCACTTTGTCCAGGCATTTTCTCATCTGACCTGATATCTCCTTCTGCTGCTCGGTGTCAAATGTTGTTTTAAATGCTCCTGTGCAGTACCTTCGGATGTTTTATTACTTTAAAGGCACTATACAAATGTAATTTGTTTATAGACAGTCATTTAATCATTCCACACAGAAGGACACTGTGCCCTCTCCTTGAAAGAGAAATTCAATTATTACTTCTCTGCTGCTATTCCCCCATCGCCATGCAAATATCTCCTTTTCAATATATATCCACTTCCTTTGGAAAGTTACTATTGGATCTGCTTCCTACTTTCACAGATACTGCAGTCCAGCTCACAACAAATCACCACATCAGGTTGCACCTCATATCCTCCCTGGATTGTTGGCAAATTGTTCTAAGTCTGTGTCATCCTACCAGTGGAAACAGTTCCTCCCTCTCGATTCTGTCAAAATCCCTCATTATTTTGAGCTTTTCTGTTAAACCAATGATTGCATCACCATTTATACAGACAGGGCTCTTGGAATCTAAGCACATGGGTCTCTGGATGGGAATCAATACTTGTAGGGAATCCTCAGGAATGTTTCAATGTTTAGAGCAGCTACATGGTCACATATGACGATGTGTCGGGTCAATTGTTGTTTATTTATTGGAGTAATTCCAGATCATGTGTGCACAATCTTTAGGGTCTTCGAGTGTGACAGCACTTTAGGATTATGTTTGACCAGAAATGAGTCAAGAATATTCTCGGGGCTATACCACATGGTTTGGTCTCATTGGCTGAATTTAAAGTCCACCCTGTGAATTGGATAGAAATTCTCTGAAATTACAAAAGCACGTTATCTCACAGAAATATGAGGAAACCTGTAAATAAATCTGTTCTCACTGCACCCAATGCTGTCAGACTGTGGATTTCACCCAGTCTGTTCTTTCATGGACTCTGGGGAGATTCACTTTCCATTGTGCAATATGTGGCGAAATATAATTTATGATATTGTAATGTGTTGTGTAAAGAGATTAACGGAATCTTTTTATTCAGTCACTGTAAGTAATGTCAGTCTCCTTGCCTTGTAATTATGTCAATGGAGATTTCTCCTGCCTTATATATGGGTCTTCGCTCAGTTACAGAGTCAGTAAGAGTTTGGTCTCCAGCACAAACTGGGAGCAACATTCCGCAGAAATGGAACAAATGAATTGGATTTCTTCACTGGAAGATTTGGTTATTCTGGCACTTGTGGATATACAGGAGATTTATTATCCCACCCTTGCTGTTATTGGTGTCCCTGGTAAGTTTTATGTCTGGGTAGTGATGGAGTAAACACATCAATTCTATTCCTTACTCTGTGAGATGCTGTCGGTGTTCCTTGTAAGGAACCATATCTTTATTTCATTATGTCAATGTTGTTTAACTGCAAACACTGTCTTCATTATGCAAGTTTTCACATCCAACATTTTTATGTATTCAGTTTATTCTCCTTGCTGTGTGACTGAAAGTACATTGTTCCCTCTGCAATGTTACTGGGTGATTTATTTGATGAACAGTCTGCTCTCTGCATTGAGTCCTGGGAGTAGATTTTACTCTTTACCATCTGGGTGTTAAATAATGCCTGAAGAGGGCAGTTCAATTTTTTAAAAAAATGATGGAGAAGGATTGCACGTCCTTTACAGAGGCAGACTGATATTCATTGCATTGATTTTAAGAGGAGGATAATCAGGCGGGTTTTACTCCTGGTGAAGGGTCTGTCCCCCACACCGATTATTATTGCACGCCGGACAGGAGCTGCTTAATTGATATAAAGTGTAGACATGGCTTTAAGGATAACTTAAGGTCTATTGGATCAGATTAATGATATAAAGTTGCAATTGGTGATAAATCATTCCAACTGATTTTACTTTCAATTGATTGTAAATGGAGTAATGTGTGAATCAGATTCCTTTCTCATTTTATTGATTTACATTCCCTCAATTAAGTGGAAATCTATTCAGTTCTCACTCACAGGTGGAAAGCACCAGATTAATATTGTTCCACTTCCATCCTCAAACATTCTCAAACCCGAGGGAGCAGATCTCAGCATCAGTTACAGCATCAGCCCCTTGATAGTGACTGTTCATCAGAATAGCTTTGTAATATAAGTATACATTCTCCCATTGTGTGAATTATTAGATAGATAGATAGATAGATAGATAGATAGATAGATAGATAGATAGATAAATAGAGAGATAGAATGTTTACAGCACAGGAAGAGGCCATGTGGCCCACCGAGTATATGCTGGCTCTGCAAGAGCAATCCACCTCGTCCCTCCCCCACCTTCCCCAGATCCCTGCAATTTCTTTTCCTTCATATACTAACCCAATTCCCTTTTCAAACCTCCTATTGAATCAGCCTCAACCACCCTTTCAGACAGTTCATTCCAGATCCTTACCCCTCGCCAGGTAACAAGTTCTTCCTCATGTCGTCTCTGGATATTTTGTCAATCACCTTAAACCTGTGTCCTCTAGCTCTCAATCCTTCCACCAATGGGAACAGTTTATTTCTATCTGCTCTGCCTCCGCCCTCATGATTTTGAAAACGTCTATCAAATCTTTCACGCTTCCACCAAAGCAAAATACTGCAGATACTGAAAATCTTAAACTAACACAGAAAATGCTGTAAATACTCAACAGGTCAGGCAGCACCTGTGGAGAGAAAAGCTGAGTTTCAGGTCTCTGATCTTTCATCAGAATCTTTCTCACACTTCAATGCACTAAGGAGAACAAGCCCAGTTTCTCCAATGTCTCCCTGTAACTGAAGTCCCTTATCCCTGGAACCATTCTCATAAATCTCTTCTACACTCACCACCCACCCCTCCCCCAAGGCCTTCACATCCTTCCGAAAGTGCGGTTCCCAAAATGGGGCACAATACACCAGTTGTGGTTGAGCCAGTGTTTTATAGAAGTTCACTATAATTTCCTTGTTTTTATATACTCTGCCTCTATTTCAAGTTCAGGAACCGAATAGCTTTTGAATTCCTTTCTCAATGTGCTCTACCAACTTCAATGAGTTGTGCACATTTACCCTGAGCCCCCTCTGTTCACCACACCCTTTAAAACTGTACCCTTTAGTTAATATTGGGGTGAATTTTACAGGCCCCCGACGTCGGGCCATGGTGGGGGGTGATGGGGGGGAGTGGGTGGGGGTGGTGGAAAATGCTTCCAGCAGAGGCCCACCATGGGCCTTGACACCTGGAAGGTCCAGCTCGATATTGCCGGCAGCAGCGAGGCCTCGTGGCGGCCCCCTGGCCGCTCAGCGACGGGAGCCAAATTTAAATAAGTTGTTTCATTAAAATACTTAACCGCTCCCGCCATCCATCCCAGAGTGATCTTGGTACAGGTAGCCGGCACTCCTGTGTCTTTGGATCCACATTCAGGGATCCGAGGTGGAACATGGGTGGGGAGTGAGGGGTGGGAGAGAAGTTAAGATTTCAGTGTGGTGGTGAGGGGTGCGGGGTCAAACTAATGTTACTGGTGTAGGGGATGGTGAGAAGGAGAGCAGTTAAAAGTTTATGAACTGTGGGGTGGGGAAGGTCAGGTGCACAAGGTAAGTATTTTTGTTGGGGGGAGAAGGCAAGGAATGAATTCTCTGGTTATTGGGGGAGGGGGTGTGAGGCAAGGAACAAATATTTAATTTTTTCAACACAATTTCAATTCACTATATCTTTGAGTATTAAAATTAAATGGAAGGGCTCAAAGCCCTTTAAAAATGGCATCAGCACCTGTATACAGGCTGCTGACACAATTACTGGGGACAGATCACCTAATCCCATCCACATCATCATGGGTGGAATATGCCCCGGCCATTTAAATGAGCCGCCGCATTTAATATCACGAAGGCTCCGTGACGTGTGGTCCACGTGGGCGGATCACCATAGTTTACGTCCGCCGTCGATTTCAACAGCAGACATGTAAAATGCAGCCCATTGTTCACACTGTTCTTCCTCCAACATGTATCATTTGGCACGATTGTGTGTTAAATTTTATCTGCCACATCTCCGTCCATTCCACTAGCCTGTCTATGACCTGTTGAATTCATAGAGATGCAGAATCATTTACGGCACTGAAGGAGGTTATTCGTCCCATTCAGTCTGTGTCGGCTCTCTCCGGACAAATCCAGTCAGTCCCATTCCCCTGTTCGATCCCCGTATCCCAGCAAGATTATTTCCTCAATTGCCCATCCAATTTCCTTTTGAAATCATTGATTGTTTCCACTTCCACCACCCTCATGGGCAGTGAGTTCCAGACCATTACCGCTCACTGTGTACAAAACTCCTTCCTCACATTCCTCCTGCATGTCTTGTCCAAAACCTTCACTCTCTGTCCCCTAGTCCTTGTACCATTAGTTAATGGGAACAGTTTTTCCTTGTCTAGCTTATCTAAGCCTGTCATGATCTTGTAAATCTCTATTAAATCTCCCCTCAATCTCCTTTGCTCCAGGGAGAACAATCCTATCTTTTCCAACCTAACTTTGTAACTAAATTCCTCCATCCCCGGAACCATTCTGGTAAATCTCCTCTGCACCCTCTCAATGACCCGCACATCTTTTATAAAGAATGGTGACCAGCACTGGATGCAGAGCTCTAGCTGAGGCCGAAGCAAAGCTTTGCAAAGGTTCAGAATAACTTCAGAAAGTTCTGGAAATACTCAGCAGGTCTGGCAGCATCTCATCAGAACTTCTGATGAAAGGTCACAGATCTGAAATGCTAACTCTGCTTTTCTCTCCACAGATGCTGCCAGACCTGCTGATTATTTCTTGCACTTGCTTTTTTGATTTCAGATTTCCAGCATCCACAGTATTTTGCTTTTATTTCAGAATAAGTTCCCTGCTTTTGTACTCAATACTTATGAAGCCCCAAATCCCATCTGCTTTGCTGACCGTTCTCTCAATATGTCCTGCCAACTTCAAAGGTTGATGTACATACACCCCCAGGTTCCTCTGACCCTCCACACTCTGTAGAACAGGGCCATTAATAGATATTTCCTCACCCTATTTCTTCTGCTAAAATGCATCACCTCACAATTCTTCGTATTATAGCTTTTTATAATCCCACCATTGTGTTGTTCAAAAAGTAATTTCATTTTTTATGTTACATTAAGTTCCATCATGAAGGAAATAACCATTTACTAATATACACTGGGGAACTGACCCAAACTGCAGTTATCCAGGTAATGCAGAAACATTTTTAAAAACACAACAAAGTAATGTTCTATGTTCTATGTTCTAAAGGTAAAGGGGAATATTTTTTCATAAAGTTTGCAAAGGAAAATAATGGCTCATCATTTCATCTTAATCTTAAAAATTGTTGTGCTGTCAGTGTGTTTATCACTATCCATTTTTTATTCATTTTTAGGTTGTGGGCATTGCAAGCAAGGCCAGTATTTATTACCCATCCCAAATTACCCGTGAGAAGGTGGTGGTGAGCTGCTTTCTTGAACCGCTGCAATGCATGTGGTGTATGTACCCCATCACACCCCTTTTAGTGAGGGAGTTCCAGGATTTTGACCCAGTGACAGTGAAGGATATATTTCCAAGTCAGGACGGTGTGTGACTTGGAGAGGAGCTTGCAGGAGGTGGTGTTCCCATTGGTCTGCTGCTCTTCCTCTCAATTGGTAGAAATCACAGTTTGGAAGGTGCTGACAAAAGATGTTTGGTGAGTTGCTGCAGTGCATCTTGTAGATGGTACATACTGTTGCCACTGTGCACTGGTGGAGGGAGTGAATGTTTAAGGTGTTGGATAGGATGCCGATTAAATGGGCTGCTTTGTCCTGGATGGTGTTGAGTTTGTTGGAGCCGCACTCATCCAGGCAAGTGGAGAATATTCAATGCCACTCCAGACTTCTGCCCTGGAGCTGGTTAACAGGCTTTGAGACTCGGGAGGTGAGTTACTCACCACAGAATCCCCAGCCTTTGACTCACTCTTGTAGTCACAGTATTTATATTGCTGGTCCAGTTAAGCTTCTGGTCAATGGTAACCCCCAGGAAGTTTGTTGATGGTGAGGGATTCAGTGATGGCAATGCAGTTGAATGTCAAGAGGAGAGGGTTAGATTCACTTTTGTTGGAGATGGTCATTGTCTGGCAGTGGTGTGGCACGAATGTCACTTATCCGCCCAAGCTTGAATGTTGTCCAGGTCTTGCTGCAAGTCGGCACGGACTGCTTCAGTCTCTGAGGAATTGTGAATTGTACTGATCATGGTGTAATTATCAGTGAACACCCACCTCCTGACCATCCCCTCTGATCTTATGTTAGAGGGAAGGTCATTGATGAAACAGCTGAGGATGATTGGGGCCAGGCTACTACCCTGAGATAAACCCACGGAGATGTGCTGGGGCTGAGATAATTGGCCTCCAACAACCATAATCTTCTTTCTTTTCTTTGTGTTAGATATTATTCTAACCAGTGGAGTCCTTTCCCCCTGATTTCCATTGACTTCAATGAGATTCCTTGATGTCACACTGGGTCAAATGCTGCTCTGATGTCAAGGGCAGCAGCTCTCACCTCACCTCTCGAATTCAGCTCTTGTGTCCATGATTGGACCAAGGCTGTCATGAGGTCCGAGCCAAGTATCCCTGGCAAAATCTCACTGAGCATCAATGAGCGGGTTATTGCTGTGTAAGTGCTGCTTGATAGCATTGTCAATGACATCTTCCATCACTTTACAATTGAGAGTAGACTAATGGGTCGATACACGGCCAGATTTTATTGCACTGCTTTTTGTGAACAGTACGCACCTGGGCAATTTTCTACTTTGTTGGGTAGATTCCAGAATTGTAGCTGTACTGGAGTACCTTGGCTGGGGCATAGCTCACTGTTGCACAAATTCTTCAGTACGACAGCCAGGAGCCAATAACCTTTTCTGTATCCAGCACCTTCAGCTGTTTCTTGATATCATGTGCAGTGAATTGAATTGGCTGAAGACTGCTTTCTGTGATGCTGGGGACCTCGGGGGTGGCTGAGATGGATCATCCACTGAACACTTCTGTCTGAAGATGTTTGCAAATATTTCAGCCTTTTTTTTGCACTGACATGCTGGGCTCCCCATCATTGGGGATGGTGATGTTTGTGGAGCCCCCTCCTCTGGTTAGTTGTTCAATTGTCCACCCCCATTCATGACTTTAGATGGGTCTGTTTTTGTCCAGTGTGTGCAGGAGGGTTTTCTGACACAGTATGTGGACAGGCCAACCAGGGGCGATGCCACATTGGATTTGGTACTGGGTAATGAACCCGGCCAGGTGTTTGATTTAGATGTAGGTGAGCACTTTGGCGATAGTGATCACAATTCGGTTAGGTTTACCTTAGCGATGGGCAGGGACAGGTATATACCGCAGGGCAAGAATTATAGCTGGGGGAAAGGAAATTATGACGCGATTAGGCAAGATTTAGGTTGTGTAGGATGGGGAAGGAAACTGCAGGGGATGGGCACAAACGAAATGTGGAGCTTATTCAAGGAGCAGCTAATGCGTGTCCTTGATATGTATGTACCGGTCAGGCAGGGAGGAAGTTGTCGAGCAAGGGAGCCGTGGTTTACTCAAGAAGTTGAAGCGCTTGTCAAGAGGAAGAGGGCGGCTTATGTTAGGATGAGACGTGAAGGCTCAGTTAGGGCGCTTGAGAGTTACAAGCTAGCCAGGAAGGATCTAAAGGGAGGGCTAAGAAGAGCAAGGAGAGGACACGAGAAGTCATTGGCGGATAGGATCAAAGAAAACCCTAAGGCTTTCTATAGGTATATCAGGAATAAACGAATGATAAGAGTTAGAACAGGGCCAATCAAGGATAGTAGTGGGAAGTTGTGTGCGGAATCAGAGGAGATAGGGGAAGCGTTAAATGAATATTTTTCGTCAGTATTTACAGTAGAGAAAGAAAATGTTGCCGAGGAGATTACTGAGATACAGCCTACTAGGCTAGATGGGATTGAGATTCACAAGGAGGAGGTGTTAGCAATTTTGGAAAGAGTGAAAATAGATAAGTCCCCTGGGCCAGATGGGATTTATCCTAGGATTCTCTGGGAAGCCAGGGAGGAGATTGCAGAGCCGTTGTTGTTGATCTTTAAGTCGTCATTGTCGACAGGAGTAGTGCCGGAGGACTGGAGGATAGCAAATGTTGTCCCCTTGTTCAAGAAGGGGAGTAGAGACAGCCCTGGTAATTATAGACCTGTGAGCCTTACTTCGGTTGTGGGTAAAATGTTGGAAAAGGTTATAAGAGACAGGATTTATAATCATCTTGAAAAGAATAAGTTCATTTGCGATAGTCAGCATGGTTTTGTGAAAGGTAGGTCGTGCCTCACAAACCTTATTGAGTTTTTCGAGAAGGTGACCAAACAGGTGGATGAGGGTAAAGCCGTGGATGTGGTGTATATGGATTTCAGTAAGGCGTTTGATAAGGTTCCCCACGGTAGGCTATTGCAGAAAATACGCAAGTATGGGGTTGAAGGTGATTTAGAGCTTTGGATCAGAAATTGGCTCGCTGAAAGAAGACAGAGGGTGGTGGTTGATGGCAAATGTTCATCCTGGAGTTTAGTTACTAGTGGTGTACCGCAAGGTTCTGTTTTGGGGCCACTGCTGTTTGTCATTTTTATAAACGACCTGGATGAGGGTGTAGAAGGGTGGGTTAGTAAATTTGCGGATGACACGAAGGTCGGTGGAGTTGTGGATAGTGTCGAAGGGTGTTGTAGGGTACAGAGGGACATAGATAGGCTGCAGAGCTGGGCTGAGAGATGGCAAATGGAGTTTAATGCGGAGAAGTGTGAGGTGATTCACTTTGGAAGGAGTAACAGCAATGCAGAGTACTGGGCTAATGGGAAGATTCTTGGTAGTGTAGATGAGCAGAGAGATCTTGGTATCCAGGTACATAAATCCCTGAAAGTTGTTACCCAGGTTAATAGGGCTGTTAAGAAGGCATATGGTGTGTTAGCCTTTATTAGTAGGGGGATCGAGTTTCAGAGCCACGGGGTCATGATGCAGCTGTACAAAACTCTGGTGAGGCCGCACCTGGAGTATTGCGTGCAGTTCTGGTCACCGCATTATAGGAAGGATGTCGAAGCTTTGGAAAGGGTGCAGAGGAGATTTACTAGGATGTTGCCTGGTATGGAAGGAAGGTCTTACGAGGAAAGGCTGAGGGACTTGGGGTTGTTTTCGTTAGAGAGAAGGAGGAGGAGAGGTGACTTAATAGAGACATACAAGATAATCAGAGGGTTAGATCGGGTGGATAGTGAGAGTCTTTTTCCTCGGATGAGGATGGCAAACACGAGGGGACATAGCTTTAAGTTGAGGGGTGAAAGATATAGGACAGATGTCAGAGGTAGTTTCTTTACGCAGAGAGTAGTAGGGGCGTGGAACGCCCTGCCTGCAACAGTAGTAGACTCGCCAACTTTAAGGGCATTTAAGTGGTCATTGGATAGACATATGGATGTAAATGGAATAGTGTAGGTCAGATGATCGGCGCAACATCGAGGGCCGAAGGGCCTGTACTGCGCTGTAATATTCTAATTCTAATTCTAATGACTGCATCTGGCAGGACTGCAAAGTTTTGATCTGAGCAGTTAGTTGTGAGATCACTTTGCTCTGTCTGTCGCACAGTTCACAGTACTTCTAAGTTTTCTGGCATCTTCACATTTTGAAATTGTGCCCTATACACTCAAGTACAATTCATGAATGGAAATCATGAAAAGCAGTGGTCTGAGTACCTGTACCTTGGGAACAGCACTGTTTTCTTTCCTCCAATCAAAAAAAAGCAACTGTTCACCTTCATCTCGGTTTTCTCTCACATCCAATTTTATCTACATGTCACCAGAGACCCTTCTAGTCCATGGGTTCAATGGTGCTGACAAGCCTGTAATGCGGCACTTTATCAAATGCCTTTTGGAAATCTATGTACATCACATCAACCACATCACCCTCTTCAACCCTTTCTGTTACCTGGTTAAAAAATTCAGTCAACTTATCTGAACACGATTTGTCTTTATTAAGTCCATTCTGACTTTCATGAATTAATCCTTACTTGTGACTATTAATTTTGTCCTGGATTAGTATCTTAAAACCTTTCACACCACTGAGGTTAAACTGACTGGCCTGTATCTGCTGGGTTTATCCTGACACCCTTTGTTGAACAGGGTGTAACATTTGCAATTCTCCAGCCCTCAGAAACCACTCCAGCATCTAAGAAGGATTGGAAGATTACAGCCAGTACCTCTGCAATTTCCATCCTTATTTCCCAAAGCAACCATTCAGACGTGGTGACTCATTGATCTTCAGTCCAGTCAACACCAGTGCCTCCCATTTATCAATTTTTATCCCACCCAGCATCTCAACTATCTCCTCTTTCACTGAGTTTGACTGGATCTAATTCCTCATTTTGTACCTCAGCCATGTCCAAACGTTTGTGTCCATTTTGGTCCCGAATCGCAGCCCCCCACCTCTGCACACAGCCAGACAGACAGGCAGACAGGTGCCCCCTCAGGCAGACAGACAGACAGTCAGAGAGACATACAGACAGATAAGTAGCAAGCGCCCCTGCAGACAGGCAGATGGATGAACAATTGGATAATTGTATATTGTAACCTGTCAATTGGTGTATTTGGATTTTCAGAAGGCTTTCGATAAGGTCCCATACAAGAGGTTCGTAACCAAAATTAGAACACATGGGAATTGGGGGTAATGTACTGGTATGGATTGAGAATTGGTTAATGGACAGAAGACAGAGAGTAGGAATAAATGGGACTTTCTCTGGATGGCAGGCAACAGCCTAGTTATTTGTAGGATCAGTGCTTAGTCCCCAACTGTTCACAATCTGGAATTTGGATATCAGGACCAAGTGTAATAATTCCAAATTTGTTGATGGCACAAAACTAGGTGGGAATGTAAGTTGTGAGGAGAATGCAAAGAGACTTCAAGGGGATTTAGACAGGCGAAGTGAGTGGGCAAGAACATGGCAGATGGAATATAAAGTGGACAAATGTGAAGCTATCCACTTTGGTAGAAAAAACAGAAATGCAGGGTATTTCATAAATGGTGAGAGATTGGGAAATGTTGAAATCCAAAGGAACTTGGTTGTCCTTGCTCGCGAGTCACTGAAAGCTGACATGCAGGTGCAGCAATCAATTGGGAAGACAAATGATATGTTGACCTATATTGCAAAAGGATTTGAGTACAGGAGTAAAGATGTCTTGCTGCAATTCTATAAAGCCTCGGTAAGACTGCACCTGGAATATTGCGTATGGTTTTGGTCTCCATACTGAAGGACGGATTTACTTGCCATTGAAAGAGCACAATGAAGGTTCACCAAACTAATTCCAGGGATGGTGGGATTATCCTATGAGGATAGATTGAGGAGGCTGGGAACAGAGGTAAAAAATGAAATTAAAGTTCCATTATCTGAATGCATGAAGCATCTGTAATAAGACAGATGGACTAGTGGCAAGAACAGAGGTAAATGATCTGGATCGAATTGCCATTACTGAGACAGGGTTACAAGGAGATCAAGGTTTGGAAATGAATATTCGAGGGTACACAATATTTCGGAGAGACAGACAGAATGGCAAAGGAGGAGAGGTAGCCCTGATAATTAAGGATGACATAATGACATTCATAAGAAGGGGTCTGGCCTCAGAAGATCATGAAGTAGAATCAGTCTGGGTGGAAGTTAGGAATAGCAGGAGTCAGAAAACACTTGTGGGAGTAGTTTACAGGCCCCCTAACAGTAGTTATATTACTGGACAGAACATTAAACTGGTTATTACTGAAGCATGTAAAAAAGGTAATCTATTAATTGTTGGTGAATTTAATCTGCATAGAGATTGGGACAATCAAATTGGCAACAGTGGTCCAGAAGATGAATTTGTAGAATATGTTGTCGAACTAACTAGGCATAAAGCTATCTTAGATCTCACATTGTGTAACAAAGCAGGGTTAATAAGCAATGTCATGGTAAAAGATCCACTGGGAAATAGTGATCTTAATACCATTGAATTTCATGTGAAGTTTGAATTTCAATCACAAACAAGAATCTTAAATTTCGAAGAACTTGCTAAGGTTAATTGGGTAAACAGACTAGAAGGTATGGTGGTAAATGAAGGGTGGGAAACATTTAAATAAACAATTTAAAGGTTTCAACAAAAGCACATTCCATTCAAAAACAAAGATTCATCAAGGAAGACCCATCTGTGGCTCACGCAGGAAGTTAAGGAGAGTATTCGACTAAAAGAAGAGGCTTATGATGTTACAAAAATAGTTGCAGGTATAAGGATTGGGAGTGTTTTAGAAACCAGCAAAGGGCCACCGAGAAGTTTCTAAAAAGGGAAGAAATAGAATAGGAGAATAAGCTAGCCAGCAATATAAAAACAGACTGTAAGAACTTTAAAAAGTACATAAAAACTAATGTTACATAGTAACTAATGTCCCAGTCACTGCAATCACTATCCCTGGGTATGTCCTGTCCCACCGCAGGACAGACCCAGCAGAGGTGGTGGCACAGTGGTATACAGTAGGGAGGGAGTTGCGCTGGGAGTCCTCAACATTGACTCCGGGCCCTACGAAGTCACATGGCATCAGGTCAAACATGGGCAAGGTAACCACCTACTGATTACCACCTACCGCCCTCCCTCAGCTGATGGTTCAGTACTCGACCATATTGGACACCACTTGGAGGAAACACTGAGGGTGGCAAGGGCACAAAATGTACTCTGGGTGGGGGACTTCAATGTTCATCACCAAGAGTGGCTCGGTAGCACCACTACTGACTGAGCTGGCCGAGTCCTAAAGGACATAATTGCGAGACACGGTCTGCGGCATGTGGTGGGGGACCCAACACGAGGGAAAAACATACTTGACCTCGTCCTCACCGATCTGCCTGCTGCAGATGCTTCTGTCCATGACTGTATTGGTAGGAGTGACCACCGCACAGTCCTTGTGGAGACGAAGTCCCGCCTTCACATTGAGGATTCCATCCATCGTGTTGTGTGGCACTATCACCATGCTAAATGGGATAGATTTTGAACAGATCTAGCAATGCAAAATTGGGCATCCATGAGGTGCTGTGAGCCATCAGCAGCAGCAGAATTGTACTGAACCACAATCTGTAACCTCATGGCCCGGCATATCCCCCACTCTACCATTACCATCAAGCCAGGAGAAAAACCCTGGTTCAATGAAGAGTGCAAGAGCAGCACCAGGCATACCTCAAAATGAAGTGTCAACCTGGTGAAGCTACAACACAGGATTATCTGCATGCCAAACTGCGTAAGCAGCATGCGATAGACAGAGCTAAGCGATCCCATAACCAACGGATCACATCTAAGCTCTGCAGTCCTGCCACATCCAGCCATGAATGGTGGTGGACAATTAAACAACTAACTGGAGGAGGTGGCTCCACAAATATCCCCATCCTCAATGATGGGGGAGCCCAGCACATCAGTGCGAAAGATAAAGCAGAAGCATTTGCAACAATCATCAGCCAAGTGCCGAGTTGATGATCCAACTTGGCCTCCTCCTGAAGTCCCCAGCATCACAGATGCCAGAATTCAGCTAATTCGATTCACTCCGCATGATATCAAGAAACGACAGAAGGCACTGGATACTGCAAAAGCTCTGGGCCCTGACAATATTCCAGCAATAGTACTGAAGACCTGTGCTCCAGAACTTGCCGCGCCCCTAGCCAAGCTGTTCCAGTACAACTACAACACTGGCATCTGCCCTGCAATGTGGAAAATTGCCCAGGTATGTCCTGTACACAAAAAGCAGGATAAGTCCAACCCAGCCAATTACCGCCCCATCAGCCTACTCGCTATCATCAGTAAAGTGATGGAAGGTGTCATCAACAGCGCCATCAAGTGCAACTTGCTTCGCAATAATCTGCCCAGTTTGGGTTCCACCAGGGCCACTCAGCTCCTGACCTCATTACAGCCTTGGTTCAAACATGGACAAAAGGGCTGAACTCAAGAGGTGAGGTGAGAGTGACTGCCCTGGACATCAAGGCAGCATTTGACCGAGTATGTCATCAAGGAGCCCTAACAAAACTGAGGTCAATGGGAATCAGGGGGAAAACTCTCCGCTGGCTGGAGTCATACCGAGCGCAAATGAAGATGGTTGTGGTTGTTGGAGGTCAATCATCTGAGCTCCAGGGCATCACTGCAGGAGTTCCTCAGGGTAGTGTCCTCGACCCAACCATCTTCAGCTGCTTCATCAATGACCTTCCTTCAATCATAAGGTCATAAGTGGGGATGTTCGCTGATGATTGCACAATGTTCAGCACCATTCGTGACTCCACAGATACTGAAGCAGTCCTTGTAGAAATGCAGCAAGATCTGGACAACATCCAGGCTTGAGCTGATAAGTGGCAAGTAACATTCGCGCCACACAAGTGCCAGGCAATGACAATCTCCAACAAGAGAGACTCTAACCATCTCCCTTGACATTCAACAGCATTACCATCGCTGAATCCCCCACTATCAACATCCTAGGGGCTACCATTGACCAGAAACTGAACTGGAGTAGCCATATAAATACCTTGGCTACAAGAGCAGGTCAGAGGCTAAGAATCCTGAGGTGAGTAACTCACCTCCTGACTTCCCAAAGCCTATCCACCATCTACAAGGCACAAGTCAGGAGTGTGATGGAATACTCTCCACTTGCCTGGATGGGTGCAGCTCCAACAACACTCAAGAAGCTCGACACCATCCAGGACAAAGCAACAAAGCAGCCTGCTTGATTGGGACCCCATCTACAAACATTCACTCCCTCCACCACCGGCGCACAGTGGCAGCAGTGTATACCATCTACAAGATGCACTGCAGCAATGCACCAAGGCTCCTTAGACAGCACCTTCCAAACCCGCGACCTCTACCAACTAGAAGGACAAGGGCAGCAAATACATGGGAACACCAGCACCTGCAAGTTCCCCTTCAAGTCACGCACCATCCTGACTTGGAACTATATCGCTGTTCCTTCACTGTCGCTGGGTCAAAATCCTGAAACTCCCTTCCTAACAGCACTGTGGGTATGCCTGCCCCAAATGGACTGCAGCGGTTCAAGAAGGCAGCTCACCACCACCTTCTCAAGGGCAATTAGGGAAGTGCAATAAATGCTGACCTGTCCAGCGTCACCCACATCCCATGAATGAATTGAAAAAAAAAGTGCAATTGAAGCCCAAGATCAGCCGTAATCATACTGAATGGCGGAGCAGGCTCGATGGGCTATATGGTCTACTTCTGCTCCAATTTCTTGTCAAAGAGTCATCGAGCCGTACATCATAGAAACAGGCCCTTCGGCCCACCGTGTCCATGCCAACCATAATGCCTATATACTAATCCCGTCTGCCTGCTTTAATATCATATCCCTCTATGCCTTGCTCATTCAAGTACCTGTTCAGATTTCTCTTAAATGTCGTTACTGTTCCTGCCTCCATCACCTCCTCAGGCAGCTCATTCCAGATACCCACTATTCTTTGTGTGAAAAATTTACCCCTTTGATCTCCTTTAAACCTCCTCCCTCTCACCTTAAATCTATGCCCTCGAGTTTTAGTCACCCCGACCATGGGAAACAGACTCTAGCTATCTACCATATCTATGCCTCTTATAATTTTATATACCTCTATCGTGTCTCCTCTCAGCCTACTTCGCTCCAGGGAAAACAGACCCAGCCTATCCAATCTCTCTTGATAACTCAAGCCCTCCATACCAGGCAACATCCTTGTGAATCTTTTCTGCACCCTCTCTAGTTTAATGACAGCTTTCCTGTAGTGTGGAGGCCAGAACTGCACACAGTACTGCAAATGCGGCCGAACCAACGTTATGTACAACTGTAACATGACATCCCAACTCAGCTGATGAAGGCAAGTATGCCATATGCCTTCTTCACCACCCTGTCTACCTGTGTTACCAGTTTCAGGGAACTATGTACTTGCACCCCAAGGGCTCTCTGTTCAACAACATGCCCCAGGGCCCTGCCATTAACTGTATATGTCCTGCCCTGGTTTAACTTCCCAAAATGCATAATTTCACACTTGTCTGTGTTCAATTCCATTTGCTACTCCTTTGCCCAGTTAATCTATATCCTGTTGTAACCCTTAGACAACCTTCTTCACTGTTCACTATACCACCAATTTTGGTGTCATCTGCAAACTCACTAATCATGCCCCTTACATTCACATCTAAGTCATGAATATATATTACAAACGACAGAGGGCCCAGCACCGATCCCTGCGGCACACCACTGGTCACTGGTCTCCAATCTGAAAAACAACCCTCCACTACCACCCTCTGCCTCCTATCACCAAGCCAATTTTGTATCCAATTTGCTAGCTCACCCTGGATCCCATGTGTGCGGAACCTTCTGGACCAGGCTACCATGCGGGAACTTGCCAAAGGCCTTGTTAAAGTCCATGTAGACAACGTCCATCGCCTTGCCCTCATCAATCCTCTTGGTCACCTTCTAGAAAACTCAATCAAACTTGTGAGACATGATTTCCCACGCACAAAGCCATGCTGACTACCCTTAATCAGACCATGCCTTTCCAGGTGCATATAAATCCTGTCTCTCAGAATCCCTTCCAATCACTTTCCCGCCACTGATGTCAGGCTCACCGGGCTGTAGTTCCCTGACTTATCCCTGCTTCCCTTCTTAAATAAAAGCACAACATTAGCTATCCTCCAGTCTTCCGGTACCTCACTCGTGGCTAACGATGATACAAAAATCTCCGCCAGGGCCCCAGCAATCTCCTCACTTGCTTCCCAGAGCATCCTCGGATACACCTGGTCAGGCCCTGGGGATTTATCCACCTTAATGCACTTCAAAACCTCCCACACCTCCTCCTTTGTAATGTTGATATGCTCCAGGATATCGGTGTTCCCTCCCTTGAACTCACTAGCTTCCATGACCTTCTCCACAGTATATCCTCTCTTTGCTTTTATAATTTACTTTTCTACTTCATCTCTACACTTTCTGTTCTGTTCCAGGCTTTCTAAAGTATTCAGATTTTTATGATTGTCATAAGATTTCTTTTTCTGCCTTAACTTAATCTGTATGCTTCTGGATAACCAAGAGGCTCCTTTTTTGGCAGAACCACCCTTTATCTTTGTGGTACCTGTAGTATCTTGCTTTTGAATGTCTCCCACTGGTTTGCCACTGATTTTCCTTCAAGTCGCTGTATCCAGTCCACTTTCACCAGGTCACCACTCAGTTTCTTAAAATTTGCCTTCCTCCAATTTAGAACTTTTACTCTTGTTTTATTTTTGTCCTTTTCCATGATTATGCAAAAACTTACTGTATCTCCAAAATGGTCACCCATTGTTATTTCATCCACTTGCCCAGCTTCATTGCTGAAGACTAATCTCGAACTGTGTCCTCTCTCGTTGGGCTTGTTACGTGCTGGCTAAAAAAGTTCTCTTGTAGTTCAAGAATTTTGTCCCCTCTGTGCCCTTCACACTGTTTGAATCTCAGTTAATATTAGGGTCGTTGAAATCCCCAACTATTATTGCTCTATAGATTTTGCACTCAGAAATTTGTCTTAATATTTGTTCTCCTACCTGTCTCTATAGTACACATCTCGTAGTTTGGCTGCCCCTTTTTTATTTCTGAGTTCCACCCATATGGCCTCATTGATGATTCATTTAACATATCATCCCTCTTCAAAGCTGTTACTGATTCCTTAACGAATAATGCTACACGCCTCATTTTTTATCTCCCTCTCTATCCTGCCTGAAAACTCTATATTCAGGGATGTTGAGCTGCCATTCTTGCCCCTCCTTAAGTCAAGTTTCCATTATAGCAACGATATCATGTTGCATTGTGTCGATTTGTGCTCTCAGTTCATCGGCTTTATTTACTTTACTTCTTGCATTTAAATAAATACTCTTTAACACTGCCAAATTCCTGTGCTGCACACATTTTAACCTTTGCTTCTTCTGTGTTTCAGAGTCACTCACTAATTTTCTGCCTCCGTTTCCCTGCCCTGAAATTGTCCTGTCTAAGACTCCGCTCAGGTTCCCATCCCCCTGCCACATTAGTTTAAACCATCCTCAACAGCACTAACAAACCTTCCTGCAAGGATATTTGTCCCAGTCCTTTTCAGGTGCAGATCGTCCGGCTCGTACAGGTCCCACAGTCACCAGAACTGGTCCCAATGCCCCAGAAATCTGAAGCCCTCCCTCCTGAACCATCTCTCCAGCCACACATCGATCTGGTGTATTTTTCTTTTTCTATACTTGCTTGCGCGTGGCCTTCGGAGTAATCCGGAGATTATTACCATTGAGCTCCTGCTTGCTAATCTCGTTCCTAGCTGCCTAAACTCAGCCTACAGGACATCATCACTCCTTTTCCTATATCGTTGGTACCAATGTAGACCATGACCTCTGGCTGTGCTCCCTCGCACTCTAGAATGTCCTGTAGCCGCTCGATGATATCCATGACCCTTGCACCAGGGATGCAACACACCTTCCTGGAATCCCATGGTCATGAATCAGCTGCAGCAGAAGACAGGGGATTAAAACCTCAGCATATCCAAGGGTCACTGATCAGGAGAGGGATCCTGGTAATTGCCCCACCATATCCCTGTGTAACTGATTCCTATTGTAACTGACCAGACCAAGAATTGATCTCTTTGGTTTTGCAAGGCACCAGTCAGTGTGTTTACTTTCTGTGCACCAGTGGAGACCATATTATAACTGTACATTTATGAATGAACATGAGCATTTTGTTTTTGTGTTTATTTATTAAACTCTTCAGATATGGACCAGTGAAATTATTACAGATAGTCGGTGCAAAGTCTTTTTGCTATCCTGAAGTTCTATCACATTGTATTCCATCGCAGAATGTAGTTTATTCTACCCATGTATCCACCATATTGATATTCCTGCTCCCATCCTGATGTATAATGTTCCAATTTTTCCTCTTCCTTACAGTTAACTTAGTGACGATTGTGATCCTATCTCGGGGAAAGTGTGGTCTCTCCAAATGTGTCACTTGTTACTTGGTGGCCATGGCAGCGGCGGATCTACTGGTCATTATCTTCGATGTGATACTGAGGCAAATTCCCATTAGTTATATCGTAGAATGTTTCACTTTCTGTTTGATATTCCAGTGTGTAATATCCACGCTGTCCTACTTTATGCAGCAATGGACTGTTCTGTCTGGTTCACTGTCGCTTTCATTCGATTGATTTGTGACCATTTGCTGCCAGAAACTGAAAACTAAATATTGCACTGAGAAATCAGCAGCTGTGATTATTGGAACAAAGTCTGTGTTGTTCTGTGTGAAGAATATTTTCTGGTATTTTATGCTTTCAAGCAGCTAAATCTGCCTCAACTATCTCATCTGAGAGACTACTACTTTGGGTCCCACACCCCTACAAGACTAGGTTAAACCTTCCCGAGTAGTGCTAGAAAAATCTCCCAGCAAGGATATTGGTCCCCCTCCAGTTTAGATGCAACCCGTCCTTCTTGTACAGGTCACCTCTGCACCAGAAGTGATCCCAATGATCCAAGTAGCTGAAGTCCTCCTGCCTACACCAGCTCTTCAGCATGCATTCATTTGCCTAATCTTCCTATTCCTACCCTCATTAGCATGTGGCACAGGGAGTAATCCTGAGATTACAAACCCAGATGTCCTGCTTTTTAACCTTCTGTATAACTCCCTATTGCAGGACCTCATCTCTTTTCATGCCTATGTCATTAGTACCAATATGGACCACGAGCTCTGGCTGCTCACCCTCCCCTTTCAGAATGTCCTGCAGCCGCTCCGAGACATTCCTGACCCTAGCACCATGGAGGCAATATACCATCCAGGAGTCTCGTTTGTGGCCACAGAAACGCCTATCTGCACCCCTGATGATAGAATCCCCTATCACGATAGCTCTTGCAACCCTTTTCCTCCACTGCTGTGCCGCAGAGCCCTCCGTGGTGCCACGAACATGGCTGTTGCTGCTTTCCCCTGGGAGGTCATCCCCCCCAACAGTATCCAAAATGCGATATCTGTTTGAGACAGGGATGGCCACAGGGGACTCCTGCACTACCTGCCTGCACCTACTACTCCGTCTGGTGGTCACCCATCTCTTTTCTGCTGTGCAGCAATTACCTTCGTTGTGACCACCTCACTAAACATGCTATCCACGACGTACTCAGCATCGCGGATGCTCCATGGTGAATCCACCCGCAGCTGCAGCTCCGTAATGTGGGTAGCCAGTAGCTGCAGATGGATACACTTCCTGCACACATGGTCGTCAGGGACACTGGATGCGTCCCTGATTTCCCACATAGCGCAGGAGGAGCATATCACAGGGCTGAGCTCTCCTGTCATGACTTACCCTTAGATTAATTAGTTACTCCCTTAATTAAAAAATACTAATTATGCTAGGGGCCTTGTTCCACCCACTTCAATCTAAAGTCCTTAAAAAACACATTTTTGTGGTACTCACCTTGTCACCAGATGTTTTATTTTCAACCAAAAAACTTACCCCTTATGTTTTAGATATTCAAACAGCTGCTACACACCAACCAATCACCTTGCAATTCTCCTGTGATGTCACTGTTGGCTTTTTTTTTTCAAAACTCAGGTGCGCTGTCGCTGCACTTTTTAAACACCGCTGGTCTCACTCAGTCTCCTTCTTTCCCGCTGTCGCGCACTAAATGGCACTAAAGACCAACGATCTCCAGAACCTGTTGTCCGTTTGGATGAGAAATTACAAAGTAAGAAATAAAAACAAATAAGAAAGGTGAGAGAATCCAAAAATTAGAGTCCTGCTGGTGCAACATCTGTTGCAGAAATTTTTGGAATCTACAATGAAGGACAGAGTAACTGAGCATTAAGAGCAATATGAGGTAATTAGGAAGAAACGGCATGGTATTTTTCAAGAATAGGTCAAATCTAACAAATCTATTTGATTTTTTTGAGGAGATAATTCAAATGGAGGAAAACATCGAAAATAGGAGCAGGTGTAGGCCATTCGGCCCTTCGAGCCTGCACCGCCATTCAATAGGATCATGGCTGATCATCCAAACTCAGTCCCCTGTTCCTGCTTTCTCCCCGTATCCCTTGATTCCTTTAGCCCGAAGAACTATATCTAACTCTTTCTTGAATATATTTCATGATTTGGCCTCTGCTTTCTGTGGTAGAGAATTCCACAGGTTCACCACTCTCTGGGTGAAGAAATCCCGCCTGATCTCAGTCCTAAATGGCTTATGCCTTATCCTTAGATTGTGACCCCTCGTCCTGGACTCCCCCACCATCGGGGGATCTAGTCTGTCCAGTCCTGTTTGTAGGTTTCTATAAGATCCTCTCTCATTCTTCTAAACTCCAGCGGATACAAGCCTAATCGACCCAATCTCTCTTCATACGTCAATCCCAGGAATCAGTCTGGTGAACCTCCGCTGCACTCCCTCCATAGCAAGAACGTCCTTCCTCAGATAAGGAGACCAAAACTGCACACAATGCTCCAGATGTGGTGTCACCAACACGTTGTATCATTGCAGCAAGACATCCTTGCTCCTGTACTCGAATCCTTTCGCTGTGAAGGCCAAAATATCATTTGCCTTCTTAACTGCCTGCTGCACCTGCATGCTTACTTTCAGCGACTGGTGCACAAGGACACCCAGGTCTCGCTGCACCTTCCACTTTCCCAATCTATTGCCATCCAGATAATAATCTGCCTTTCTGCTTTTGCCACCAAAATGGATAACCTCACATTTATCCACATTATACTGCATCTTCCATGTATTTGCCCATTCACTCAACCTGTCCAAATCACACTGGAGCTTCTCTGCATCCTCCTCACAGCTCACACTCCCATCCAGCTTTGTGTCATCTGCAAACTTGGATATATTACATTTAATTCCCTCATCCATTTCATTAATATATATTGTGAATAGCTGGGGGCCGAGCACCGATCCCTGCGCTACCCCACTAGTCACTGCCTCCCACTCGGAAAAAGACCCGTTTATTCCTACCGTTTGTTTCCTGTCTTCCAAACAGTTCTCTCTCCATTTCAGTACCCTACCCCCAATCCCATGTGCTTTAATTTTGCATGTTAATCTCCAGTGTGGGACCTTATCGAAAGCCTTCTGAAAGTCCAAATACACTACATCCACTGGTTCTCCCTTATCTATTCTATCAGTTACATCCTTAAAAAATTCCAGTAGATTTGTCAAGCATGATTTCCCTTTCGTAAATCCATGTTGACTTTGTCCGATCCTTTCATTGCTTTCCAAGTGCTCTGCTATTACATCTTTTATAATGGACTCTCGCATTTCCCCCACTACTGATGTCAGGCTAACCGGTCTATAATTCCCTGTTTTCTCTCTGCCTCCTTTTTTAAATAGTGGGGTTACATTAGGTACCGTCCAATCCATTGGAACTGTTTCAGAGTCTACAGAATTATGAAAAATGACCAGCAATGCTTCTACTATTTCAAGGGCCACTTCCCGAAGTACTCTAGTACTCTGGAATGTAGATTATCAGGCCCTGGGGATTTTTTGGCATTAAATCCCATTCATTTCCCTAACACCATTTCCCTGCTAATACTGATTTCATATAGTTCCTCCTTCTCACTAGACCCTATGTTCCCCAACAATTCTGGGAAGTAATTTGTGTCCTTTTTGAAAACAGACCCAAAGTATGTATTTAATTGTTCTGCCGTTTATTTGTTGCCCATCATAAATTCCCCCGTTTCTGACTGTCAGGGACCCACATTTGTCTTCACTATTTTTCTCTTCACATATAGAAGCTTTTACAGTCAGTTTTTATGTTCTCTGCAAGCTTATTCTCTTACTCTATTTTCCCCTTTTTAATCAATCCCTTTGTCGCCTTTGCTGAATTCTAAACTGCTCCCAATCTTCAGGTTTGCTGCTTGTTCTGGCCATTTTATATTTCTCCTCCTTGGATCTAATACTATCCCGAATTTCTTTTGTAAGCCACGGATGAGCCACCCTTCCTGTTTTATTTTTGCGCCAAACAGGAATGAACAATTGTTGTAATTCATCCATGTGCTCTTTAAATGCTAGCAATTGCCTGTCCACTGTCAACCCTTTAAGTAACGTTCCCCAAACTATCAGACCCAACTCGTGTCGTGTCTCATACCATCATAGTTTCCTTTATTTAGATTCAGGACCTTAGTCTCAGAATCAACTCTGTCACCTTCCATCTTAATGAAGAATTCTCTCATGTTATAGTCGCTCTTCCCCTAGGGACCCCGCACAACAAGATTGTTAACTAATCCTTTCTCATTACACAATATCACTCTTGGATGGCCTGTTCTCTCGTAGGTTGCTCAACCTTTGGTCCAAGTGACCATCACGTACACACTCCAGGAATTCCTCCTCTCCAGCATTATTGTTCATTTGGTTTGCCCAATCTGTCTGGAAATGAAAGTCATCCATAAATACAGTTGGTCCCTTGTTGCATGCTCCTCTAATTTCCTGTTTAATGCCATCCTCTACATCACCATTGCTGTTTGGTGGTCTGAAAACAACCCCCACCAACGTTTTCTGCCCCTTGGTGTTTCTGAGCTCCACCCATCCAGATTCCATATCAGGATTCTCTGAGCTAATATCCTTCCTCACTATTGTATTGATCTTCTCTTTTGCTAATTATGCTACTCCACCTCCTTTCCTTTTTTGCCTGACCTTCCCAAAAATTGAATATCCCTCGATGTTCAGTTCCTATCCTTGGTCACCCTGCAACCATGTCTCCGTATTCACAACTATATTGTATCCATTTACATCTATTTGCGCACTTAATTCACCGACATTATTGCGAATACTCAGCGCATTGAGACACAATACCTTTAGGCTTGTCTTTTTAACATTCTTAGTCACCTGAGCATTGTTTTGCACTGTGGCCCTATTTGTGTCTTGCCCTTGATTTCTATGTTTTCCACTTCTGCTTTTTAGTTTTCTGTCTTTCCTTTCCATCCTTGTTCCCTCCACAGCCTCCGCACTCAGGTTTCTATCCCCCTGCCATTCTAGTTTAAATCCTCCCCAACAGCACGAGCAAACGCCACCGCGAGGACATTGGTTCTGGTCCTGCCTGGGTGTAACACATCCCACTTGTGCAGGTCCCACCTTCCCCAGAACTGGTCCCGATGTCCCAGGAATCTAAATCCCTCCCTCCTGCACCATTTCTCCAGCCATGCATTCATCTGGTCTATTCTCCTGTTCCGATACTCACTAGCATGTGGTACAGGAAGTAATTCTGAGATTACTACCTTTGAGGTCCTGCTTTTTAATTTAGCTCCTAACTCCCTAAATTCATCTTGCAAGACCTCATCCCTGTTACTACCTGTGTTGTTGATGCCAATATGTACCACCACCACTGGCTGTTCACCCTCCCCCTTCAGAATATCCTGCAGCCACTCCGAGACATCCTTGACCCTAGCACCAGGGAGGCAACATGCCATCCTGGAGTCTCATTTGCGGCCACATAAATGCCTGTCTGTTCCCCTTACGATTGAATCCCCGATCACTACAGCCCTGCCACTCTTCTTCCACCTCGCCTGTGCAGCAGAGCCATCCATGGTGCCACGAGCTTGGCTGTTGCTGCCTTCCCAGGGATGCCATGCACCCACCCCCACCTGAGCAGTATCCAAAGTGATATATCTGTTTGAGAGGGGGATGGCCACAGGGGACTCCTGCACTACCTGCCTGCACCTACTACTCCATCTGGTGATCACCCATCCCTTTACTGCTTGTACGGCCATTACCTGCAGTGTGACCACCTCGTTAAACATGCAATCCACGATGCCCTCGGCATTGCGGATGCTCCACAGTGAATCCACTCGCAGCTCCAGCTCCGTAATGCATGTAGCCAGGAGCTGCAGATGGATACACTTCCTGCACACATGGTTGTCAGGGACACTGGAATCGTCCCTGAATTCCCACAGATCACCGGTGTGAGCTCTCCTGCCATGACTTACTTTAGATTAATCAGTTACTCCCTTTAAAAAATACTAATTACACTCGGGGCCTTGTTCTACTCCAAAAATGACCCACTACAATCTAAAGCCCTTAATAAATTACACTAATTTTACAAAAAGCACACTTTAGTAGTGCTAAACCTATCACTTGAGTTTTTTTTTGGAATAGCTATGAATGAAGGCAGTCGATATGATTCCACGGCAGAGATTGTCAGTTAAAAATAAAGCTCCTGGAATTGAAGGCAAATGATTGACCTGGTTAGAAGATTGGTTATGCAGTAGAACATAGAGAGTTTGGATAATCAGAATGTACTTGTATTGGAAGGAAGTGGCTGGCAATGTGCCAAGATGACCTGTTCTGAGGCCTCAACTATTCACAATATATATTAAAAACTTAAGACAATAATGAATTTGAGATCCAAATTTACCAAATCATCAAAAGGCTGAATCTTAATTCACAAAATCAGGTGGATTGGGGTTGTGCCAGAGCTTAACTGTGAAGAATCTGAAACAGGAACCCAAACTGCATCATATCCCACGGACATGGATCAGCAGCAGATGCCGGGGGAATTAAAACCTCAGCATGTCCAAGGGTCACTGATCAGGAGAGGGACCCTGGTAATTGCCCCATCATTTCCCCTGCTAACATTCCTATTGTGACTGATCAGGCTGAGAATTGATCACTTTGGTTTTGCAAGGCACCAGTGTGTTTACTCTCTGCGCACCAAGGGAGAACATATTTTAACAATGCACATTTATGAATGAACATAAGCATTTTGTTTTTGTGTTTATTTACTGAACTCTTCAGATATGAACTTCTCAAATCATTACTGATAGTTGGTGCGAAGCCTTATTTTTATCATAAATTTCAAATACAAGGTATTCCATCGTGTTATGGAGTGAGTTTTCAATTTATTATACCCATGTATCCACCATATTGATATTCCTGCTCCCATCCTGATGTACAATGTTCCTGTTTTTCCTCTTCCTTACAGTTAACTTAGTGATGATTGTGAGCCTATCTCGGGGAAAGTGTGGTCTCTCCAAATGTGTCACTCGTTACTTGGTGGCCATGGCAGCGGCAGATCTACTGGTCATTATCTTCGATCTGATACTGAGGCAAATTCCCATCAATTATCACAGAAAGTTACAATTTCTGTTTGATATTCCATTGTGTAATATCCACGCTGTCCTACTTTATGCAGCAACGGACTGTTCTGTCTGGTTCACTGTCGCTTTCACCTTTGATCGATTTGTGGCCATTTTCTGCCAGAAACTGAAAACTAAATATTGTACTGAGAAATCGGCAGCTGTGATTATTGGAACAATGTCTGTGTTGTTCTATGCAAAGAATATTTTCTGGTACTTTATGCTTTCAAGCAGCTATACCCGTTTTCGAGCCCCCTGGTTCTGCATTCTTCCCTGGAGTGTTCTGCTTTCACCAGTATGGGTAGCAATTGAATTTCGACATTATATTTTCACCCCGTGTGTACCATTTATTCTGATTCTGATGCTCAATATTTTAACTGTCAGACACATTCTAGTGACCATCAGAATTCGCAAGAGACTTCGAGACCGGGTCAGTGAGGAGAGTCACAGTGATCCAGAAACAGTTAACAGAAGAAAATCAATCACTTCACTTTTTATGATATCGGGGAATTTTATCTTTCTATGGGTTCTGTTACTGGTGAATATGATGTATGTTAGAATTAGTCTGCTGTACCGGAATGCTTCAAAAGACATGTCACCCATTGTCAATCACCTTGCGGTTATGCTTCAGCTCCTGAGTTGCTGCACAAACACTTTTATTTACGCTGTGACCCCGAGTAAGTTTAGAGTGGAACTGAAGAATGGGATGAAATATCCCTCCACTGGACTTTTTAAGATTTCAAATAATGAGGAAAATGGAACATTTTTACATCTAGAACACATGTGAACCCAGCCTCTCTCCACTCAGTCTCTGTAATCACATTGTTTTAAAGACAAACTGAGATGATTTGAATCAGTTTGCATTTAATTTAAGGTACCTTTTGTAAACGTAGAACAACTGCCAGATGCAGAAATTCCTTTACGCTAATCATACATATGGAATAAAATTAAACTAATATGCAACATGTCCCCTGATCACTCCCCATGTCTCTGTTTTATTGGATAAACCTACAGCTTCCCACTTTATCTCTCTCAGCATCCTCCACAGTGGACATCGAGGTAATCGGCGATCGCTCATTAGAATTAGAATTAGAATTACAATTAGAATTAGAACATTACAGCGCAGTACAGGCCCTTGGGCCCTCGATGTTGCACCGACCTGTGAAACCATCTGACCTACACTATTCCATTTTCATCCATATGTCGATCCAATCACCACTTAAATGCCCTTAAAGTTGGCGAGTCTACTACTGTTGCAGGCAGGGCGTTCCACGCCCCTACTACTCTCTGAGTAAAGAAACTACCTCTGACATCTGTCCTATATCTATCACCCCTCAACTTAAAGCGATGTCCCCTCGTTTTTGCCATCACCATCCGAGGAAAAAGACTTTCACTATCCACCCTATCTAACCCTCTGATTATCTTATATGTCTCTATTAAGTCACCTCTCCTCCTCCTTCTCTCCAACGAAAACAACCTCAAGTCCCTCAGCCATTCCTCGTAAGACCTTCCCTCCGTACCAGGAAACATCCTAGTAAATCTCCTCTGCACCCTTTCCATAGCTTCCACATCCTTCCTATAATGCAGTGACCAGAACTGCACGCAATACTCCAGGTGCGGTCTCACCAGAGTTTTGTACAGCTGCAGCATGACCTCGTGGCTCCGAAACTCGATCCCCCTACTAATAAAAGCTAACACACCATATGCCTTCTTAACAGCCCTATTCACCTGGGTAGCAACCTTCAGGGATTTATGCACCTGGACACCAAGATCTCTCTGTTCATCTACACTACCAAGAATCTTCCCATTAGCCCAGTACTCTGCATTCCTGTTACTCCTTCCAAAGTGAATCAACTCGCACTTTTCCGCATTAAATTCCATTTGCCATCTCTCAGCCCAGCTCTGCAGCCTATCTATGTCCCTCTGTACCCTACAACATCCTTCGGCACTATCCACAACTCCACCGACCTTAGTGTCATCTGCAAATTTACTCACCCACCCTTCTACACCCTCATCCAGGTCATTTATAAAAATGACAAACAGCAGTGGCTCCAAAACAGATCCTTGGGGTACACCACTAGTAACTAAACTCCAGGATGAACATTTGCCATCAACCACCACCCTCTGTCTTCTTTCAGCTCGCCAATTTCTGATCCAAAGCTCTAAATCACCTTCAACCCCATACTTCCGTATTTTCTGCAATAGTCTACCATGGGGAACCTTATCAAACGCCTTACTGAAATCCATATACACCACATCCACTGCTTTACCCTCATCCACCTGTTTGGTCACCTTTTCGAAAAACTCAATAAGGTTTGTGAGGCACGACCTACCCTTCACAAAACCGTGCTGACTATCGCTAATGAACTGATTCTTTTCAAGATGATTTTAAATCCTGTCTCTTATAACCATTTCCAACATTTTACCTACAACCGAAGTAAGGCTCACAGGTCTATAATTACCAGGGCTGTCTCTACTCCCCTTCTTGAACAAGGGGACAACATTGGCTATCCTCCAGTCTTCCGGCACTAGTCCTGTTGACAATGACGACTTAAAGATCAAGGACAAAGGCTCTGCAATCTCCTCCCTAGCTTCCCAGAGAATCCTAGGATAAATCCCATCTGGCCCAGGGGACTTATCTATTTTCACACTTTCCCAAATAGATAACACCTCCGCCTTGTGAACCTCAATCCCATCTCGCCCAGTCGTCTGAATCTCAGTATTCTCCTCGACAACATTTTCTTTCTCTACTGTAAATACTGACGCAAAATATTCATTTAACACTTCCCCTACCTCCTCTGATTCCACACACAACTTCCCACTACTATCCTTGATTGGCCCTAATCTAACTCTAGTCATTCTTTTATTCCTGATATACCTATAGAAAGCGTTAGGGTTTTCCCTGATCCTATCCGCCAATGACTTCTCGTGTCCTCTCCTTGCTCGTCTTAGCTCTCCCTTTAGATCCTTCTTGTCTAGCTTGTAACTCTCAAGCGCCCTAACTGAGCCTTCACGTCTCATCCTAACATAAGCCTTCTTCTTCCTCTTGACAAGCGCTTCAACTTCTTCAGTAAACCACGGCTCCCTTGCTCGACAACTTCCTCCCTGCCTGACAGGTACATACTTATCAAGGACACGCAGTAGCTGCTCCTTGAATAAGCTCCACATTTCGATTGTTCCCATCCCCTACAGTTTCCTTCCCCATCCTACGCATCCTAAATCTTGCCTAATCGCATCATAATTTCCTTTCCCCCAGCTATAATTTTTGCCCTGCGGTATATACCTGTCCCTGCCCATCGCTAAGGTAAACCTAACCGAATTGTGATCACTATCACCAAAGTGCTCACCTACATCTAAATCTAACACCTGGCCGGGTTCATTACCCAGTACTAAATCCAATGTGGCATCGCCCCTGGTTGGCCTGTCCACATACTGTGTCAGAAAACCCTCCTGCACACACTGGACAAAAACTGACCCATCTAAAGGACTCGAACTATAGTATTTCCAGTCGATATTTGGAAAGTTAAATTCCCCCATAACAACTACCCTGTTACTCTCGCCCCTGTCGAGCAACAATCCCAATTGAACCATTCTAATCATTCACTGAATTTCCCACCCAGTGCACCCGCTGAGGGCTAATCATTCAATATCTTTATCATCCAACTCACCCCTCCCACTATAGACTCAGCCAGCGGATAAGCTCTCACCATCCCGCTACACATCTCCCACCAAAATATCTAGGCCCTTTCCATCCATGACGTTATTGTGGATGATTTCATTGACATCCTGGCCAAACACATCCCCTGGTGTTCACTATGGAGAAGAATGATGTAGGTGTAGAGAGCAGGGAGGGGGATTGTGATATACTTAAACAAATCAGCATTGAAAGAGAGGAAGTATGAGATGTTTTAGCGGGCTTAAAACTGGATAAATCCCCAGGCCCAGATAAGATGTATCCCAGGCTGTTATGTGAAGCAAGGAAGGAGATAGCAGGGGCTCTGACACAAATTTTCAAATCCTCTCTGGCCATAAGAGACGTACCAGAGGATTGGAGGACGGCGAATGTGGTACCATTAATCAAGAAGGGAAGCAGGGACAAACCAGGTAATTAAAGGGCAGTGAGTCTAACATCAGTGGTAGGGAAACTATTGGAAAAATTCTGAGGGACAGGATTAATCTCCACTTGGAAAGGCAGGGATTAATCAGGGCTAGTCAGCATGGCTTTGTCAGGGGAAATTGTGTCTAACAAACTTAATTGCATTTTTTGAGGATGTGACTTGATGTGTAGATGAGGGTAAGGCCGTAGTCCACATGCACTTCAGTAAGACTTTTGATAAGTTCCGCATGGGAGATTAGTTAAGAAGATAAGAGCCCATGGGATCCAGGGTAATTTGGCAAATTGGATCCAAAATTGGCTTAGTGGCAGGAGGCAGAGGGTAATGGTCCAGGATTGTTTTTGCAATGGAA
The DNA here is from genome assembly GCF_036365525.1 of Heterodontus francisci. Classification (NCBI taxonomy): domain Eukaryota; kingdom Metazoa; phylum Chordata; class Chondrichthyes; order Heterodontiformes; family Heterodontidae; genus Heterodontus; species Heterodontus francisci. The sequence continues at coordinate 37,596,599 of NC_090410.1, forward strand.
GCCTGTGACCAGTGGTGTACCACAGGAATCGGTGCACCACAGGAATCGGTGCTGGGACCCTTGCTGTTTGCAGTGTACATTATTGATTTAGACATGAATATAGGAAGTATGATCAGTAAGTTTGCAGATGAGACGAAAATTGGTGGTGTCGTAAATAGTAAGGAGGAAAGCCTTAGATTACAGGACGATATAGATGGGCTGGTAAGATGGCTGGAACAGTGGCAAATGGAATTTAATCCTGAGAAGTGTGAGGTGATGCATTTTTGGGGAACTAACAAGGCAAGGGAACATACAACGGATGGTAGGACCCCAGGAAGTACAGAGGGGTCAGAGGGACCTTGGTGCACTTGTCTATAGATCACTGAAGGCAGCAGCACAGGTAGATAAGGTGGTGAGGAAGGCATATGGGATACTTCTCTTTATTAGCTGAGGCAGAGAAGTTCAGAGCAGGGAGGTTATGATGGAGCTGTATAAAGTGTTAGTTAGGCCACAGCTGGAGTACTGGGTACACTTCTGGTTGCCACACTATAGGAAGGATGTGGTTACACTGGAGAGGTTGCAGAGGAGATTGAGCAGGATGTTGCTTGGGCTGGAGCATTTCAGCTATGAAGAGTGACTGGATAGGCTAGGGTTGTTTCCCTTAGAACAGGGAAAGCTGAGGGGTGACCTGATTGAGGTATACAAAATTATGAGGGGCATTGAAAGGATAGATGGAAAGAAACTTCTTCCCTCAGCGGAGGGATCAATAACCAAGAGGCAAAGAATTAAGTTAGGAGCAGGAGGTTTAGAGGGGAAAACTTTTTTCAACCAGAGGGTGGTTGGAATCTGGAACACACTGCCTGAAGAGGTGGTAGAGGCAGGAACCCTCACAGTGGCGCAGTGGTTAGCACCGCAGCCTCACAGCTCCAGCGACCCAGGTTCAATACTGGGTACTGCCTGTGTGGAGTTTGCAAGTTCTCCCTGCGTCTGCGTGGGTTTCCTCTGGGCCAGAAGACTTGCTGGTTGATAGGTTAATTGGCCATTATAAATTGCCCCTGGTGTAGGTAGGTGGTAGGGAAATATAGGGACAGGTGGGGATGTGTTAGGAATATGGAATTCGTGTAGGATTAGTATGAATGGGTGGTTGATGATCAGCACAGACTCGGTGGGCCAAAGGGCCTGTTTCAGTGCGGTATCCCTAAACTGAACAAAACTAAACTAAAATATTTACAAAGATCACTTGAAATGCCAAAGCATATCAGGCTACGGCCCACGTGATGGAAAATGGGATTAGAATAATGGCTGGCACAGACAAAATGGGCCGATGGGCTTGTTTCTGTGCTGTATAACTCGATGACTCTAAATGAAGCCTCCCCACCTAGCTAAACCTTCCACCACAATCCCCATAGAGATTGACGTGGTGGCAGTGTGGCACTTTTCACCAGATCACACCTTGGCCTGACCCCCTCCTCCTCTTGCACTTTCTTCTCCTTTCACCAACTCCCGTTGCTCCACCCCTCTCACCTCTCAATCAAAATCCTCATTCTCACTGAGATATCTTCATTGCTTTACTCCCTCAGCCTCTGCATTGAATGACATCTCATTCTCGGTGATTTCAATCTCCATCTCAACTCATCATTCTCTCCCTCCTCTGAGTTCATTGCCCTCCAATCTTCCTTAAATCTCTCTCTCCAAAAACTTCCCAAATCATCTTCATGGCTGCAACCTTGACCACACCATCTTCCATGGTCTCAATTCAATCACAGATAAGGCCATCTCTGATCACCTCCTTGTATCACTCTCCACCCACATCCCCCTCCTACACCCCAACCCTACCTGCTTCTGTATCTGCCCCGGAAAAAGGACCATCCCAAATTCACTTCATTTTCCATAACATTTCCACAGCTACTGATTTGCTCAACTGCACCCTCACATCAATCTTTGAAAACCTCGCTCCAAATAAATCCATTTCTCTCTCTCACTCTGGTCATTTCCCCTGGTACGGCCCTCATCTCAGCTCCCATAATTCCGAGGGATGCAGAATTGATAGGATATGACACACAACTTGTTTAGCAACACGGCCAGGTCACAGAAAGCTCTATTGGGTCCTGTTCTCATTTGCTGAAACTGCTCACTATTCCTGGATCATCCTGCAATGAGAAGATAACCTCTGTCTTCTTTTCTCCACCGCACACCGGCTTCTTAAACTTCACACCACTGTCTCTCCACCCTCATCTCCAACAGTAAGTGTGAGGAGCTCATGGATTTCTTTGTCACTAAGATGAAACGATCCGATCAGATGCCTCTACCAATTCCACTGGCCCAAACTTGGTCTACAGCTTCCCCCCTCATAACTCTGATCTCACATCTTTCTCTCATGTCTATCCTAGCTCCCGTCATGCCCTCACTGAGCTCATCTTGAAGATGGGGCCCACCTGTTTTCCTTCAAATCTATTCCCACTAAGCTGCTGATCACCCAACTTCCCCTCCTACTCCCCATGTTAGCTGACATTGTTAACAGTTCCTTCTCTTCAGGTTCTATCTCTGTCTCTCCTCTAAATCTGCCATCGTCAACCCTCTCCTCAAAAACACAAGTCTCCTTCTTTGCAAACTGCCACCCCATTTCCAAACTCCCTTTCCTCTCCAAAGTCTTTGAAAGTTTTGTCACCTCCCAAATCCGTGCCCGTCCTTCTCGGAACGCCATGTTTGAATCCAAACAATCAGGATTCCTCCTCTTGCACAGTAACAAAATCGACCTCATCAACATCACAAAAACATCCCATGTGACTGTGACAATGGTAAACTATCCCTCCTCGTCCTTCTCGATCTGCCTGCACCCTTTGACACTTTTGAACACACCGGACTCCTCCAATGTCTCTCCACTGTTGTCCAGCTGGTTGGGACTGAACTCACCTGGTTCCATTCTTATCTATCTAATCTTTGCCAGTCAATAGCATGGTATTTTCAGTCAACTAGGGATTATAAATTTCAAAGGACATTAAACGCTGTGCTAATTCTAAGGGGAAAGTTGTAATTGTGATTGGGGCCAATTGACCAGTTAATGCTTTGAAATCTCCATAACATGGAAGTGGCCTCAGTAACCTCCTCCTCAGGAGGGACGGGTGATCCTGGTTCCCCTTCTCCCCTTCTCTCGGGTCTACCCCGTCTCCTCCGTGTTGTCGTTAGCATAGCAGGACAGACAGGCAAAGGCTCTCCTTCCCCACCATTATCCTCCTCTGAGGAGTCCTGTCCTGTCTCAGTATATCCCATGTGATACTCTGCTTTCGTGACGGCTGCTCCAACCGCCTGCTGCTTCCCCATCTGGTTCCGCAGTCTCTGAATGGTGGACCTGCACTGTGCATTGGTCTGTCTCTCGGTGGGGTCACTCCTGTAGCTCTCTAAAGACTCCCCATGATTCCTCTAACTTCTGGGTTAACTGGGTGTTTTCCTGATGAGAGTGACAATATGCCTCTCCGCCAACCCTAACCACTGCTGAGCTGCCCCAGCCTGTACGGCATTAAGTGCCTGTTCCTCAGAGTGGCAGTAGAGGATGCTAGCTGATTTTGTAACATTTCCAGCAGTTTCTGCTGCTGCTGGATCGGTTCACTTTGAGCTCCCATCTGTTTCACCTGTGACTGTACCACTTCCTCATTGCACTGCACACAGTGTGAGTGTGATTAGATTTAAAACCCTGTCACTCTTCCAAAATTTTGCCAAGACCTGAACCTGGATAAACGCTACTCTTTCTTTATACAGGAACGTAGGAGCAGGAGTAGTCCATTCAGTCCAATGAGCCTGCTCCGCAATTCAACATGATCAAGGCTGATCATCCACTTCAATGCCTTTTTCCCACATTATCCCCATATCCCTTTATATCATTAGTATTTAGAAATCTGTCAATCTCTGCTTTCAACATACTCAATGACTGAGCTTCCACAGCCCTCTGGGGTAGAGAATTCCAAAGACTCACAACCCTCTAAGTGAAGAGATTTCTCCTCATCTCTGTCCTAAGTGGCTTCCCCCTTATTTTGAAATTTGTGTCCCCTGGTTCTAGACTCCCTAACCAGGGGAAACATCTTAGCTGCATCTACCCTGTCTATCCTGAGAAGTATTTTGAAGGTTTCAATGAGATCACCTCTCATTTTTGCAAACTCTGTAGAATACAAGCCCAGTTTCCCCAATCTCTTTTCATCGGACAGTCCCATTATCTCAGTAACAAATCTGATGAATCTTTGTTGCACTTGCTCTGTGGCAATAATATCCTTCCTGAGGTAAGGGGATGAAAAATGCACACAGGCGCAGTCTAACCAAGGTTTTATACAATTGAAGCAAGACTGCTGTGCTGTTCTTTGTTCTAACATCCCATGAGCCTTCTTCATTGCTAGCTGCACCTGCATGCTGGCTTTCAGTAACTTTTTGACAAAGACACCCAAGTCGCTTTGTACATCTACACTTTCTAATTTCTTCCTATTTAAGAAATACTCTGCACCTCTATTCTTCCTGCCAAAATGGATAACCTCACATTTTTCCACATTATATTCCATCTGCCACATTCTTGCCCACTCACTAAGTCTGTTCAAATCCCCTTGAAGCCACTTTGCATCTTCCTCAGAACACACATTCCCATCTAGTTTTGTGTCATCTGCGAACTTAGAAATATTACATTTGGTGCCCACATCCAAATCATTGATATATATTGTGAACAGCTGGTGCCCAAGTATTGATCCTTGCAGTGGCCACCAGTCACAGACTGCAATGCGAGAATGACCCGTTTATTCCTAAACTCTGCTTTCTGCCTGTTAATCAATCCTTAATCCATGCCAGTATATTACCTCCTATTCCATGTGCTTAAATTTTACGAACCAACCTCCTGTGGGGGACTTTAACAAAAGCCTTCTGAACGGAATGCGCTCATGTTTTTGTGTGTACTCTTCTCACAGGGATTGGATACTGTCTGGATTACATTTAGTGACCAACTTTTCCTCATATGTTTCCCAGAAACCCTTCTTTACACTGGCCTTTCACGACATAGCTTGTACTCACTGGGTCAGTTTAATCTACCAACCTTCCAAAGAGATTATCCCCGTAAGATTTATCACTGGCCAAACAATGTTCCTACATTTGTGAAACTTGCTTTAACTCCCTCGGTTTATGGACTCGTCCAAGTCCAGGGTTTCAGCATCACTTGTAAGATCTGGAGTTTGCTTTAATTTAATTGGAAGACTTGGTCAATTACAACTACAGTCTAAGTTGGGAGAGAAGATCTAAAAGGGACTTATAGCTCAGACTAGCTGCAAAACCACACGGGTACGAGTAGTTTTTCACAAGCTTTACAGACTTTATTGCATTTTCGACAATAAACACAAAATCATGATACTGAGCAAAGGGCAGTGGTGAGCAGTTGTGTTCACGATGGAACACCGGTCCTCAACCTCCAGTTAACTGCGATGCCTTGTCTCTTGATTGAAGTCTATCTTCTGTCTTCGTTTGGATGATGATGCGTGCTTTTGGGGACTTAGAAGTTCTTACTTTATGCACCTTTCCCAGCTCGGTTCTGTGCCATATTAGGTAAAACCCCATTTCTGTTCATCTAATTGGTCCGTCATTAACTAACTGCTCATCCATGATGGTACTTTGACCTTGTTTTGGTCATTGTCATTGTCATTGAGGGGGCTCCAGATTCATGTTTCCTTGCTGTATATTCATCAACAATGATCACTTGATGAGATTGATCCTGAAAGGGAGTATTTTTGAGAGACAAGGGTGGTGTTGTTGTTGTATGGTGTTCCGACCTCTACCTTGCAGAGGCTCAACGCCAAATTTCAGACCCTTCTTCCCACCTCCCCCTGGACCATGACCCCAACACCGAACATCAAGCGACTGTCCACAGGACTGTCACTGACCTCATCTCTTCTGGAGATCTTCCCTCTACAGCTTCCAACCTCATAGTCCTGCAACCCCGGTCAGCCTGCTTCTACCTCCTTCCCAAAATCCACAAACAGGACTGTCCCAGCAGACCCATTGTGTCAGCCTGCTCCTGCCCCACTGAACTTATTTCTTCCTATCTTGACACTAACTTTTTCCCGCTGGTCCAGTTTCCTCCCACCTACATCCATTACTCTTCTGACACCCTACGCCATTCTGACAATTTCCAGTTTCCTGGCTCCAACCGCCTCTTCTTCACCATAGACGTCCAATCTCTCTACACCTCCATCCCCGACCAGGATGGTTTGAGGGCTCTCCAATTCTTCCCTGAACAGTGGCCCAACCAGTCCCCATCCACCACCAACCTCCTCTGCCTGCCTGAACTTGTTCTCACATTGAACAACTTCTCCTTCAACTCCACTCACTTCCTTCAAGTGAAAGGTGTTGCTGTAGGTACCCACATGGGTCCTAGTTATGCCTGTCGTTTTGTGGGATATGTCGAACATTCCTGGTTCTAGTCCTACTCAGGCCCCTCCCCCAACTCATCTTCCGGGACATTGATGGCTGTATCGGTGCCGTTTCCTGCTCCCGTCTGGAACTGGAAAACTTTGCTTCTAATTTCCACTCTTCACTCACCTTTACCTGGTCCATCTCTGACACTTCCTTTCCCTTCCTCGACTTCTCTGTCTCCATCTCTGGGGATAGGCTGTCTACTAATATCCATTATCAGCCCACCGACTCCCACAGCTCCCTCGACTACACTTCTTCACACCCTGCCTCCTGTAAACACTCCAATCCATTCTTCCATTTTCTCCGTCTCCGATGCAACTGCTCTGGTGATGCTACCTTCCACAACAGCACTTCTGATACGTCTTTCTTTTTCCTCAACCGAGGATTCCCCCCATTGTGTATGACAGTGCCATCAACTGTGTCCAGAGCATTTCCTGCACCTCGACACTCACCCCTTCCCCTCCCTCCTAGAACAGTGACAGGGTTTCCCTTGACCTCACTTTCCACCCCATCAGCCTCCATATCCAAAGGATCATCATCCACCATTTCCACCACCTCCAGCCACCTACCGAATGCATCTTCCCCTCCCTTTCCCTGTCAGCATTCCGAAGGGATCATTTGCTCCGCGACACCCTGGTCCACTCCTCCATTACCCCTTACTGCCTTCCAGTTTTTGCTACTAAAGTGGGTAACCTCACATTTATCCACAATATACTGCATCTGCCATGCATTAGCCCACTCACTCAACTTGTCCAAATAACCCTGAAGCCTCTCTGCATCCTCCTCACAACTCACCCTCCCACCCAGTTTTGTGCCATCTGCAAATGTGGAGATATTACATTTAGTTCCCTCATCTAAATCATGAATGTATATTGTGAATAGCTGGGGTCCCTGCGGCACCCCACTAGTCACTGCCTGCCATTTGGAAAAAGACCCATTTATCCCTACTCTTTGTTTCCTGTCCGCCAACCAATTTTCTATCCATCACAATACATTACCCCCAATCCCAAGCGCTTTACTATTACACGCTAATCTCTTATGTGGGACTTTGTCGAATGCCTTTTAAAAATCCAAATAAACCACATCCACTGGCTCCCCCTCATCAACTCTACTAGTTACATCCTCGAAGAATTCTAGTAGATTTGTCAAGCATGATTTCCCTTTCGTGAATCCATGCTGACTCTGCCCGATTCTGCCACTGTTCTCCAAGTGCTCTGCTGTAAAATCTTTGATAATGGACTCTAGAATTTTCCCACTACAGATGTCAGGCTGCCTGATCTATAAATCCGTGTTGACCCTGCCCAATCCGACCATTATCTTCCAAGTGTCCTGTTACCACATCCTTTACAATAGATTCAAGCATTTTCCCTGCTACTGACGCCAGGCTCACAGGTCTGTAGTTCCTGGTTTTCTCGCTCCCTCCTTTCTTAAATAGTGGCGTTGCATTTGTTACCTTCCAATCTGCAAGAACTGTTCCAAAATCTATCGAATTTTGGAAGATGATCACCAACACATCCACTGTCTCTTCAGCCACATCTTTCAACACTCTGGGATGTCGATCATGAAGTCCACAGGATTTACCAACTTTCGGTCCCATGAGTTTCTCCAGTACTTTTTTTTTACGAATATGCTTTTTTTCAGTTCCCCGTTCTCACTAGTACCTTGGCTCTGCAGAATTTCTGGGAGGCTTTTTATATTTTCCTCCATGAAGACAGACACAAAGTATTTATTTAGTTTCTTTGCCATTTCCTTATTGCCCATTATAAATTTCCCTGTCTCTCCCTGCAATGGGCCCCCATTTTTCTTTGTTAATCTTATCCTTTTTACATACCGATAAAAACTTTTACAGCCCATTTTTATGTTCCTCATTAGTTTACTTGCATATTCTATTTTCCCTTTCTTTATCAGTTTCTTGGTCCTCCTTTGATGAATTCTGAAATGCCTCCAATGCTCACGCTGACTACTTTTTTGGCAATGTTACAAGCCTCTTTCTTTGGCCTCATGCAATATTTAATTTACTTGTTAGCCACGGTTTGGATCATTTTTCCTGTCGGGTTTTTGTGTTCAAAGGAATGTAAAGTTGTTGTAAAGCATGTATTAATTATTTAAATGCTACCCATTGCCTGTCTACCGTCAGACCTTTAAATGTAAAGGTTTGGACCAAAAGGGAAATAAAATCTACATTCACGACCCATCAGCTTGTCCATAACAGCTTTCAAGGCTTCGAGCTGATTTGTTGGTACTGTGTCTGCATCACTCACTCCTCCTGAAACTCCTGAAAGGACAAAGACAGTTAAAAATCTTACAAGGAGACAGAATATGCTAACTCCAAAAGATTATACAACAGTCAGTTTATGTGAAATTAAATTTCAATTGCAACAAAAGCTTTTCATTACAGCCCCTGGAATTTTGCTGCGTAAATCATTTCTCACAGACAAGAGTCCCACTGGTAGGTAACCACAGAAAACGAGGATCTGATAGGTCAATAAATGCGTTGGAGACGGGGAAGGATGCAGAGCAGGACAGTTGGGTATTTTAAGTGCCGATGGCAAAATTTTGAAGCCCAACAGGGGATTGAGTGTGCCATAGAATCTTACAGCACAGAAGGAGGTCATTCTGCCCATCATGTCTGTGCTGGCTCTTTTAAAGAACTATGCAACAAGTCCCACTCCGCTGCTCCTTCCCCATCAGTCTACACATTTCTCTTTTTCAAGCATTTATCCAATTCCCTTTTGAAACTTGTTATTTAATCTGTTTGGCACAAAGTTAAATATTAATCAACTGCAAAGGAACCTGTGTAATGTGTCAATATAATTACACTGACATAAAATTATCCTTATTTGTTTGCCCAGCATAGTCGGAGTAGAAGTTGCTTCACACACTGAAGCAAGAGCTTTTTTGCTCATACCTGTCTGTCATAATTTTTTCTCAAGGAGTTGGATGATTCTCTGTAGTTTAATTTATGGGATAGCTGTCTGTTTTTCTCCACCAGAGCCTGGCATTCCTACTTTTTTTGTCTAGAACTGGGAGGAATACAGACCAGGCTGCCCAACTTCCCTTGCTGAAGAAAATCAATTGAGGCCAAATTACACTAGAATCAAGGCACTGAGTCTCAGTATCTTCAACTTCAGCACTAAGCTGGGGGCTGGTTTACTTCCATAAAAATGTTCAAGAAACAGCATTGGATGGGTTTTCAAATTATTTTAATTTGAATTAATAGATAATTCAAACTTGCTCAACTCAGATGAAGGGTTGATTCTATTGAGAAGCGTCTATTACAACTCAGCACTGTCTGCAATTCTAAGGTTTTTGGATTTTATTTAGGGAGTTGGAAAGTAAACAGACTAAAGTTAAACACTAGACAATGCAAAACAATATTATATCAATAGCATGGTTATCAGACTCAGCACAATAGCTTATCATTGATAAAATCAAAAAAATATAGTTTTGAACAAGATTATAGCTGAATAATTTGGAAAAGCATGAAGCAGCTATTCAGTTTGTGAAGTCTCGGCTGTCGGTACGTACAGTTAGTTTTACATTTATTTTTGTTTTAGCACAGTGCTGCGATCAGAGCCTTCAGAATAAAGTTCACTGAAATCATTGGACAGACATTTGAAAAAAGTTAGAGAGTGTCAACCAGCTCTTCATTGAAATTCAGAATAAATGTTGTGTTTGCTGCAGCCATTTATCTGGTTGTGGTAATGTACAGTGGCATCGTGTTAATGTCACGTAGCTAGTAACCTGGTGTTCCAGGATAATAACCGGGGGAAATCGGTTCAAAACCCACTGCTGCAGCTGATTGAATTTGATTAAATTAAAAAAAACAATGTAAATGCTGGTTTCAGGAATGATACCATGAAGTTATCATTGAGTTTTATAAAATCCATCTGATTCGCTAATATCCTTCAGAGAAGTAAATCTGCCATCCATACCTGGTCTGGCTGAAATGGAACTCCAGACCCACAGCAATAGGGTTGACTCTTCATTGTGCTCTGAAATAGTTTAGTAAGACACTCAGTTGTCAAGGGAAATTAGAGATGAGCAACGAATTCTGAAAGAATAAAAAAAAAAATCTGGACAGATCCGTGGGATGGTATTAATCAGTCACTGAATATTCACTGAGTATTCATCACCTGGACAGCTCTTGGCTTTCATTAAGTTGCCTTTAAAGATGTGTGTTTCTCAGCAGTGTCATTCGTGATATTGCTTTGGTTTGTGCACAACTCCCACAGCTGATGTGTAGCACCGTGATCACACAGTGGTTAGTACACTGAGTTGTGGCTGCATCAACGTCTGTTCTCTGCTGCACATGTTAACAGAACACAGTGAAAAATCAATCTATTCCAACCGGAAACAAATTGTTGTTCATGGAAAATAATTTGCTCCTTCAAATCCTCGCGCTCTCACATGCCTGTGCTTGATGCTCCATAATTCAAACCCTTCTCTTCTCCCAGCTTCTCCTCCTTTCACAGTCAATATCCCTCCTTTACTTTCCTCCTTCCATTCCATTGTCATTTTCCTGCAGTATTGCCTCATCGAACATCCATTCTCAATATTACGCCGTTAGGTTTGCTCTGCTCCCACTGCTGTTCCTGGGGATACAGGTCCCATTCACACCAATGTTCATTTGTGTCTTGAATCCAGATACATTTCTATCCAGTGGACCACTTGTTGAACAAGCTGTGAAAGCAGAGCCGGCCTTTAGAGGGACAGCGGCCCGGCAGCTCATGATACTTTCTTGGGGAATATTGTGATGGGGGGATACTAACTGAAGACTGGCTTCTGTTTCCCTGGTAGTTGGCACTTTTCTCTAAACAGTTGAGGTGATGAGTAACGGGCAGTGCCACATAGCTGCCAACGAGGGCTCAAATGTGCCATTTTGTCAAGATCGGTCAGTGCAGCAAGATGCAAAACATCCTGTCTTCATCTTAATCGATCTGTTGAAAGGTGTGATTGAAAGAAATGGAGAATAAATGAACAGAATGCGAGTGACAGAAAAGGAGCAATTCCAGGAGATTGGTCATGAGTCAAAGGTCTTTAAAATGTCCATGTGCTGTGATCAGAAACAGCAGAATTTAAAACACGTGTGAAGGAAAGTAAAGAGTGATCTTGGATATGAGAAGAAAACAGGAAAGTTGTGTCTGAAGCTGTGTCCTTGAGGCAGGCTGCGTGTTGTCAGGAAACTGTTATAGTGAAAGCACAAATAACAACAACTTATATTTATATAGCACCTTTAACATAAAATATCCCAAGTAGCTTAACAGGAGAGTTAAAAAGCAAAATTTGACACTGAGCCACATAAGGAGATTTTAGGGCAGAAGACCAAAATCTTGAACAAAGAGACAGGTTTTGAGGAATGTTTAAAAGGATGAAAGTGAGGTCGAGAGGCGGAGAGGTTTAGGGAGGGAATTCCACAGCTTAGAGCCCAGGCAGTTGAAGGCACGGCCGCCAATGGTGGAGCGATTAAAATCGACGATGCTCAAGAGGCCAGAATTAGAGGAGTGCAGATATCTCGGAGGTTTGTGGGACTGGAGGAGATGACAGAGATAGGGAGGGTCGAGGCCATGGAGGGATTTGAAAACAAGGAGGAAAATGTTAAATCAAGACGCTGCTTGACCGGGAGCCAATGTATGTCAGCAAGACCAATTTCTGCTGATCCAGTTCTGGATGTCGCACAAGGGGTCTGACAATTTAACAAGGGTGGAAGAGTCTGGAGAGGTGATGGTGAGGGAGAGCTGGGTGTCATTAGTGTACACGTGGAAACTAACACTGTGCTTTTGGATGATGGAATGGAACATGAACACCTGAGGAACAGCGGTGCTGACTGAGCAATGTTAAAGGCCTAAAAACATGAAAGTGAATGTTACAGGAGGCTTAGCTGAAGAGAAATGAAATGGAAGTTTGTCAGTATTAATGGTGGAAGGAATAAGCTGAGAGAAGGGGTGGGTTTGAATGTTGGAGCCTGAAGCACAGGCTTGTGATAGTGCGAGGATGTAAAGGGAGTCAATAGGTTTTCTCCATCCAGAAGAAATACATCTTCACGTTGTAAAGATTGACTATTTGTTGCGTTCAATTATGGTCGTTGGCTGGAGGAAGAGACCTCTGTTATCTCACAGGGGCCAAGGGGGCCGGAGACTTTCTGGCCGGGCATTATCCTTTCCGTCCGGTACCGGCGGGTCATCCTCATCAGTCCCAGAATCCTCCTCCTCCTCTACTTCTGTAATCTTTACCTCGCCAACACCCATCACACACACAACACCCCTGTACACCTGCAACTTCTCTCTCAGTCTCTATCTCACTCTGACACTCAGTGTGATCTGCTTTCATGCCTGTCTCTTTGTGCTGTTGGTGTATAACACGGTGCAGCCTTCATGTCCTCAGCCTCTTGTTCTGCTCTGTCTGCCCTCTGGCACTGCTCTGCTTCCCGTGCAGCCCATTCATCACACTGGTGCTGATTGTTAACACACTGGCTTTCCAAAAATTGAGTTCTGTTTAACCACCGCTCCCTTTCCAGCTCAAATTGTTCACTGTTCTTTTTCCTCATCTCTCTCCCTTCCTCTCGCTATTTCATTAACCCATTAATAACCACATCCCATTCACTGAGCTTCTTTATCTCTCTCCTCCGGCTCCTGCTTGAATTTTGTTTTCGCAGCCTCATCTTTCCTGTGCTGCCACTGATCTGCCATCAGCCAAACTGGGCCTTCATCAAGATCTGCTTACAAGTGGACCCCTGTGTCCACTGTTCTGCCTCATCTACCGGATCATCACCCTCCAGGATAACCTGAACACACCGAGTGCTTAAGAGGTAATTTCCCTGCCAAGTACTTTGTGACAAACCCATCCATATTATTTTCTGCCATTTCTTTATCTTCAAGACTCCTGGCTGGCTCGCCACTTGTAACACCTCTGGTCTAATGGTTCTTGTCTTTACTCCTCATATCAATGTCACGCAATGACTTGGATACTGTTTCAGTAAATGTGATTCACCTTTATTAAAACTCAAAGCAATGGTACATACTCACAATGACACTGGTTGCTTCCGAGTCCCGCGAACTCGGGTCAGTCTCAGGTCAGTCCTTCAACAGATCTCCAGGCATGACTTCAGAATGGCTGACCAGGCCACTCTACCGACTGCAGTAACAGTGTCTTTGAGGGCTGTGACTTTATACAACTTCCTGACTCCAGCCCTTAGTATATCAGGTAATCCGTGAAATCGGATCATCCAGTTGGGTTAATAATCCCACCCTGGCCATCCAGGACCACCCCCACGTGGTCATATCCTGACCTCAGCAGGGGCGGGGGGAAGGGGGTGTCTCCGGTTGTATGCCAATAATGGGTGTGATTTCTGTATCCTGGGGCAGGAAGAAGGCCATTCACACATTCCCGAGTGGCCATTGTCTGTAGGCAAGGTGTCTGTGGCAATTCACCACCTCAGGGACATGTCCTGATATGCCTGTGTGTGTTTTTTTATTTGTTGCTGGGATGTAGGATTCACTGGCCAGGCCGCAATTATTGTCCATCTCTAATTGCCCTTGAGAAGGTGGTGGTGAGTTCCAGGATTTGGAGTTCCAGCGACAGTGAAGGAACAGCAATATAATTCCAAGTCAGGATGGTGTGTGGCTTGGAGGGAAACATTCAGATGGTGATGTTCCCATGTATCTGCTATTCTTGTCCTTCTAGGTGGTAGAGGTTGCAGGTTTGGAAGGTGCTGTCTGAGGATCCTTGGTGCATTGCTGCAGTGCATCTTGTAGATGGTGTACACACTGTTGCCACTGTGTGTCGGTGGTGGAGGGACTGAATGTTTGTGGATGGGGTGCCAATCAAATGGGCTGCTTTGTTCTGGATAGCGTCAAGCTTCTTGAGTATTATTGAAGCTGCACCCATCCAGGCAAGTGGAGAGTATTCCATCATATTCCTGACTTGTGCCTTGTAGATGGTGGACAGGCTTTGGGGAGTCAGGAGGTGAGTTACTCGTCACAGGATTCCTAGCTTCTGACCTGCTTTTGTAGCCATGATATTTATATTGCTACTCCATTTAAGTTTTTGGTCAATGGTAACCCCCAGGATGTTGATAGTGGGGGATTCAGTGATCATAATGCCATTGAATGACAAGGGGCACAGGTTAGATTCTATCTTTTTGGAGATGATCATTGTCTGGCACTTGTATGGCGTGAATGTTACTTGTCACTTATCAGCCCAAGCCTGGATATTGTCCAGGTCTTGTTGCATTTCTACACGGACTGCTTCAGTATCTGAGGAGTTGTGAATGGTGCTGAACGTTGTGCAAGATTTCTGTTTTAGTTAAAACTGTCCCAGTAATAATGTCTTCAGTCAGAATTCTCCCTTCGAAGCTCCATCTTCCAACCACCATGAGATAAACTCTGCCCACAGGACTTCACCACAGCCAGCTTTCATTACAATGAAAGAAATAAAATCACGGTTTACATGATAAAGAGTGATTAATACAATTTAGGTAAATAATGCATTGGCTTATACATGTCACACAAATGCCAGGCAATGACCATTTCCAACAAAAGAGAATCGATCCATCTCAGCTTGAGATTTAATATCATTACCATTGCTGAATTTCCCACCATCAACATCCTGGGGGTGGGGGAGGGGAGCAGTCACCATTGATCAGAAACTTAACTGAATACTGTGGCTACAAGAGCAAGTCAGAGGCTGGAATTCTGTGGTGAGTAACTCACCTCCTTACTCCCCAAAGCCTGTCCACCATTGACAAGGCACATGTCTGGAGTGTGTTGCCTGCATAAGCACAGCTGCAACAACACTCAAGATGTTTGATACCATCCAAGACAAAACAATCAGGTTGATCAACACCCCATCCACCACATTAAACATTCATTCCCTCCACCACTATTAGACAGTAATAGTATTGTGTACCCTCTAAAAGATGCACTGCAGCAACTTGCCAAGACTCCTTTGACAGCACTTTCCAAATACACAGCCTCTACCACCTTGAAGAACAAGGGCAGCAGGCACATGGAATACCATCACCTGTAAGTTCCCCTCCAAGTCACACAGCATCCTGACTTGGAACTATATTGCAATTCATTCATTGTCACTGTTCAAAATCCTGGAACTCCCTTCCGAACAGCACTGTGGGTGCACCAACCCTCCATGGACTGCAGCGGTTCAAGAGAGCAGCTCACCACCGCCTTCCCAATGGCAATTAGAGATGGGCAATAACTGCTGGCCTTTCCATTGATGATCCCATGAACAAAAAAAAAAGTTTTCTTGGAAAGCAAAATTTATTCTGTATTTCTTATGAATGAGTGTACATTAACTGGAATTCTTAGAGTGTGATTGTCCTGACTTTTACGAGGTCTGGGGGAGTGCTTCAGTATTCAAAATAATCTTGAGAATTGACTTAATATCACAAGCTCCAATATTGATTCAATATCTCGAATGTTATTTGGAAGTCTGACCATACAGTCCATATTTAGACTGTAATCCATATATAGGCAATAATCTGACCTTCATATAACTTCCGGATTTCACTCGCTATACCTGCCTCCGAACTCGAACAACAGTTCATGATGCTCCATGCTGACTCCATCCTGTCTCCATCATCGTTATCCCACCACGGGACCTCTGTCTTTAACTCTGGACTCTTTCCTGTTATCTCCTGTTTCCCGTCTACTGTCAGATTTTATGTTCCCTATTGTTATGTAACCAGATCTATGTAACTTGAGGTTTCCCTGAGTCCATTCGTGGGTGCATTTTAGTTGCCGCTCTGGACCCGAGCCCGTCACTCCCTGCTCTTTCTTTTTAACTTCTTTTCTTTTTACTCCTCCTAGCCTCCTTTCACTTATTCCCCTCGCAGATACTCTACCCTCCCAATTTCCCACTCAAACCTTTCCGCACTCCTCAATAATCCTGCTCTCCTGTCACTGTCCCAGGCTGAGCTCCCTCTGGGATGAGTCTGCAGCATCCCTCTGTGCCTCTCTTGGCTTCCTCCGAAGACATCATCAAGACACTCAGTGCTGGCTCATTATGAGCATGAACCCCAATTACCCCATCTTATTCCTTCACCCCAATTCCCACCCAATGTGCCCGCTGGGGGCTTATCCTGACAAATCTTCTTCCTGACCATCTCACCCCTCCCACTGCTCACCCTGTGGATTCTGCCAGGGGATCAGTTCTCACAGCCCCTGTACGCATCTCCCTCCAGAATGTCCATTCAGTTGTGAACAAGACCCTTTCCATCCACAAACTTATTGTGTATGATTGCATCAACATAATGGTCTGAACAGAAACCTGGCTGAGGGGTGATGACACCTTCCCCCTAACTGAGGCTTCCCCACCTGGCTATACCTTCTACCACCTGTCCCACTGAGACTATCGTGGTGACAATGTGGCACTTATCGCCAGATCACATTATGGCCTGACCCCCTACTCCTCTGGCACTTACTCCTCCTTTGAGCATCTCTCCTTGTTCCACCCCTCTCACCTCTCATTCAAAATCCTCCTTCTCTCCCGCCCTCCCAAATATAATGAACATTTTCTCACTGAGATATCTTCATGGCTTTTCTCCCTCAGCCTCTGCACTGAACGATTTCTCATCCTCGGTCATTTCAACCTCCACCTCAACTCGTCATTCTCTCTCTCCTCTGAGTTCACTGCCTTCTTATCCTCCCTAAATCTTTCCCTCCTTGTAAATTCCGCAACCCATATTCACAGCCACCATCTTGATTTTGTCATCTTGCTAATCCCTTCCGATCAATCACAGATAAGGCCAGCTCTGATCAATTCCCTATCTCACCCTCCATCCACATCCCCCTTCCACTCCCCAACCCTACCTCCTTCTGTAACTGTCCCTGGGAAAAACTATCCTCCAGTTCACTTACAACTGCACTTTCAAAATACCAACTCTCTGCCTCTGGCCTTCCATTCGCCACAACATTTCTGCAGCTACTGATTGCTCACCCACACCCTCACCTCCACCTTTGATGCCCCAGTCCCCAATAATTACATTACTGTCTCTTACTCTGGCCATTCCCCCAGTACAATCCTCATCTCTGCTCCCTTAAGTCCAAGGGACGCAGATTTGAGAGGATATGACAGACAATTGTCACCATCAGATCTGGACCATGTAAAATACTATCGGGTCCTGCTCCCATCTGCATAAACTGCTCCTTGTTGCAGGATCAGCCTGGAATGCAAAGATAACACCGGCTTCTTTTCTCTGCCACACACTGTCCTCTTCAACCCCTCTCCACTGTAAGATTATTAGATTACTAAAAGTTTACTAACCAGAATACCAATTGTTGTCATCTTGCTATTATAAACTAACAACTGATTTATTATAAACTAACATTTTGCTTTATTAGAACCCTTCGTTTAGGATGATAAGTTAGGGATACTGAGGAAATAAGGACACATTATGGAGTAGATGTCATAGTAGTGGGATTCTGGGAGATTATGTCATGTTTTAAAATGCTGACTTGCAGTAAAATGATGAGGCTCAGAGAGCAGACAGTGAAACAGCTCCTCTGAGAACAAATGTGGATCTGGCTCGGAATGAGATAAGGAACCTCAGACTGTAAAAGCATGAAATACGATAGTCAACACAAAGAGGTATGACCTATGTAAATCCGAAAGGTTATCAACAGGCAAAGAATGATCCTTGATTGGTTAAGAAGGCATCCTGAAACACAAAGCTAAGGATGATTGGGTGTCGGGATGGTTGATTGGAGAGCAGCCAGGATAAAAGATGTCTTGTCTCTGTCCCTGTGCAGCAGGCAATTTTTGAACTGCAAGAGAAAAGAGAGAGAGAGAAACCAAAGTAACTTGAAGACTAGAAGCTGCAAGACCAACCAGTTGTACCACCATCCAGTCTCTAATAGGGGTGGTATCTGCATTAAACTGTTAATCACTGCCTGACTTTGTGACTATTAGTTAATCTGAAAATTGAATAAACTTGTCCTTATTTATTTATTTAGAGATACAGCACTGAAACAGGCCCTTCGGCCCACTGACTCTGTGGCCAACATCGACCACCTATTTATACTAATCCTACATTCCTACCTGCCCCTATAGTCCCCGACCACCTACCTATACTCGGGTCAATTTATAACGGCTAATTTACCTATCAACCTGTCAAGTCTTTGGCTGTGGGAGGAAACGGGAGCACCCAGCAAAAACCCGCACAATCACAGGGAGAACCTGCAAACTCCGCACAGGTAGCACCCAGAATTGAACCCATGTTACTGGAGCTGTGAAGCTGCAGTGCTTACCTTTAGCTCACGAAAGACAAATCACAACAAAAGCTTTGCTGCCAAGTCTGTTCCTGCCTTAGAAGGGGGCATTAAACCCCTAAAATCTTATCTTATCTTCCACCCCTGTCTCCTCCACCCTCACCCCCAACAATAAGTGCGGGGAACTCATTGACTTCTTTGTCACCAGGATTGAGACCATCTGATCAGCTCCCTCTGCCATGTTCCTCCTTTCCACTAACCCACCAGACCAAACTTCCTCTAAACTCCCCATTGCCTTAGCTCTGAACAACTCACATCTTTCTCTGGTTCTCTCGTACCTCCCCTCATTCCATTTCTGAGTTCATCTTATCCATGAGACCCACCTCCTGCTCACTTGACCCTATTCCAATAAACCGCTGACCACCCAACGTCCCTCCTGGTCCCCATATTAGCCGATATTGTTAATGGTTCTCTCTCTTCTGGTGCTGTTCCTCTCTCCTTCAAATCTGCAGTTATCATCCCTCTCCTCAAAAAACAACTTTCACCTCACTGTCCTTGCAAACTACCACCCCATAACCAACCTCCTTTCCTCTCCAAAGTCCTTGAAGGATTATCATGTCCCAAATCCATGCCCATCTTTCCCGGAACTCCATGTTTGAATCCCACCAATCAGGCCTCCACCCCTGCCATAGTATCAACTGAACACTTGTCAAAGTCACAAGTGATATCCTATGTGACTGTGATAAAGATTTTCTATCCCTAATCATCCTTCTTGACTGTCTGCAGCCTTTGACATGGTTGACCACAGCATCCTCCTCCAACACCTCCCCACTGTCATCAGAACTGGGAAAAGTTAGAAATGTAGCATGTGAAATGAGGAAGGTTGAAAAAGAACAAAATGGATGGTCTGTGATAAGGTGAAAGACGAGAGATTAAATGACAAAAGAGTTGGTGGAGCAGAGCCAAAGGGAGTGGTAATGGGACCAGTAAAGAAACAAAAGCTGTGTCTGGAGGAGGTGTAAATGTTAGAATGATGAACAGCTGCTGTCAGAAAGTAAAAACAAGAGATAAACAACAGTAAGACTGAAACATGCAAAGAAAAGTCAAAAAAAATGGGGCAGAGATTATGGTCTGAAATTGTTGAACTCAATTTTGATTCTGGAAGGCTGTAAAGTGCTTAATCAAAAGATGAGATGCTGTTCCTCGAGCTTTCATTGAGTTTCATTGGAACACTGCAGTAGGCCAAGGACAGAGAGGTCAGTGTGAGAACAAGGTGGAGAATTAAAATGGCAGGTGACTGGAAGCTCGGGGTCACACTTGCAGACAGAATGGAGGTGTCCTGCAAAGCGATCACCCGATCTGCGTTCGGTCTCCCCAATGTAGAGCAGACAGCAGTGTGAGCAGTGAACAGAGTTTATTGAATTGAAATAAGTACACATAAATCGCTGTCTCACCTGGAAGGAGTGTTATGCGACCTTGGACGGTGAGGACAGAGGAGGTAAAATGGCAGGTTTTGCATCTCTCGTGCTTGCATAGAAAGGTGCTGTGGGAAGGGGAGGTGGTGTTGGGGGTGATTAAGGAGCAGAGCAGAGTGTAGCGGAGAAAACAGTCCCCTCGGAATGCTGAAAGGGAAGAGTAAGATATCTTTGGTGGCGGCATCATGCTGGACATGACAAAAACGGTGAAGGATAATCCATTGAATACAGAGGCTGGTAGGGTGGAAGGTGAGGACAGAGGGAACCCTATCATGTCTCTGGGAAGGAGTGGAAGGACTGACAGAAGAAGTGCTGGAAGGGGGACAGAGACAATCGAGGGCCCGGTTATTCATGGTGGGGGAATCTTTGGTTAAGGAAAAAAGGAAGACATATCAGAAGCACTGGAAGGTCATATCATCAGAACAGATACAATGGAGATGGCATACTGTGAGAATAGAATGGAGTCCTGACAGGAAGCAGGGTATGAGCAAGTGCAGTTGACGTAGGTGTGGGAGTCACTGAGCTTCTGATAAATATTTTTTGATAGCCTATACCCAACAGAAATGGAGACAGAGAAATCAAGGAAGGGAAGGGAAGAGTCGGAGATGGATCATGTGAAGGTGAAAGAAAGATGGAACTTGGAAGCAAAGTTGATTATGTTTTCCAGTTCAGGATGAGAGCAGGAAACGGCACTGATACAATCATCAATGGACCAGAAAAAGAGGTGAGGGAGAGGGCCTGAGTCAGACTGGAACAAGGAATAAAAACAGAAGTGCTGGAAATACTCACCAGGTCGGCAGCATCTGTAGAGATAGAGACAGAGTTAACGTTTCAGGTCTGTGACCTTTCATCAGAACAAGCAATGTTGCACATATCCCACAAAAAGGCAGCATAGTTAGGACCCATGGCTGTTTGCACCTCTGTGACATCACCCAACTTCACCCGTCTCAGCTCATCTGCCAGTGAAACCCTCATTCATACCTTTGTTACCTCTCGAACTTATCATTCCAACACATTCCTGACAGATCTCCCTCATTCTACTCTCCTTAAACTTGAGGTCATCCAAAACCCTGCTGCCTGTGTCTGAACTTGCACCAAGTCCTGTTCCCCTATCACCCCTGTTCTCACTGATCTACATTGACTCCTTCTCAAGCAATGTCTTGATTTTAAAATCCTCATCCTTGCTTTCAAATCCCTCCATCGCCTCACCCCCTCCCTATCTCTGTAATCTTCACCAGCCCATAAACCCTCCAAGATATCTGTGCGCTTATAATTCTCGCCTCTTGAGCATCCCCAATTTTAATCTCTCCATCATCGGTGGACATGCATTCAGCTGCTTAGGCTCTGGAACTCCCTCTCTTCATCTCCCAGCCTCTCCACCTCACTTTCCTCCTTCAAGACATTCCTTAAAGCCTAGCTCTTTTTCCAAGTTTTTTGTCATCTGACCTAATATCTCCTGTGCGGCTCGGTTTCAAATGTGGTTTTAAAATGCTCATGTGCAGCACCTTGGGACTTTTTTTTATTATGTTCAAGGCACTATACAAATGCCAATAATTGTTGTTTATCGACAGTCATCTTGTCATTCCGCACAGAAGGAGTCTGTGCAATCTTTTGGAAAGAGAGATTCAATTATTACCTCTCTGCTGCTATTCCCCCATAGCCATGCAAATATCTCCTTTTCAATATATATCCACTTCCTTTGGAAAGTTACTATTGGATCTGCTTCCTACTTTCTCAGATACTGCAGTCCAGCTCACAACAAATCACTGCATCAAATTTCTCATCATATCCTCCCTGGATAGTTTGCCAATTGTTCTAAATCTGTGTCATCTAGTTATTGACCCTCCTGCCAGTGGAAACAGTTTCTCCCTCTCGATTCTGTTAAAAATCCCTCATGATTTTTAGTGTCTCTGCTAAATCTACACTAACTAGTCCCTGTTCAATGGAGAACCATCCCAGCTTCTCTTGTCTCTTGACAAAACTGAGATCCCAGGTCAAAATTCAGGAATTAGGTCTTTGTTTGGTGGGGATCCCAAGGAATGTGCCTCTGCCTCTGGAAATGAGTAATTGTGGATGGTTTCCCAGGAATTGAGCCACCATCTCCAGTAAGTCCGATGTAATTGTAAATATTTATTCTGTCACGAATGATTGCATCACTATTTACAGAGATTGGGCCCTCAGAACCAATAACACGGGTCTCTGGATGGGAATCAATACTTGTGGGGAATCCTCAGGAATGTTTCAATGTTTAGAGCAGCTACATGGCCACAAATGACTATTGGTTAGATCAATGGTTGTGTATTTCTTGGTGCAATTCCGGATCCCGTGTGCACAATCTTTAGGGTCTGGGAGTGTGACAGAATTTTAAGGGCGATGGAAGTAGAATGATGTTTGACCCAGAAATGAGTAAAGAATATTCTCGGGGCTATACCACATGGTTTAGTCTCACTGGCTGAGTTTAAAGTCCACCCTGTGAATTGGATAGAAATTCTCTGAAATTACAGAACACATTATATCACAGAAATATCGGGAAACCTGTAAATAAATCTGTTCTCACTGCGCCCAATGCTGTCAGACTGTGGATTTCACTCAATCTGTTCTTCCCTGACTCTGGGGAGATTCACTTTCCATTGTGCAATATCTGGCTAAATATAATTTATGATTTTGCAATGTGTTGTGTAAAAGAAATTAATTGAATCTTTTTGTTCAGTCACTGTAAGTAATGTCAGTCTCCTTGCCTCATAATTATGTCAATGGAGATTTCTCCTGCCTTTCATAAAGGACTTTGCTCAGTGACAGAGTCTGATAAGTAAGAGTTTGATCTTCACAAACCGGGATCAA
This sequence comes from Heterodontus francisci, assembly GCF_036365525.1. NCBI lineage: Eukaryota > Metazoa > Chordata > Chondrichthyes > Heterodontiformes > Heterodontidae > Heterodontus > Heterodontus francisci. The sequence continues at coordinate 37,619,553 of NC_090410.1, forward strand.
TCTTCCGCAGAAATTGAAAGAAAGAATCGGATTCATGCACTAGAACGTGTGGTCATGACGTTTCTTGGGACTTTCAATGATATTTATTATCCCACCCTTGCTGTAATTGGCGTTCCTGGTAAGTTTTATGCCCAGCTTTTAATACTGTAACTGCGTTAACTCTGTTCCTGACTGTCATTTGCTGTTGGGTTAACTGTAAACACTGTCTTCATTATGCAAGTTTCCACATCCAACAATTGTATGTATTCGGTTTATTCTCCTTGCTGTGTGACTGAAAGTACATTGTTCCCTCGATAATGTTACTGGGTGATTTATTTGATGAACAGTCTGCTCTCTGCATTGAGTCCTGGGAGTAGATTTTACTCTTTACCATCTGGGTATTAAACAGCACCTGAAGAGGGCGGTGGAATAAAAAGTGATGAAGAAGGTTTGCACGTCCTTTACAGAGCCAGCCTGATATTCATTGCACTGAGTTTAAGAGGAAGATAATCAGGTGGGTTTTATTCCTGGTGAAGGGTCTGTTTCCCCACCCCGATTATCATTGTGCACGCCTCACAGGAACTGCTTAATTGATATAAGGTGTAGATATGGCTTTGAAGATCATTTAAGGTTTGCTGGATAAGATTAATGATCTCACGTTGCAGTTGATGATAAATCATTCCAACTGATTTTACTTCCAACTGATTGTAAATGGAGTAATGTGGGAAGTAGATTCCTTTCTCATTTTTTGATTCATATTCTCTCGAGTAAGTGGAAATCTATTCAGTTCTCACCCAGGTGGAAAGCACCAGATTAATATTGTCCCACTTCCATCCTGATATATTCTCAAACCTGAGGGAGCAGATCTCAGCATCAGTTACAGCATCAGCTCCTTGATAGTGACTGTTCATCAGAATAGCTTTGTAATATAAGGGAGCTTAAAAGATCAGCAGCAGAGGGACAGAGTGAGAAGGACAGAGACCAGCAGGGGGGTATTGGTTCAAAATAGGAGCTGGAAAATTAAATAAGTGTTTCAATAAGAGTATAAACATAGAAGAGTGCTGGATGTATGAATTACAATTGATAATTTAAACAGATTACTAAACAGTTTATTCAAAAAGGGAATAGCGGGTTTTTGTTTCGATCGTGGATGGGCAGATGTGACCTGTTGCTTGCAATTCCTGTTCCATGAGAGAACTTCAGGACACTTCATAAGTCTTGGGCAACCATGTGTATAGCTTCAGCTGGAGCCTATGATTTTCGAGCTGGATGGACAGCTGGAATCAGTGCGGAGCATCAGAGAGCAGGAGAGTTTCCTGTATTGTATACTCCAGGAGCTGGTCACCCCACAGGCAGTCGGAGTTCAGGATGGGTGGCCATCCAGAAGATTCAGAAGAGGCAGAAAGTTCAGGAGTCACAAACCAGTACTCAGCTTTGGAGACTGCTGGGAGTGACGACACCTTGAAGGAGTGCAGTTCAGACCATGGAACCAATGGACATGGGACTGTACAGGAGGAAGCAGCAAAGGGCAGAAATGAAGATGTTATAGGTGATTCCATAGTCAGGGGGTCAGATAGGCATTTCTTTAAATGTTATTGAGAGTTCCGCATGGTGTATTGTCGCCCTGGTGCCAGAGTAAACAACATCATGGAGAGGGTGCAGGATATTCTGAAGGGGGAAGGGAATAAGCCAGAAGTAGCAACAACATAGGGAAGGCTGGAACTGAGGTCCTGTGGTCAGATTTTCAGGAGCTAGGGAGGAAGATAAAGAGTATAACCTTGAAAGGTAGTAATCTCTGGATTACTCCCAGTGCCACTGATTAGGGAGACCAGAAATGGGAAGACAGAGAGGATCAATGTGTGGCTTGAAGCATGGTGCAGGAGGGAGGGCTTCAGATTCTTGGGGCATTGGGACCATTTCTGGGGCAGAAGGGACCTATTTAAAAGAGGCTACTTGCGCCTCACCAGGACTGGGACCAAAGTCCTCACAGGGAGGCTCACTAGTGTAATTGGAGAGGGTTTAAACTAAATTGGCAGGGGAATGGGCAGCAGCATATAGTAGTCAAAAAGAGGAATAAGGTGAGAGTGTTAGACCGTACTAGAGAAGGAAGTAGTTCCATATTCAATGTGATGAACTGAGAGGGACTAAGCAGAATGCAAAGAAAGATTACAATGCCTCAGTGTAAATGCATGAAGAGTGGTGGTTAAAGTTGGTGAGTTATAAGCACAAATAGCAGGATGGGAATATGATGTTGTGGCAATTACGGAAATGTGGCTTATAAGTGGCAAGGATTGGGTGCTCAATATACTCGGATATTGTCATGACAATGTGTTTTGTTAAATGATAATTTTCTTTAATCCACCACCTGGAGATCTGAATTTATAATTTTTTTAAAACACATTTGAAAAGACCAGCTAAAAGGATGACTTTGCTGGCAGCTAAAGATGATCACTGAGTTTGCAACACTGTATCCGACACTGCAAAGGACTATGAGGAGGGAGATGAAATGGCTGCATTTCCCAGCAGGAACCAAGACCCAGGAAGGTTAAGGGAACTATTTGTTCTTTTTCTTTTTAACAAGAGAGAGATACTGCTCACTGCAATGTTTTGAATCACCGAGTGACTGTCATGTGACAAGCACCTCCCCATCTGTGGTTTTAAGCTTGTGCAACTGGACTCTGACACATGCAGACCCAAGTGGGAAGTCCTTCTCTTTCTCCATTCCAGCATGAAAGCTTTCAAATCCTGCCCGGTCACTGACCACCTCTGCATACTGCGGCTACAACCAGAAAACCTTTGAAGGAAATCATCTGAATCGCTGTCTCCAAGAGATCAACCAAACCAGTCACCTACATCTTCAAACTAAAAGCCTCAGGACCACCATATTCACCTAGAAGCCAGCTGAATTATTAAACGTCACAGACTCTATGCGCCTTTTTTCTATGGACTCTAACTCAACCAATCTATCTTTCCCCGCTCTGTAACCTATTTGTGTGTGTGTAAACCTCTGATGTGTGAGTGTATGTGTTTTTTTTTATTCATTCATGGGATATGGGCATCAATGGCCAGGCCAGTATTTATTGCCCATCCCTAATTGCCCTTGAGAAGGTGGTGGTGAGCTGCCTTCTTGAACCACTGTTGTCCGTGTGAATTAGTGCTGTTATGAAGGGAGTTCCAGGATTTTGACCCAGCGACAGTGAAGGAACGGCGATATAGTTCCAAGTCAGGATGGTGTGTGACTTGGAGGGGAACTTGCAGGTTGTGGTGTTCCCATGCATTTGCTGCCCTTGTCCTTCTAGTTGGTAGGGGTCACGGGGTTAAAGTTGCTGTTGAAGGAGCTTTGGTGCATTGCTGCAGTGCATCTTGTAGATGGTACACACTGCTGCCACTGTACGTCGGTGGTGGAGGGAGTGAATGTTTGTAGATGGGGTGTCAATCAACCGGGCTGCTTTGTCCTAGATGGTGTCGAGCTTCTTGACTGTTGTTGGAGCTGCACCCATCCAGGCAAGTGGAGAGTATTCCATCACACTCCTGACTTGTGCCTTGTAGATGATGGACAGGCTGTGGGGAGTCAGGAGGTGAGTTATTCGCCGCAGGATTCCTAGTCTCTGACCTGCTCTTGTAGCCACGGTATTTATATGGCTACTCCAGTTCAGTTTCTGGTCAATGGTAGCCCCTCGGATGTTGATAGTGGGGGATTCAACGATGGTAATGCCATTGAATGTCAAGGGGAGATGGTTAGATTCGCTCTTGTTGGAGATGGTCATTACTTGGCACTTGTGTGTCGCGAATGTTACTTGCCACTTATCAGCCCAAGCCTGGATATTGTCCAAATCTTGCTACATTTCTACACAGACTGCTTCAGTATTTGAGGAGTCACGAATGGTGCTGAACATTGTGCAATCATCAGTGAACATCCCCACTTCTGACCTTATGATTGAAGGAAGGTCATTGATGAAGCAGCTGGTTGGGCCGAGGACACTATCTGGAGATACTCCAGCAGTGAAGTCCTGGAGCTCAGATGATTGACCTCCAACATCCACAACCATCTTCCTTTGCACGAGGTATGACTGCAGTCAGTGGTGGGTTTTTCCCCTGATTCCTATTGACCTCAGTTTTGCGAGGGCTCCTTGATGCCATACTCGGTCAAATGCTGCCTTGATGTCAAGGGCAGTCAATCTCCCCTCACCTCTTGAGTTCAGCTCTTTTGTCCATGTTTGAACCAAGACTGTAATGAGGTCAGGAGCTGAGTGGCCCTGGCGGAACCCAAACTGAGCATCACTGAGCAGGTTATTGCTAAGTAAGTGCCGCTTGATGGCACTGTTGATGACACCTTCCATCAACTTATTGATGATTGAGAGTAGGCTGATGGGGAGGTAATTGGCCGGGTTGGACTTGTCCTGTTTTTTGTGTACAGGACATACCTGGGCAAATTTCCACATTGCAGGGTAGATGCCAGTGTTTTAGCTGTACTGGAACAGCTTGGCTAGGGGGGTGGAAAGTTCTGGAGCACAGATCTACAGTACTATTCCGGAATATTGTCAGGGCCCATAGCCTCTGCAGTATCCAGTGCCTTCAGTTGTTTCTTGATATCACGCGGAGTGAATTGAATTGGCTGAAGACTGGCATCCGTGATGCTGGGGATTTTAGGAGGAGGCCGAGATGGATCATCAACTCGGCACTTCTGGCTGAAGCTTGTTGCAAATGCTTCTGCCTAATCTTTTGCACTGATGTGCTGGGCTACCCCATCATTAAGGATGGCAATATTTGTGGAGCCATCTCCTCCAGTTAGTTGTTTAAATGTCCACCACCATTCATGGCTGGATGTGGCAGGACTGCACAGCTTAGATCTGACACATTGGTCATGGGATCGCTTAGCTCTGTCTATCGCATGCTGCTTACGCAGTTTGGAACGCAGATAGTCCTGTGCTGTAGCTTCACCAGGTTGACACCTCATTTTGAGGTATGCCTAGTGCTCTCCTGGCATGCCCTCCTGCACCCTTCATTGAACCAGTGTTGGTCTCCTGGCTTGATGGTAATGGTAGAATGAGGGATATGCCGGGTCATGAGGTTACAGATTGTGGTTGAGTACAATTCTGCTGCTGCAGCAGATGGCCCACAGCGCCTCATGGATGCCCAGTTTTGCATTGCTAGATCTGTTCTAAATCTATCCCATTTAGTACAGTGGTAGTGCCACACAACACAACTGACGGTATGCTCAATGTGAAGGCAGGACTTCGTCTCCACAACGACTGTGCGATGGTCACTCCTACCAATACTGTCATGGGCAGATGCATCTGCGGCAGGCAGCTTGGTGAGGATGAGGTCAAGTATGTTTTCCCCTCTTGTTGGTTCCCTCACCACCTGCTGCATACCCAGTTGAGCAGATATGTTCTTTTGGATTGAGGGAGGACGGTAGGTGGTAATCAGCAGGAGGTTTCCTCGACCATATTTGATGCCATGAGACTTCAGGGAGGAGTTATTAGGGGTGTACAAGATTATGGCAAGCTGAGACAAGGAAAATTTTTTCTCTTTTACGAATGGTACAAGGACTAGGGACACAGATTGAAGGATTTGGACAAGAGATTCAGTTGAAATATGAGGAAGTACTTTTTTATGCAGCGGGAATTACCTGGAACTTGCTACCCACAAGGATGGTGGAAGTGGAGATGATCAATGATTTCAAAAGGAAATTGGATGGCCACTTGAAGGAAATAAATTTGCAGGGCTATGGGGATCGAGCAGGAGAATGTGACTGACTGGATAACTCCGTGGACAGCCAGCATCGACTTAATGGGTCGGAGTCTCCTTCTGTGCCATAAATGACTCTTACTCTATGTCCTGGGGCTGAGATGATAGGCCTCCAACAACCACAACTATCTTCCTTTATGCCATGTTTGATTCCAACAAGTGGAGTGTTTTCCCCTGATCTCCATTGCTACAATTTTGCTGAGACCCTTGATACCAAACTTGGTCTAATGCTGCCTTTCCATGATTGGACCAAAGCTGTAATTTTATCCAAGCAGAGTTTCCCAGGCAGAACCAAACTGAGCATCAGTGAGCGGGTTATTGCTGAGTAAGTGCAGCTTGATGGCACTGTCAATGACACCTTCCATCACTTTGCAGATGATCAAGAATAGATGATGGGACGGTAAATGGCCAGATTGGATTTGTCCTGCTTTTTGTGGACAGGTTCTACTTGGGCAACTTTCCATATTTTTGGGTAGATGTCAGGATTGTACTGGAACAGCTCGGCCAGGGGTAGAGCTAGTTCTTGAGCACAGCTCTTCAATAATACAGCCAGGATGTTTTCAGGGCCCATAGTCTTTTCTGTATCCAGTGCCTTCAGCCTTTTTTGATATCATGTGCAGTGAATTGATTTGGCTGAAGACTGGCATCTGTGATGCTGGGAACCTTAAGCGGAGGCTGAGATAGGTTCATAGAGAGTCATAGAGTTATACAGCACAGAAACAGGCCCTTCAGCCCATCGTGTCTGTGCCAGCTATCAAACAACTAACTTTTCTAATCCCATAGCCTTGTATGACGTTTCAAGTGCTCATCTAAATACTTCTTAAATGTTGTGAGGGTTCCTGCCTCCACCACCCCTTCAGGCACTGCGTTCCAGATTCCAACCACCCTCTGGGTGAATTTTTTTTTCCTCAAATCCGCTCTAAACCTCCTTCCCATTACCTTAAATCTATGCCCCCTGGTTATTGATCCCTCCGCTAAGGGAAAAAGTCTCTTCCTATCTAACCTATTAATGTCCCTCATAATTTTGTATACCAGAGCCCCTGCTATCACCTCCCTTGCCTCACACAACAGCCTGGGATACATCTCATCTGTGCCTGGGGATTTATCCACTTTTAAGTCCGCCAAAACATCGAATACTTCCTCCCTTTCGATGTTCATATGTTCAAGTATATCGCAATCCCCCTCCCTGATCTCTAAACCTGCATCGTCGTTCTCCACAGTGAAAACAGATGAAAAGGAATCATTTAAAACCTCACCTCTCTCCTCCAGCTCCACACACAGATTGCCACTTTGGTCCCGAATGGGCCCTACTCTTTCCTTGGCTATCCTATTGCCCTTAATATAAAACATCTTAGGATTTTCCTTTATATCGACCGCCAATGTTTTTTCATGTTCCATTTGTCACTGCTCCGCCCATCTTACCAGCCCATCTATATTGTCCTGTAATCTCCTCACCATTTCGACACCACCAATTTTCGTGACATCTGAGAACTTACTAATCATACCTTCTATATTCACGTCTAAATCATTAATGTACACTACAAACAGCAAGGGTCAAACAGCAAGAGATATTTCATCCACTCAGTATTTCTGGCTGAAGATTATTGCTCATGTTTCATCCTTATCTTTTGCACTGATGTGCTGGGCTTCCCACTCATTGAGGAGCCGCCTCCTTTGGTTACTTGTTTAATTGTCCACCTTCATTCACAAATGCATGTGGCAGGACTGAAAAGCTTTGATCTGAACAGTTGGTTGCAGGATCTTTTAGCTCTGTCTGCAGCACAGTTCACATTAGAGACCTGTTTTAGGTCGGGACAAAGAACCCGACCGAACCACAGCGGGCCTGAGCCCAACCCGGGCCGAGTCCCTGTGATTTTGCCCCGAGTCCGACCCGACCATCCGTTTACTTACCTTCCTGACATTGAAACTGCAAGAAGCTGCAGCTCATGCGTGAGACGTCATAGTGACGTCACTCGCTCACTGCGCAGACTCAGTTTCGTCCCGGACTCCCAGCTCAGATGAGCTTTTTTTTATTTTTAATACTTAACAACAGAGCACTTACCGTGTGTGTCCGGCCCGACCCAGCCCGACTCGATCTGGGCTCGGCCCAACCCGGCCTGAGCCTGAAAGCCGGAACCGGAAAGTGGGCCCGACCCAACCCAAACCCGACACATGTCATCGGGTCCCGTTGGGTTCGGGTGGGGTAGCGGGCCTCTAGATCACAGTACTTCCAAGTTTTGTCATCTGCACATTTTGACATTGTGCACTGAACAATTCATGAAAATATATCAAGAAAAGCAGTGGTCTGAGTACCTGTCCCTGGGGAACAGCACTGTTTTAGAATTAGAATTAGAACATTACAGCGCAGTACAGGCCCTTCGGCCCTCGATGTTGCGCCGACCTGTGAAACCATCTGACCTACACTATTCCATTTTCATCCATATGTCTATCCAATGACCACTTAAATGCCCTTAAAGTTGGCGAGTCTACTACTGTTGCAGGCAGGGCGTTCCACGCCCCTACTACTCTCTGAGTAAAGAAACTACCTCTGACATCTGTCCTATATCTATCACCCCTCAACTTAAAGCTATGTCCCCTCGTGTTTGCCATCACCATCCGAGGAAAAAGGCTCTCACTATCCACCCTATCTAACCCTCTGATTATCTTATATGTCTCCATTAAGTCACCTCTCCTCCTCCTTCTCTCTAACGAAAACAACCTCAAGTCCCTCAGCCTTTCCTCGTAAGACCTTCCCTCCATACAGACAACATCCTAGTAAATCTCCTCTCCAATTTCTGATCCAAAGCTCTAAATCACCTTCAACCCCATACTTCCGTATTTTCTGCAATAGCCTACCGTGGGGAACCTTATCAAACGCCTTACTGAAATCCATATACACCACATCCACTGCTTTACCCTCATCCACCTGTTTGGTCACCTTCTCGAAAAACTCAATAAGGTTTGTGAGGCACGACCTACCCTTCACAAAACCGTGCTGACTATCGCTAATGAACTTATTCTTTTCAAGATGATTAGATGTTTTCTTTCCTCCAATCAAATATCACCACCATCTCGGTTTTCTCTCACTTATCTAATTTTATCTACATGTCACCAGAGACCCTTCTAGTCCATGGGTTCAATGGTGCTGACAAGCCTGTAATGCGGCACTTTATCAAATGCCTTTTGGAAGTCTATCTACACCACATCAACCACATCACCCTCTTCAACCCTTTCTGTCACCTGGTTAAAAAACTCAGTCAAGTGAATTGAACACAATTTGTCTTTAACATGTCCGTTCTGACTTCCCTAAATTAGTGCACTCTTGTCCAAGTGACTGTAAATTTTGTCCTGGATTATCGTTTTAAAGGTTTCCCATCACTGAGGTTAAACTGACTGGCCTGAATCTGCTGGCTTTATCCTGACACCCTTTGTTGAACAGGGTGTAACATTTACAAATCTCCAACCCTCTGGAACCACTCCAGTATCTAAGAAGGATTGGAAGATTAAAGCCAGTACCTCCGCAATTTCCATCCTTACTTCCCTAAACAACTATCTGGACCTGGTGATACATCAATCTTAAGTCCGGTCAACCCCTCCAGTACCTCCTATTTATCCATTTTTAGCCCATCCAGCATCTTAACCAGCTCCTCTTTTACTGTGAGTTTGACAGCATCTAATTCCTTTGTAAAGACTGATGCAAATTTCTCGTTGTGTACCTCAGCCGTGTCCAAATCCTTGATTCCTTTTTGGTTCCTAATTGCAACCCCCTGCTAGCAGCGCCCCCCCCCCACTCCCCACGCCCTACCCCACCTCTTCACACAGGCAGGCAGACAGGATTGCACCACTGCACACACACAGACAGGCACACAGACAGGCACACAGATAGAACCGCCCCCACAGACAGACAGACAGGCAGGCGACACTGCAGGAAAGCAGGCAGACATAGAGCCAGGTGGGTCGACAGACTGGCAGGCAGACAAACAGACAGGTAGGTGCCCCTGCAGACAGACAGACAGAGAGGCAGATGGTCCTGCAGACAGGCAGACAAATAAACAGATATTGGATAATTGTATATTGTATCCTATGGAGTTGGTGAATTTGGATTTTCAGAAGACTTTTGATAAGGTTGCACACAGGAGGTTAGTAAATAAAATTAGAGCACATCGAAATTGGGGTTAATATACTGGCATGGACTGAGAATTAGTTAATGGACAAAAAACAGAATGGGAATAAATGGGTCATTCTCAGGGTGGCAGGTTGTTCCTCGTGGGATACCACAAGTATCAGTGCTTGGGCCCCAGCTGTTCACAATCCATATACATGATTTGGTTATGTGGACCTAATGTAATATTTCCAAATTTGCTGCTGACACAAAACTAGGTGGGAATGTATGTTGTGAGGAGGATGCAACGAGGCTGCAAGGGAATTTGGACAGGCTAAGTGAATGGGCAAGAATGTGGCAGATGGAATATTTCTCTCAATTAACCAATTCTCAATCCATGCCAGTATATTACCCCCAATTCCCATGTGCTCTAATTTTATTTGCCAACCTCCTGTGTGGGACCTTATCAAAAGCCTTCTGAAAATCCAAATATACCACACCCACTGGTTCTCCTTTACTGTCTTCTTAAGCAATCCCTCAGGAATGATGATAACTTTCTTCCACTCCAGGGTTGTGGGCCCGAAGGTGACTGAAAAGTCCAATTCTGGATCCACACACTCTGCCACATGTGAAGCAGGTGGTGTTTGGTGAGTCAAGTGAATGAGATGCTCAAATTTCCCAACGTTCCTTCCGCTGTTTGCACTTGGTCGCTGCCTGGGCATGTCGGGTTGTTCAAACAGGCTGGCAACTTCTCGGATGCTTCTTCTTGATTATGGGCGGTCTTGGGCAAGAGATTCCCATGAATCAGTGGAGATGTCACATTTTTTCAGAGAGGTTAGAAAGACATCCTTGTAGCATTTCCTCTGCCCTCCTGGTAACCTCTTGCTGTGACGGAGCTCGGATTAGAAAGCTTGTTTTGGGAGTTCTTTGTGTCAGGTATGCAGACAACATGGCCCACCCAATGTAACTGACTAGCCATGACCAGTGTCTCAATACTGGGAATGTTGACCTGAGAGAGGACACTGACATTGCAGTGCCTGTCCTGCCACTGAATTTGTAGGATTTTGTGGAGGCATTGCTGGTAATATCTCTCCAGGTCTTTGGGATGTGTGCTGTACAGTGTCCATGTTTCCAATGTTTACAGGAGGGCAGGTAACACTGCAACCCTGCAGACCATGAGCTTGGTGTCAGGTTTGAAGACTTTGTCGTCAAACACTCTTTTCCTCAGATGACCAAAGGCTGCGCTGGCGCACTGGAGGCGATGCTGAGTTTCATCATCGATGTCTGCCATTGCTGAGAGGAGATTCCCAAGGTATGAGAAGTGATCCACATTATCCAGTGATTCGCCATGTATCTTGATAGTCGGGGGTGGTGTTGCACTGTGGGAGCAGGCTGGTAGAGGACCTTTGTCTTCCGGATGTTTAGCTTAAGGCCCATTCTTTCATTTGCCTGTGTGAATGCATCGACAAGGGTTTGAAGTTCGGCCTCTGAGTGTGCACATACGCAAGTGTCATCAGCATACTGCAACTCCTTTATCTGTTCTCCAAGTGACATCCTTCAAAAACTCCAACAGGTTTATCAAACATGATTTCCCTTTTTAGAAATCCATGTTGACTCTGCCCAAATACATCCCAAACATATAGGGGAGGCAGTGGCGTAATGTTATTGTCACTGGACAAATAACCCAGAGACCCATTGCTTTGGGGACATGGGTTCAAATTCCACCACAGCAGAAGGTAGAATTTGAATTCAATTAATAAAAATCTATAATTAAAAGCTAGAAATGTGGTTGACTTTTAAATGCCCTCTGAAATGGCCGAGCAAGTCACTCAGTTGTATCAAACCGCTACAAAGTCAATAAGGAATGAAACCAGACTGGACCATCCAGCATCGACCTTGGCACCGGAAATGACAACAGCAAACCCACCCCTTTCGACCCTGCCAAGTCCGCTGAACTAACATCTGAGGGCTTGTGCCAAATTTGGTAGAGCTGTCCCACAGACACAAGTCAAGCAGCAGCCTGTCATAGTCATACTCACGGAATCATAGGTCCCAGACACCACCATCACCATCCCCGAGTATGTCCTGTCCCAGCAAAGGTGGCAGCACAGTGGTACACAGTTGGGAGGGAGTTGCCCTGGGAGTCCTCAACATCGACTCCGGACCCCAGGAAGTCTAGTCAAGCACAGGCAAGGAAACCACCTGCTGATTCTCATCTAGCGCCCCCGATACACCCTCAGATGCTGAATCAGTACTACTCCACTTGAAGGAAGCACTGAGGGTAGCAAGGGCCACATCGTCCACATGCCTGATAGAAGATTCCCAAAACAAGCTTTTTAGTCCGAGCTCCATCATGGCAAGAGGCTACTCTCAATTATCAGTAAAGTGATGGAAGGTGTTGTTGACAGTGCTATCAAACGGCACTTACTTAGCAATATCCTGCTCAGTTTGGATTCTGCCAGGGCCACTCAACTCCTGATCTCATTACAGCCTTGGTTCAAACATGGACAAAAGACGTGAGGTGAGAGTGACTACCCTTGACATCAAGGCAGCATTTGACTGAGTGCAGCATCAAGGAGCCTGAGCAAAACTGGAGAAAATGGCAATTAGGGGGGAAATCAGTGGTTGTTGGAAGTCAATCATCATCAACCCCAGGACATCAATGCAAGAGTTCCTCAGGCTAGTTTCCAAGGCCCAACCATCTTCAGCTGCTTCATCAATGACCTTACCTTCATCATTAGGTCAAAAGTGGGGATGTTTGCTGAGGGTTGCAAAACGTTAAGCACATTCGTGGCTCCTCAGATACTGAAGCAGTCCATGTCGAAATGCAGCAAGACCTGGACAATATCCAGGCTTGGGCTGATAAGTGGCAAGTAACATTCGCACCACACAAATGCCAGGCAATGACGATCTCAAATAAAACGGAATCTAACCATCTCCCCTTGACATTCAATGGCATTACAATCACTGAATTCCTCACTATCAGCATCCTGGGATTACCATTGACCAGAAACTGAACTGGAGTAGCAATATAAATACCATGGCTACAAGAGCAGGTCAGACGCTCGAAATCTTGTGGCAAGTAACTCACCTCCTGACTCTCCAAAGCCAATCTACCACTGACAAGGCACATGTCAGAAGTGTAATGGATGACTCTCCACTTGCCTGGATGGGTGCAGCTCCAACAACATGCAAGAAGCTCGACACCTTCCAGGATAAAGCAGCCTGCTTGATTGGCACCCCATTCACAAACATTCACTCCCTCCATCACTGATGCACCGTGGCAGCAGTGTGTAATATTTACAAGATGCACTGCAGTAATGCACGACAGCTCCTTCAACAGCACCTTCCAAACCTGCGACCTCTACCACCTAGAAGAACAAGGGCAGCAGATGCATGGCAACACCACCACCTGCAAGGTCCCCTCCAACCACACACCATCCTAACTTGGAACTATATCGCCGTTCCTTCACTATCGCTGGGTCAAAATCCTGGAATTCCCTTCCTAACAGCACTTTTGGTGTACTTACACCCCAATGATTGTGGCAGTTCAAGAAGGCAGCTCACCATCACATTCTCAAGGGCAATTAGGGATGGGTAATAAATGCTGGCCGAGCCAGTGACACCCGTATCCCATGAAAGAATGAAAAAAAATCATTATTTTCCAAGTGTCCAATTATTTCATTCTTTACAATAGATTCTAACCTTTTCCCTGCTACTGACATCAAACTAATAGATTTGCAGATCTATGTTTATACTCTTGCTCCCTTTGTAATTAGTGGGGTTACATTTACTACTTTCCAGTCTGCAGGAACCCAACCAAAATCTATAGAATTTTGAAGAATAACCACCAATGCATCCATTATCTCTATAGCCACCTCCTTCAACACTCTGGGATGTCGCCCATCTGGTCCAGGGGATTTATCAACTCTCAATCCAGTTAATTTTTCGAGTGCTACCTCTTTATTGATACTAATTTCTAGCAGTTCCACAATGCAATTGTTTAGTCTCTCCGCCATTTCCTCATTCTCCACCACAAACTCTCCTGTCTCCGTCTACAATGCACCCACAGTCGGCATTTCTTATCCTTTTCTTTTCACATACCTCAAGAAGCTTTTACAATCCTCCTTTATGTTTTGAGCTAGCTTGCATTCATAATCTCTTTTCCCTTTATCAGTTTCTTGGTCCTCCTTTGTTTGATTCTAAATTGCTCCCAATCCTCGGGCTTACTACTTTTTCTGGTGACCTTGTAAGCCACTTCCTTTGACCTAAAGCAATCATTAACTTCTTTTGTTTGCCACGGTTGATGCACCTTTCCTGTTGGGTTTTTGTGCCTTATGTTATGAACAGATAGTTAATCTTTTTTTTCTGAACAAATTTCTCTGTTGTTCCAACCACCTGTCCTTAAACAGATTTGTGATTGAATTTTTCCTTCCCTTAAACCCTGACTAGTAAAGGATAGTCACAACACCACAGTTGTAAGTTTTAAATCAAAGAAGTAGGGTTTATTAACACACACTCTTAAACTCTGGAAGGGGCTTTACATCGCAACACATGCTCACAAAAATACAAAGAAATGTTAAAGGCATAAAAGAGGCAAGAACATTTACTAAATAGATAATTGACTTAACTGTACACGAACATGAATTTCAGTTGAAACTGGAGTCCATTTTCAATTGTCAAAAAGTCCAAAAAAACTGGAGATCACTAACTGGAAATGCCAAGTGGGGGAGGAGCTGTTGAAAATATCTCTTCTCTTACTCTTTTTCCTTCTTGCGCTCTCGAAGGTAAATGGAGGTTGTCATGCAGGCCCTCACCTGTCAAGAGTGAGGCACATTGATTTCACCACATGGACATAAAACTTCAAATTGTTGCTGGGAAAAAAAGAGGGTCTATTACAAGGAATTGCCAGGCCCCAAGCTGGAAAGATATTTTTGCAGACTAACAGCCAATGTTGGAAAAAAGGAACCAGTCACTGCTTCCAACACACAGAACAGGCGTGGTTTGACTAGTTTATTCACGTGATTAACTGGCTGTTGCAGAGTTTTAAACTGAGAGTTTTAAATTCGAGAAACAGTGTTTGAAAAAAGAGAGTTGTTTGCTCCTGGACTGAAAAGAACTTGTGGCTGGCTCACCACAGCCTCTCCTGTCCGCTCACATCTCTTTCTCACAGAACTCCAAAAAACAACTGAAGACACATGAACGCCAAGAGAGAAAATTCTCCGACAGTGAACAAGGTTTCTGAAGAATACTGGGCCACAACAAATAGCAAGATCAACCTACAAAAGGACTTTACAGTGAGCTCGAAGAACTCTCACAACTCTTCAGATATTGCCTCAAACTTTTTCACTTCATTTTTCTTCTGCTCTTTTCTGTCTCTATTTGCATGTGCGTAATGCGTATGCATCCTAACGAGGGGTGTGGAGTGTATATGTAGGCATTCACTGAATTAGAGTTCATGTTTAATAAATTTCACTTTTATTCTTTAAACCTAAGAAAGCCTGTTTCAGCTCATTTCTTTTTTTAAATTCATTCATGGGATGTGGGCGTCGCTGGCTAGGCCAGCATTTATTGCCCATCCCTAATTGCCCTTGAGAAGGTGGTGGTGAGCTGCCTTTTTGAATTGCTGCAGTCCATTTGGGGTAGGTATACCCACAGTGCTGTTAGGAAGGGAGTTCCAGGATTTTGACCCAGTGACAGTGAAGGAACGGCGACATAGTTCCAAGTCAGGATGGTGTGTGACTTGGAGGGGAACTTGCAGGTGGTGGTGTTCCCATGCATTTGCTGCCCTTGTCCTTCTAGTTGGTAGAGGTCACAGGTTTGGAAGGTGCTGTCTAAGAAGCCTTGGTGCATTTCTGCAGTGCATCTTGTAGATGGTACACACTGCTGCCTCTGTGCGTCGGTGGTGGAGGGAGTGAATGTTTGTAGATGGTGTGCTAATCAAGCGGGCTGCTTTGTCCTGGATGGTGTTGAGCTTCTTGAGTTGTTGGAGCTGCACCCATCCAGGCAAGTGGAGTGGATTCCATCACACTCCTGACTTGTGCCTTGTAGATGGTGGACAGGCTTTGGGGAGTCAGGAGGTGAGTTACTCGCCGCAGGATTCCTCGCCCCTGACCAGCTCTTGTAGCCCCAGTATTTATATGGCTACTGCAGTTCAGTTTCTGGTCAATGGCAGCCCCTTGGATGTTGATAGTGGGGATTCAATGATGGTAATGCTGTTGAATGTCAAGGGGAGATGGTTAGATTCGCTCTTGTTGGAGATGGTCATTGCCTGGCACTTGTGTGCGCGAATGTTACTTGCCACTTATCAGTCCAAGCCTGGATATTGTCCAGGTCTTGCTGCATTTCTACACGACTGCTTCAGTATCTGAGGAGTCACGAATGGTGCTGAGCATTGTGCAATCATCAGCGAACATCCCCACTTCTGACCTTATGATTGAAGGAAGGTCATTGATGAAGCAGCTGAAGATGGTTGGGCCCAGGACACTACCCTGAGGAACTCCTGCAGTGATGTCCTGGAGCTCAGCTGATTGACCTCCAACAACCACAACCATCTTCCTTTGCACTAGGTATGACCCCAGCCAGCGGAGCATTTTCCTCCTGATTCCCATTGACCTCAGTTTTGTTCGGGTTCCTTGATGCCATACTCGGTCAAATGCTGCCTTGATGTCAAGGGCAGTCACTCTCACCGCACCTCTTGATTTCAGCTCTTTTGACCATGTTTGAACCAAGGCTGTACTGAGGTCAGGAGCTGAGTGGCCCCGGCAGAACTCAAAATGTGCGTCACTGAGCAGGTCATTGCTAAGCAAGTGCCGCTTGATGGCACTGTTGATGACACTTTCCATCACTTTACTGATGATTGAGAGTAGGCTGATGGGGCGGTAATTTGACGGGGTCGGACTTGCCTTATAATTGAAAAGCCGTGAACAAGGATTCACCAAGGGAGAGCTAAAACATAGTGTGTTTAAAATAAGACCTTGTTACAGTAAGACCAGGTGAAGGCTGAGAGGGACCCCGAGACACCTTTCTCACCTGGTCATAACAGAAATTTGGAGGCTTGTCTGGGATTGACCCACAGATAAACAAGAGAAATCGGAAGTGGGAAGCCAAATTTAGCACAGGTTTTCTTGTGGTTGTGTGTGATTGAATACTAACATGTCTGCAACTGAAGCTAATAGCTCTCCAAGCCAGAATGAAATAACGTGGGGTAAGTAAAAACACTGTCTATGGAAGAGATGAGGAAAATAGCTGAGCAGTGTGGGATCACTGTACATGGCAAAGCTAGGAAGTCTGAACTCCTAAGGCTAGTGGCCAACTATTTTTTCCTTGAATCTGAAGAAGCAGAAGCAGTGTTAGAAGCAAACCTAGACAGGATACTGCTAGCAAAGTTATATTTGGAACAAAAGAAACTTGAATTGGAGGAAAAAGAGAGAAAGAGAGGCAGGAGAGGCGGAAAGAGAGAACTTTCCAGAAGGAACATGAAAAGAAAGAGAGACAGGATACAGAATGAGAGAAAGAGGAGAGAGACAAAGAAAGACAGGAGAAGGAACATGAGAGACAAGAGAGAGAGAGAAAGAATATTCCAGAAAGAATGCGAAGAAAAAGTTGAAGTGGCTTGAGTTAACTAGTGAAAGCATGGCCAATATGGAGGAGCATAATTCAGGGCTGGGAACAAAATTGCGAAAACTCACTCAAATCAATTCAAAAATTCAATGAGGAAGATGTGGAGTCATTTTTTGTGTCTTTTGAGAAACTGGCAAGGCACCTAAAATGGCCAGCTGAGACCTTATTTTACACAAAGCTAGCTAACTGGAAAAGCCCATGAGGTTAATTCCTTGCTGCCAAATGAGAGTTCATTAAATTACGAAGTGACCAAAAATGCTATCCTCGGGTCATATGAATTAGGATCCGAAGCTTATTGCCAAAGGTTCAGAACCCTCAAAAAGCAAGCTAATCAACCTGGAGTTTGAAAGAAGTAAGCAGCTGGCTTTTGACCAGTGGCTGAGGGCTCTTAAAGTACAGATCAGCTATGAGAATCTCAGGGAAGTAGTTCTGTTAGAGGAATTTAAAAACTCTCTCCCACTCTTTGTGGGCGGCACAGAGCGCGCAGTGGTTAGCTCCGCAGCCTCACAGCTCCAGCGACCCGGATTCAATTCAGGGTACTGCCTGTGTGGAGTTTGCAAGTTCTCCCTGTGTCTGCGTGGGTTTCCTCCGGGTGCTCCGGTTTCCTCCTACAGCCAAAAGACTTGCAGGTTGGTCGGTAAATTGGCCATTATAAATTGCCCCTAGTATAGGGAGGTGGGAGGGAAATATAGGGATAGGTGGGGAATATAGGTAGGAGTATGGGATTAGTGTAGGATTAGTATAAATGGGTGGTTGATGGTCAGCACAGAGTCGGTGGGCCAAAGGGCCTGTTTCAGTGCTGTATCTCTAAAACTAAAACTAAAAACTAAAGACTCATGTGGAGCAGCAGTGTGGTCAGAGCAGGCGTTCTGGCCAGTGAGTTTGCTTTAGTTTATGAGTCGATTTCCCAGGGGAGAATCTTTCCCGATCACCCCACAAATCTGAAAAGGACAAAAGGTGGGAAGGTGATCTCCACCCAGGCAATCCTAGGAGAGAAAGGAAATCAGGAGACACAGGGACCCTCCTCCAGCCAAAAAGGAAGGTGCTGTGAGCAAGAGTGAGACCCGGAGACCTGTATGCTTCCATTGTAATAAAGTGGGGCATTTAAAAGCTAAATGCTGGAAACTAAAGGGAAATGCAGTTAATCAGGGCACACCCACTCAGTGAAGACATGGACCTGATGGAAAGCACAGTAGAGCAAGCTGTGACCTCAACTGCAGGAAGAGTGCAACCCAGGAAGCTTCCTACGGCCAGTGCAGGAAAAGCTAATAGGATTCCTGATGGGTATCAGGGTTTTGTGTTTGAAGGGAATGTAACCCCATATCGCTCAAATGAGACCAGCAAGCCCACAGTAATTCTCAGTGACATAGCGGCAGCTAGAGCCCTTTTACTGGGAAAAGGCCTGACCTTTCCCCCAGAGAGTGCAGTGAATACCAAAATGGTGGTGAATTGTAGTGGAGGGCAGTGTTTCCGTAGGGATTGTCCCTCGATTAAGTTGAAATGAGAGTCCATTTTTAATTGTCAAAAAGTCCAAAAAAACTGGAGATCACTGACTGGAAATGCCGAGTGGGGGAGGAGCTGTTGAAAATACCTCTTCTCTTACTCTTTCTTCTTCTTGCACTCTCGAAGGTAAATGGAGGTTGTAATGCAGGCCTCCACCTGCCAAGAATGAGGCACATTAATTTCGCCACATGGACATTAAACTTCAAACTGTTGCTGGGAAGAAAAGAGGGTCTATTACAAGGAATTGCCAGGCCCCAAGCCGTAAAGTAATTTTTGCATACTGACAGCCAGTGTTGGAACAAAGGAACCAGTCCCTGCCCCTAATACACAGAACAGACGTGGTCAGACCAGGTTAGTCACATGACTAACTGGCTGTTGCAGTGTTTTGAACTGAGTGTTTTAAATTCGAGAAACATTGTTTGAACAAATAAAGCTGTTTGCTCCTGGACTGAAGAGACCTCATGGCTGACTCGCCACAGCCTCTCCTGTCTGCTCGCATCACTTTCTCACGGAACACTAAAAACCAGCTGAAGACACATGAACGCCAAGAGAGAAAAGTCTCCTACAGTGAACAAGGTTTGATAAGAATACTGGGCCCCAACAAAAAGGAAGATCAACCTCCAAATGGACTATACGGTGAGCTTGAAGAACTGTAACAAGCTCTTCATACAATGCCTTAAAACTTTCCACTTTATTTTTTGTCTGATCTTTTCTGTGTCGATTTGCACGTGCGTATTGTGTATGCTTGCTAATGTGGGGCGCGGTGTGTACCCTTAGGCATTAACTGAAATTAGAGTTTTTAGTTTAAGTTTAATAAATATCACTGTTCTTCTTTAAAACAAAGAAATCCTGTTTGTGCTCATTTCTATGCCTTATAATTGGAAAGCGGTGAACAAGGATTCACCAAGGGGGAGCTCAAAACGCGGTGTATTTTAAAATCAAACCATGTTACAGGAAGATCAGGTAAAGGCTGTGAGGGACCTCTCGACACCTTTCTCACCTGCTTTTAACAAGGTCTTTAATTGCTGAAGTCAACATTTTTTGATGGAGTGAAAGCTGGAAGAAAACAAGTTTTCTTGCTGTTTTTGCAGACTGTGTCTTTTTAATATTCTTTGTTCTTAAAGAAAGGCCTCAGAGAGAAAATATGCAGCTTGAAGGGCAGCTGTGGTTTGCACGAGATGTTCCCTCCACTGCTACAGTTTCAAATTCAAGCAGGCTGAAAAGGGTGGCTTCTGGGTTCTGTGACTGGACCCTTTCAAGTAGCTGTCCCACCTGCTCTCGCTCCTCCATTTTAACAAGTGGAACATGGAAGTAAAAACTTAGACGTGCTGTATAAAATGGCAGTTGACATTAATAGCCAAGTGCACAAAGCACAATTTATAGTTAGTTCTCTTTGGTTCATGACAATTTACAGTTGGTTCTCATCTATTCATGACACTTGGATGAATGTATATTTGTTGGAAACCGTGTAATACTTCTTTGAATATTAGCCATTGCCTGTCTACCATCAAATCTTTTAATGTATTTTCCCAATCCATCACAGCCAACTTGCCCCTCAAACCTTAGTTTCCTTTGTTCAGTTTTATGATCCTAGTTTCAGAATGAACTGTATCTCTTTCAAACTTAATGTAAAATTCTATCATATTGTGGTCACTATTTCCTGATGACTCCTTTACAGCAAGGTTATTAATTAGCCCTTTCTCATTGCATAATACTAAATCTAAAATAGCTTGATCCCTCATTTGTTCTTCAACATACTGCTCCAGAAACCCCTCTTGTACACATTCAGGAATTCATACTCCACTGCATTAGAGCTAATTAGGTGGAACCAATCTATATAATTGAAGTCACCCATTATTACTGTACTGCCCATGTTATATGCTGCTCTCATTTCCTGATGTATACCATGCCCAACATTACCACTAGAGTTTGGTGACCTATATAAATTTAAACCAATGTTTGCTGCCCCTTGCTGTTTCTTCGCTCGCCCAAACTGATACTACATCTTGCTCCTTCAATCAAAGATCCTCTCACTAATGCACTGATCTCCTCCTTTATTAACAGTGTTACCCCACCTCCTTTTCCCCTCCGCCTATCGTTCCTAAATGACAAATATCCCTGAACGTTCAGTTCCCAGTCCTGGTCACCCTGTCACCAAGTCTCTGCCTTGGCAATTAAATCATACACATTTACCACTGTTTGTGCCTTCAAATCATCTACCTTGTTGTGAAAGAGGATTGGTAATTAACAGGAAACCGAGAGTTGAGATAAATGTGGCATTTTCAGGTTGGCAAACAGTAACTAGTGCAGTGCCACAGGGATCAGTGCTGGGGCCTTAACTATTTACGATCTACATTAATGGCTTGGACAAAATGACTGAATGTATTGTAACCAAATTTGCAGATGATACAAAGATATTAGGAAAATAAGTTGTGAGCAGGACATAAGGTGTCTGCAAAGAGATATCGATATGTGAAGTGCGTGGTCGAAATCTGGCAGCTGGAGTATAATGTGGGAAATCGTGAGGTTGTCCACTTTGGCAGGAAGAATAGAAAAGCAAAATATTATTGAAAGTAAGAGAGACTGCAGAATGCTGCAGTGCAGAGGGAAATGGGGGTCCTTGTACATGAATCACAAGAACATAACATGCAGGTGCAGCAAGTAATGAGGAAGGCAAATGGTATGTTGGATTTATTGCAAGGGGGACAGAGTATAAAAGTATGAAACTCTTACTACAACTGTACAGGGCATTGATGAGACAGCAGGTAGAGTACTGCATACAGTATTGGTCTCCTTATATAAGGAGGGATATACTTGCATTGGAGGCAGTTCAGAGAAGGTTCACCTCATTGATTTCTGGGATGAAGGGCTTGTCTTATGAGGAAAGGTTGAGCAGTTTGAGCATATACTCATTGGAGTTTAGACAACTGAGAGGTGATCTTATTGAAACATACAAGATTCTGAGGAGGCTTGTGAGGTTAGATGCTGAAAGGAAGTTTCCCCTCGTGGGGAAATCTAGAACTGGGAGGCACAGTTTAGAAATAAGGGGTCTCCCTTATAAGACAGAGGTGTGGAGGAATTTCGTTTGTCAGAGGGTCACTAATCTTTGAAATTCTCTTCCCAAGAGAGCAGTGGATGCTGGGTCATTGAATATATTCAGGGCTGAGTTAGACAGATCTTTGATCTCCAAGGGAGTCAGGAGTTATGGAGGGGCAGCAGAAAAGTGAAGTGAATGTGACCATCAGATCTTGTTAAATGTCGGAGCAGGTTTTAGGGGCCGAATGGCCTCCTCCTGCTCCCATCTCTTATGTTCTTATAAAGTGGGACACAGGGAGGGAGGCGCCAAAGAAGCGCTGGCAAGTGGGGTGAAGCATCACCTCATCCTGACAGATTCATATCGGCCACAGACCACCTTCTTTCACAGCTCACCCCATTAACTCCCCCGAGAGCTGATGGGAGGATGAGCTATACAGGATACCCCAGGAGGGGACGAGGTGATGCCATGAGCAGAACTGTCATGTCGATCTCTCTGTGAAGTATGACTACCTCCCTCTTTCCACTTACAGGACAAGAGGGCCCATAATAGGAGGGAGATATCACTGACTGGCGGAGGCAGCCCAGACATCAGACCTCTCTCCAAGGCTGAGGATGAGGCACTTGAACTAATGGGTCCCAAGGCAGCCGCTCAATAACGGATGGTTAGACTGGAGTCTCCTCACTAAAGAGTGAGGATTGTCTTCCATCAACATACAGATCATTTCGAGAGACCCCATCACACATGGTTGCTATGACACGATCTGCTCATGCTGAACCGCACATGTTTTGCAGGTCGGTGTTCACCGGAGATTCTACTAGGAGGAGGACATCATTCCACTTCATTGGAGGATCCACAGTCACAGGATGCACTGTCCAATGAATCTCCGGCACCTTCCACCAGTGCAGATAATTTCACCTCATTGGGTTTCTACTCGATTTTAGAATCAGGGTCACAATCTGGTGCCTGAACAGCTGGCTGAGGCTGGGACAGTCGTGGTCTCTGACAGTCGGAGTATTGTGGGTTAGAGGCCTGCTACCCGACCAGAACCTGACGGGACCCGACGACATGTGTCGGGTTCGGGTTGGGTCGGGTCGGGCCCATCTTCAGACTCCGGCTTTTGGGCTCGGGCCGGGTCGGGTCGGGCCGAGTCCAAGTTGAGTCGGGTCGGGTCGGGTCGGGCCGGACACGCAGGGTCAGTGCTGTGCTGGTAAGTATTAAAAATAAAAAACTTATCTGAGCTGGGAATCTGGGACGAAACTGAGTCTGCGCAGTGAGTGAGTGACGTCACAAAGACGTCATCACGCATGCGCAGCAGCTTCGTGAAGGATCCGAGTCGGGAGGTAAGTAAACTGATGGATGGGTCGGGCTCGGGTCGGGTCGAGTCGGGGCGGGTTCAGGTCGGGTCGGGATTGGGGGAAAAGCGGAGGGACTCGGGCCGGGTCGGGCTTAGGACCGTGGTGGTTCGGTCGGGTTTGGGTCGGGTTCCTTTTCCTGATCTAAAGTAGGTGGGTGGTCAAGGCTAAGCTGAGCCCCAGGCTCATGACGGGCCTCTGGTGTTGACAGCACAGGGCATGCTGGAATTTGAGAGAGAGTTGAGGTAAGGCAACATCTGGCAGAGATGCCAAAGACAATCCACAGCCATGAGTGGATGATGGTGAAGTCAATCCATGCCTTGAGCTGCCATGTCTCAGGTATGGAAGTGTATGGATTCCTCCATTGAAAGGTTAGCAACTCTTATGGAGAGTCAGATCCCACAGATGTGCCCAGAGCTGCACACAATCACCTTGGCCATGAGTTCACAACAGCAGTGGCAAGATGAGAGAAGGACAAGGCACCTGTCCTTTGTACTTCTCTGCGCAGGGAGGTTTCGGTGAACCGTGAAAGGGAGGAGGAGTGACTATCCTCCACAGCTGAGGCTCCCCTCAGGGTGCTCTGAGTGTGGGCAGTGGCTCCTCAGCCCCTCTGCCAGTGAGCCCAGCTCCAGCAACTGTGATGCCTGAGGAGAGACCTGCACCAGTGCAGGAAAGCCTCAGGCAGCCGGGGCCTTTCAGGCCTCAGGTAACCAGAGGACGGCTGCTAAAGTCATCACAGGCCAAGGGGCAGCCTGATCAGCAGCCTGTCTCCAGCCCAGCTGCTGGCAATGGGTTCACATTTTGTAGAAGCACTCGCAATGGTAAAAAGCAAAGCACCTCGACTCACATGGGGGTTCACGGGTGTTTGATATCTGACATGTGATGCTTCAGATAAAGTTCTTTTGTTCAAGTCATGAATGTTCATTGTGTAAAAGTGATTATTCTATCATTCACTAATTGTGAGCTGCTGACTTCCCCCTTCCCCCTCAGTGAAATGCCAATGTAAGCACAGCCTCATTTAAATATGATCTCCCATGGGCACTAGTGTGTGTTTCAGCTGGGCACTAGGCACAGAAAACCAATAGAAAGGAGGTGACAGACTACATGCATTGAGGTCAGTCTTTATTGTTTTCTCTGTGAGTGACCATCATGGTGGCTGGAACTGGGTAAGTATGAGATTGTCTCTTGCCTCCTTGATGCATCGCTCAATGTTCCTGGCCTCCGGTGCATGGGGTTCAACATCCAAAGCTGCCTGTTCATCACCCTCCTCGACGTCTTCTTCGTCAGTAGAGGAATGGCATTCACGTGGCCTCGTCATGCAAGGCCTCCCTCCTCAGCACTGCTAGAATGTGCAGAGCACAGCAGACCACCACGATACGCGAGACCATTACTGGGACATCCTGCAGGACTCCACCAGATCGATCCAGGCAAAGGAATCACGTCTTCAGCAGCCCAAGGAGCTGCTCGGTGGTCACTCGGTTGGAGTGGTGGTAACTGTTGTACCTCTCCTCTGCTGCAGTGTGAGGTTTCCTCACAGGCGCTGAAAATCCATATCTTGAATGGGTCGCTCTTGTCCCCTAGAATCCATCCCTGAAGGTGAGCAGGGGCCTGAAAAGCTGTGGTACCTGTGACTGCTGAAATATGTCGGCATCGTGGGTGCTTTTCGGGAAGTGGGCACACACCTGAAAGATCTGTTTTCGGTGGTCACAGACCAGTTGAACGTTGATCGAATGGAAGCTTTTCCTGTTGAAGGAGGGGGCTGGCTGGTCAGTTGGAGCCTTAATGACCACATGTGTGCAGTCGATCACTAATGTACCTGAGGGAATCCAGCAATGTCTTTGAATCCAATAGATCTCTCTGCCTGACTGTCAGGGTGGTTCAGAAACCCGCACAGTCACTGACTCTCTTGAACAGGGCATTGGTCACCTCCTTGATGTAGTGGTGGGATATTGCCTGGGAGATGTCCGCGGTGGAACCTTGGAGAATGATCCGGACGAGTAAAAGTTAAGTGCGGCGGTGATTTTCAATGCGAGATGCAAAGGCTTCCTACCAAATCCCAGTCATAACTCGTCCGACAACAGGGTGCATAAGATGGTGCCTGCCTCCCTGGAGAGTCGTAGTCTTCACTGACAATGCCACTTGGTCATTGGGAGGTTGCTGACTCGAGTCCAGTACACACTCTAGCGCAGGTTAGTCCTTCTTGGCATCGTCGGCTGCACCTGCTCTCTTCGTGGAGCTTCACAGGCTTCCTGGCCCTCCTTCCATCGGAGGCACTGCATCATAACACAGGGGTCCAAAAAGACAGAGTGTATGAGACCCAGACCAGGTGATAAGTAGACCTCCAGAGCGCTGTCCTTGCAGAGACACCCCTGCTTTGGCAGTTTTCCCTTTGCTACTTCTCCTGGCAGACTGCCTAATGGGCCTCAGTGCCCACCCTTGATGATAGTTGACCCTCTCACCCAGCAGTTTGAGCACCCTATACTGCCACCCAAAACCAAGCCCCCCTTGCAAGCCACCCAACACCCACCATCCCCTTGCTGAACATCCAATACCCAGCACCCTCTTGCAGATCACCTGACACCCTGCCAACCCATGCTCAACACCCGAGACTCTGCCCCACCATGCAGAGTGTACAGCACTGTAGGTTAGCAATGGGCTCCACTCCCCCTTCATCCCCTGTGCAGTGCTGATCATGGCTGCCTATCCATTGCGGATCTGAGTACCCGTCTCGGTGCCACCAGCATTCAATGGCCAGTGTCCTGAAGGCCAGTCAGGGCCATACATGGTCCATTTAATCCCAAGCCCCACATTGAATCATAAAAATTACAGGCAAATGCATTGAAACAACATGTTGTACATTCCTGTTGCATCTGGGCGGTGATGCTGCCTTGATACTTTCCCAACACTGACTAGATGCAGAACCGATGTCACAATGTCAGATTTCGGGGGAGACTTGTCCAATACTATTCTACCACCCCCCCACTCCCCCACCACCACCTCCATGCCCGCTCCAAAAGGCTGCACTAAATTGTGCCCTGTATCCCAGTGTCACTGATCAGGAGCAGGAGCCAGGGTCACAATGGTCGACAAAAGAGGTGACAGATAACATAAAGCTAAAGGAAAGAACACACAAAAATTTAAAGAATAGAGTAGGTCGAGGAAACAGTCAGAAAGATGAAGAACAAGAAAAACAGGTCAAAAAAAAGATAAGTAAAAGCTGAAAAAGGCTGATGTGAAAGATAATGAAAATAAGGAAATTCCAGGCTTGTTGCATAATTGCCTTGTGTCAGTCTTCACAGCAGAGCAAGAGGATAATGTAGCTTACATTCCACAATGAATCAAGGACTGGAACTCACTAAAATTAACAGAAACAAGAGAAGTATATTAGAAAACAATAATAGAATCATAGAGTTGTACAGCATAGAAACAGGCCCTTCGGCCCACCGCGTCCATGCCGACCATAATGCCTATCTATACTAATCCCACCTGCCTGCATTAATTCCATATCCCTCTATGCCTTTCTCATTCAAGTACCTGTCCAGATGCCACTTAAATGTCGCTATTGTTCCTGCCTCCACCACCTCCTCAGCAGCTCATTCCAGATACCCATAATTCTTTGTGTCAAAAATTTACCCCTTTGATCTCCTTTAAACATCCCCCCTCTCACCTTAAATCTATGCCCTCTAGTTTTAGTCACCTCTAACATGAGAAACAGTGTCTGGCTATCTACCCTATCTATGCCTCTCATAATTTTATATACCTCCATCATGTCCCCTCTCAGCCTCCTTCACTCCTGGGAAAACAGACCCAGCTGATCCAATCTATCTTTATAACTCAAGCCCTCCAAACCAGGCAACATCCTTGTGAATCTTTTCTGCACCCTCTCTAGCTTAATCACATCTTTCCTGTAGTGTGGAGGCCAGAACTGCACAAAGTACTCCAAATGCGGCCTAACCAACGTTATGTAACACTGAAACATGACATCCCAACTCTTGTACTCAGGGCCTCGGCCAATGAAGGCAAGCATGCCATACGCCTTCTTCACCACCCTGTCTACCTGTGTTGCCACTTTCAGGGAACTATGTACTTGCACCCCAAGGTCTCTCTGCTCAACAACACTCCCCAGCGCTCTGCCATTCACTGTATATGTCCTGCCCTGGTTTAACTTCCCAAAATGCATCACTTCACAATTGCCTGCGTTAAATTCCATTTGCCACTCCCTTGCCCACTTTCCCAGTCGATCGATATCCTGTTGTAACCTTAGTCAACCTTCTTCACTGTCCACTATACTACCAATTTTGGTGTCATCTGCAAACTTACTAATCATGCCCCTTACATTCACATCCAAGTCATTAATATATATGACAAATAACAGAGGGCCCAGCACCGGTCCCTGCGGCACACCACTGGTCACCGGCCTCCAATCTGGAAAACAACCCTCCACTACCACCCTCTGCCTCCTATCACCAAGCCAATTTTCTGTCCAATTTGCTAGCTCACCCTGGATCCCATGTGTTCGAACCTTCTGGACAAGCCTACCATGCGGGACCTTGTCAAAGATCTTGCTAAAGTCCATGTAGACAACGTCCATCGCCCTGCCCTCATCAATCCTCTTGGTCACCTCTTCGAAAAACTCAATCAAATTCGTGAGATATGATTTCCCACGCACAAAAGCCATGCTGACTATCCCTAATCAGACCATGCCTTTCCAGATGCATATGAATCGTTTCTCTCAGAATCCTTTCCAATAATTTTCCTACCACTGATGGAAGGCTCACCGGCCTGTAGTTCCCTGGCTTATCCCTGTTGCCCTTCTTAAATAAAGGCACAACATTAGCTATCCTCCAGTCTTACGCTACCTCACATGTGGCTAACGATGATACAAAAATCTCTGCCAGGGCCCCAGCAATCTCCTCACTTGCTTCCCATGGCATCCTCGGATACACCTGGTCAGGCCCTGGGGAATTATCCACCTTAATGCACTTCAAAACCTCCCACACCTCCTCCTTTGTAATGTTGATATGCTCCAGGGTGTCGGTGTTCCCTCCCTTGAACTCATCAGCTTTCATGACCTTCTCCACGGTAAAAATGCAAGAGAAATATTCATTTAAGAACTCTCCCATTTCCCGTGGCTCCACACATAAATATGCCACACTGATCCTTCAGGGGACCTACTTTCTCCCTAGATACCCTTTTACTCTTAGTTTACTTACAGAATCTTTTAGTATTCTCCTTTATCTCTGCTGCCAGGGAATCCTCATGGCCCCTTTTAGCCCTTCTAATTTCCTTCTTAAGTGTAGTCCAACATCCCCGATACTCTTCGAGGGACTCGCTCGATCCCAGCTGCCTATACCTGACATATGCCTCCTTCGTTGTCCTGACCAGACCCTCAATATCTCTCGTCAACCAAGGTTCCCTAAACTTGCAAGCCTTGCCCTTCCATCTAACAGGAACATGTCAGCCACGAGCTCTTCCTATCTCACTTTTAAAAGCCTCCCAGTGCCAGGCGTCCCTTTGCCTGTAAACAGCCTCTCCCATTCAACATTTGAGAGTTCCTGTCTGATGCCATCGAAATTAGCCTTCCCCCAATTTAGGACTTCAACCTGAGGATGAGTCCTATCCTTTTCCATAACTATCTTGAAGCTAATAGAGTTATGGTCGCTGGTCCCAAAGTGCTCCCCCACTGACACATCAACCACCTGCCCATCCTCATTTCCTGAGAGGAGATCGAGTACAGCCCCTTCTTTAGTAGGGTCATCCACATACTGCTTCAGAAAACTATCCTGGACACACTTAACAAATTCTTCCCTATCTGATCCCTTAGCACTAAGGCAGTCCCAATCAATATTAGGGAAGTTAAAATCACCTACAATTACAACCCTATAATTCCTACACCGATCTGTGATTTCCCTCCATATATGCTCCTCCACTTCCCTCTGACTACTGCGGGGGGGCTATAGTCTCATCCCATCAAAGTGATCACCCCTTTCTTATTTCTAAGTTCTACCCATATGGCCTCGCTGGACATTCCCCCCGGGATATCCTCTTTAAGTACTGCCGTGATTTTCTCCCTAATCAATAGTGCAACTCCCCCTCCTCTCTTACTTCCACCTCTGTCACGCCGGAAAGATCAATACCCCGGAACATTGAGCTGCCCATCCCTCAACTACCTTTCCGTAATAGCTATAATATCACTATGCCATCTACCAATCCATGCTCTGAGTTCATCTGCCTTACCCGGAAGCCTTCTTGCATAGGGCGGCACAGTGGCGCAGCGGTTAGCACCGCAGCCTCACAGCTCCAGTGACCCGGGTTCAATTCTGGGTACTGCCTGTGTGGAGTTTGCAAGTTTTCCCTGTGTCTGCGTGGGTTTTCTCCGGGTGCTCCGGTTTCCTCCCACAAGCCAAAAGACTTGCAGGTTGGTAGGTAAATTGGCCATGACAAATTGCCCCCAGTATAGGTAGGTGGTAGGGAAATATAGGGACAGGTGGGGATGTGGTAGTAATATGGGATTAGTGTAGGATTAGTCTGTATGGGTGGTTGATGGTCGGCAAAGACTCGGTGGACCGAAAAGCCTGCTTCAGTGCTGTATCTCTCAACTAAACTAAACTAAATCTAAACTAAAGTAAATGCAGTTCAGCCTACCAGACCTTCCACGCTCCCTGTCCTGCCCCTGCCCGACCTGCCTACTGGACTTGCTTGCTTCAACCTCTACATTTGCCTCAACTATCTCATCTGAGAGACTACTAATTTGGGTCCCACACCCCTGCAAGACGAGTTTAAACCCTCCCGAGTAGTGCTAGCAAACCTCCCAGCAAGGATATTGGTCCCCCTCCAGTTTAGATGCAACCCGTCCTTCTTGTACAGGTCACCTCTGCACCAGAAGTGATCCCAATAATCCAAGTAGCTGAAGCCCTCCTGCCTCCACCAGCTCTTCAGCATGCATTCATTTGCCGAATCCTCCTATTCCTACCCTCATTAGCACATGGCACAGGGAGTAATCCTGAGATTACAAACCCAGATGTCCTGTTTTTTAACCTTCTGCCTAACTCCCTATATTCACATTGCCGGACCTCATCTCTTTTCATGCCTATGTCATTAGTATCAATATGGACCACGACCTCTGGCTGCTCACCCTCCCCTTTCAGAATGTCCTGCAACCGCTCTGAGACATTCTTGTCCCTAGCACCATGGAGGCAATATACCATCCAGGAGACTCGTTTGTGGCCACAGAAATGCCTATCTGCACCCCTGATGATAGAATCCCCTATCACTATTGCTCTTCCAACCCTTTTCCTCCCCTGCTGTGCTACAGAGCCCTCTGTGGTGCCATGAACTTGGCTGTTGCAGCTTTCCGCTGGGAGGTCATCCCCCCCAACAGTATCCAAAGTGGAATATCTGTTTGAGAGAGGGATGGTCACAGGGGACTCCTGCACTACCTGCCTGCGCCTACTACTCCACCTGGTGATCACCCATCTCTTTACTGCCTGTGCAGCCATTACCTGCGGTGTGACCACCTCGCTAAACTTGCAATCCACGACGTCCTCAGCATTGCGGATGCTCCACAGTGAATCCACTCACAGCTCCAGCTCCGTAATGCATGTAGCCAGGAGCTGCAGATGGATACACTTCCTGCACACATGGTCGTCAGGGACACTGGAAGCGTCCCTGATTATCCACATTGCGCAGGAGGAGCATATCACCGGTGTGAGCTCTCCTGCCATGACTTACTTTAGATTAATCAGTTACTCCCTTTAAAAAATACTAATTACACTCGTGGCCTTGTTCTACTCCAAACACGACTCACGACAAACTAAAGCCCTTAATAAATTACACTAATTTTACAAAAAGCACACTTTAGTAGTGCTAAACTTATCACTTGAGTTTTTTTTTGGAATGGCTATGAATGAAGGCAGTCGATATGATTCCACAGCAGAGATTGTCAGTTAAAAATAAAGCTCCTGGAATTGAAGGCAAATTATTGACCTGGTTAGAAGATTGGTTATGCAGTAGAACATAGAGAGTTTGGATAATTAGAATGTATTTGTATTGGAAGGAAGTGGCGAGCAATGTGCCAAGATGACCTGTTCTGAGGCCTCAACTATTCACAATATATATTAAAAACTTAAGACAATAATGAATTTGAGATCCAAATTTGCCAAATCATCAAAAGGCTGAATCTTAATTCACAAAAACAGGTGGATTGGGGTCGTGCCAGAGATTAAATATAAAGAATCTGAAACAGGAACTCAAACTGTATCATATCCCACGGTCATAGATCAGCAGCAAAGTCCGGGGAATTAAAACCTCAGCATGTCCAAGGGTCACTGATCAGGAGAGTGACCCTGGTAATTGCTCCACCATATCCACTGGTAACTAATTCCTATTGTAACCGACCAGACCAAGAATTAATCTATTTGGTTTTGCAAGGCACCAGTCAGTGTTTACTCTGTGCGCAGCAAGGGAGAACAAATTTTAACATTGCACATTTATGAATGAACATAAGCATTTTGTTTTTGTGTTTATTTATTGAACTCTTCAGATATGAACTTCTCAAATCATGACTGATAGTTGGTGCAAAGCCTTATTTTTGTCATAAAATTCTAACACAATGTATTCCATCGTGTTATGTAGTGAGCTTTCAATTTATTCTACCCATGTATCCACCATTTTGATATTGCTGCTCCCATCCTGATGTATAATGTTCCTCTTTTTCCTCTTCCTGACAGTTAACTTAGTGACGATTGTGATCCTGTCTCGAAGAAAGTGTGGTCTCTCCAAATGTGTCACTCGTTACTTGGTGGCCATGGCAGCGGCGGATCTACTGGTCATTATCTTCGATCTGATACTGAGGCAAATTCCCATTAGTTATCATAGAATGTTTCACTTTCTGTTTGATATTCCAGTGTGTAATATCCACGCCGTCCTACTTTATGCAGCAACGGACTGTTCTGTCTGGTTCACTGTCGCTTTCACCTTTGATCGATTTGTGGCCATTTGCTGCCAGAAACTGAAAACTAAATATTGCACTGAGAAATCGGCAGCTGTGATTATTGGAACAATGTCTGTGTTGTTCTGTGGGAAGAATATTTTCTGGTACTTTATGCTTTCAAGCAGCTATACCCGTTTTCGAGGCCCCTGGTCCTGCATTATTCCCTGGAGTGTTCTGCTTTCACCAGTGTGGGCAACAATTGAATTGTTACATTATATTTTCACCCCGGGGGTACCATTTATTCTGATTCTGATGCTCAATATTTTAACAGTCAGGCACATTCTAGTGACCATCAGAACTCGCAAGAGACTTTGGGACCGGGTCAGTGGGGAGAGTCACAGTGATCCAGAGACAATGAGCAGAAGAAAATCAATCACTTCACTTTTTATGATATCGGGGAATTTTATCTTTCTATGGGTTCTGTTCCTGGTGAATATGATGTATGTTAGAATTGGTCTGCTGTACCGGAATGCTTCTAAAGAAATGCCACCCATTTTCGACCACCTTGCGGTTATGCTTCAGCTCCAGAGTTGCTGCACAAACACTTTTATTTACGCTGTGACCCAGAGTAAGTTTAGAGAGGAACTGAAGAATGGGGTGAAATATCCCTTCACTGTACTTTCTAAGATTGTAAAATAATGAGGAAAATGGAAGATTTTTACATATAGAACACATGTGAACCCAGCCTCTCTCCACTCAGTCTCTGTAATCACATTGTTTTAAAGACAAACTGAGATGATTTGATTGAGTTTGCATTTAATTTAAGGTACCTTTTGCAAACGTAGAACAACTGCCATATGCAGAAATTCCTTTACGCTAATCATACATATGGAATAAAATTAAACTAATAGACAACATGTCCCCTGATCACTCCCCATGTCTCTGTTTTATTGGATAAACCTACAGCTTCCCACTTTATCTCTCTCAGCATCCTCCACAGTGGACATTGAGGTACTCGGCGATCGCTCATTACGAGCATCAATCCCAATTGCCCCATCCTAATCATTCACTGAATTTCCCACCCAGTGCACCCACTGAGCGCTAATCATCCAATATCTTTATCATCCAACTCACCCCTCCCACTATAGACTCAGCCAGCGGATTAGCTCTCACCATCCCGCTACACATCTCCCACCAAAATATCAAGGCCTTTTCCATCCATGACGTTATTGTGGATGATTTCATTGACATCACGGCCTAACACGTCCCCTAGTGTTGACTATGGAGAAGAATGATGTAGGTGTAGAGAGCAGGGAGGGGGATTATGATATACTTAAACAAATCAGCATTGAAAGAGAGGAAGTATGAGATGTTTTAGCGGGCTTCAAACTGGATAAATCCCCAGGCCCAGATGAGTTGTATCCCAGGCTGTTATGTGAAGCAAGGCAGGAGATAGCAGGGGCTCTGACACAAGTTTCAAATCCTCTCTGGCCATAGGAGAGCTACCAGAGGATTGGAGGACAGCGAATGTGGTACCATTATTCATGAAGGGTAGCAGGGACAAACCAGGTACTTAAAGGGCAGTGAGTCTAACATCAGTGGACGGGAAACTATTGGAAAAATTCTGAGCGACAGGATGAATCTCCACTTGGAAAGGCAGGGATTAATCAGGGCTAGTCAGCATGGCTTTGTCAGGGGAAATTGTGTCGAACAAACGTAATTGAATTTTTTGAGGATGTGCCTTGATGTGTCGATGAGGGTAAGGCCGCAGTCTACATGCACTTCAGAAAGGCTTTTGATAAGTTCCGCATGGGAGATTAGTTAAGAAGATAAGAGCCCATGGGATCCAGGGTAATTTGGCAAATTAGATCCAAAATTGGCTTCGAGGCAGGAGGTAGAGGGTAATGGTCTAGGATTGTTTTTGCAAGTGGAAGCCTGTGACCAGTGGTGTACCACAGGAATCGGTGCTGGGACCCTTGCTGTTTGCAGTGTACATTAATGATTTAGACGTGGATATAGGAAGTATGATCAGTAAGTTTGCAGATGAGACGAAAATTGGTGGTGTCGTAAATCGTAAGGAGGGAAGCCTTAGATTACAGGACGATATAGATGGGCTGGTAAGATGGCTGGAACAGTGGCAAATGGAATTTAATCCTGAGAAGTGTGAGGTGATGCATTTGGGGGAACTAATAAGGCAAGGGAACATACAATGGATGATAGGACCCTCGGAAGTACAGCGGGGTAAGAGGGACCTTGGTGTACTTGTCTATAGATCACTGAAGGCAGCAGAACAAGTAGATAAAGTGGTTCGGAAGGCATATGGGATACTTGCCTTTATTAGCTGAGGCATCGAATTTCAGAGCAGGGAGGTTATGATGGTGCTGTATAAAGTGTTAGTTAGGCCACAGCTGGAGTACTGTGTACACTTCTGGTCACCACACTATAGGAAGGATGTGATTGCATTGGAGAGGTTGCAGAGGAGATTTACCAGGATGTTGCTTGGGCTGGAGCATTTCAGCTATGAAGAGTGACTGGATAGGCAAGGGTTGTTTCCCTTAGAACAGGGAAAGCTGAGGGGCGACCTGATTGAGGTATACAAAATTATGAGGGGCATTGATAGGATAGCTGGGAAGAAACTTTTTCCCTTCGCGGAGGGATCAATAACCAGGAGGCATAGATTTAAGTTAGTAGCTGGAGGTTTAGAGGGGAGTTGAGAAAAACTTTTTTCACCCAGAGTGTGGTTGGAATCTGGAACTCACTGCCTGAAGAGGTGGTAGAGGCAGGAACCCTCAAAACATTTAAGAAATATTTAGAAGATCACTTGAAATGCCAAAACATATCAGGCAACGGGCCACGTGATGGAAAGTGGGATTAGAATAGATAGGTGCTTAATTACTGGCACAGACAAAATGGGCCGAAGGGCCTGTTTCTGTGCTGTATAACTCGATGACTTTAAATGAAACCTCCCCACCTAGCTCTACCTTCCACCACAATCCCCATAGAGATTGATGTGGTGGCTGTGTGGCACTTTTCACCAGATCACACCTTGACCTGACCCCCTCCTCCTCTTTCACTTTCTTCTCCTTTCACCATCTCCCGTTGCTCCACCCCTCTCACCTCTCAATCAAAATCCTCGTTCTCTACAGTCCTCCCATGGACGATGAAATTATTCTCACTGAGATATCTTCATTGCCTTACTCCCTCGGCCTCTGCACTGATTGACATCTCATCCTCGGTGATTTCAATCGCCATCTCAACTCATCATTCTCTCCCTCCTCTGAGTTCATTGCCCTCCAATCTTCCCTAAATCTCTCTCTCCATGTAAACTTCCCAAATCATCTTATTGGCTGCAACCTTGACCATACCATCTTCCATGGTCTCAATTCAATTCCAGATAAGGCCATCTCTGATCACCTCCTTGTATCATTCTCCACCCACATCCCTTTCCTACACCCCAACCCTACCTCCTTCTGTATCTGCCCCGGAAAAAGGACCATCCCAAATTCACTTCATTTTCCACAACATTTCCACAGCTACCGATTTGCTCAACTGCACCCTCACATCAATCTTTGAAAACCTGGCTCCAAATAAATCCATTTCTCTCTCTCACTCTAGTCATTTCCCCTGGTACGGCCCTCATCTCGGCTCCCATAATCTGCTCCACAGTCACTGAATGTTGGACCTGCACTGTGCATTGGTCTGTCTCTCGGTGGGATCACTCCTGTAGCTCTCTCAAGACTCCCCATGATTCCTCTAACTTCTGGGTTAACTGGGTGTTTTCCTGCATGAGAGTGACAATATGCCTCTCCGCCAGCTCTAACCACTGCTGAGCTGCCCCAGCCTGTACGGCATTAAGCGCCTGTTCCTCAGAGTGGCAGTAGAGGATGCTCGCTGATTTTGTAACATTTCCAGCAGTTTCTGTTGCTGCTGGATCAGTTCACTTTGAGCTACCATCTGTTTCACCTGTGACTGTACCACTTCCTCATTGCACTGCACACAGTGTGAGTGTGATTAGATTTAAAACCCTGTCACTCTTCCAACATTTAGCCAAGACCTCAACCTGGATAAACGCAGTTGTTTCTTTATATAGGAACGTAGGAGCAGGAGTAGGCCATTGAGCCCATTGAGCCTGCTCCGCAATTCAACATGATCAAGGCTGATCATCCACTTCAATGCCTTTTTCCCACACTATACCCATATCTCTTTATATCATTAGTATTTAGAAATCTGTCAATCTCTGCTTTCAACATACTCAATGACTGAGCTTCCACAGCCCTCCTGGGTACAGAATTCCAGATTCACAACCCTCTCAGTGAAGAGATTTCTCCTCATCTCTGTCCGAAGTGGCTTCCCCCTTATTTTGAAATTTGTGTCCCCTGGTTCTAGACTCCCCAACCAGGGGAAACATCTTAGCTGCATCTACCCTGTCCACCCTGAGAAGTATTTTGAAGGTTTCAATGAGATCACCACTCATTTTTGCAAACTCTGCAGAATACAAGCCCAGTTTCCCCAATCTCTTTTCATCGGACAGTCCCATTATCTCAGTAACAAATCTAATGAATGTTCGTTGCACTTGCTCCATGGCAATAATATCCTTCCTAAGGTAAGGGGATCAAAAATGCACACAGGTGCGGTCTAACCAAGGTTCTATACAATTGAAGCAAGACTTTGCTACTCCTGTACTCAAATCCTCTTACGATAAAGGCTAAAGGTCGCCACACTACCAGAAGGATGTGGAGGCTTTGGAGAGGGTACAGAAGAGGGTTACCAGGATGTTGCCTGGTCTGGAGGGCATTAGCTATGAGGAGAGGTTGGATAAACTCGGATTGTTTTCACTGGAACGACGGAGGTGCAGGTGCAACCTGATAGAGGCTTATAACGTTATAAGCGGCATGGACAGAGTGGATAGTCAGAAGCTTTTTCCAGGGTGGAAGAGTCAGTTACTCGGGGACATAGGTTTAAGGTCTGAGGGGCAAAGTTTCGAGGGGATGTGCGAGGCAAGTCTTTTACACAGAGGGTGGTGAGTGCCTGGAACTTGCTGCCGGGGGAGGTGGTGGAAGCAGGTACGATAGCAACGTTTAAGAGGCATCTGGACAAATACATGAATAGGATGGGAATAGAGAGATATGGACCCTGGAAGTGCAGAAGGTTTTAGTTTAGACAGGCGTCAAGATTGGCACAGGCTTGGAGGACCGAATGGCCTGTTCCTGTGCTGTACTGTTCTTTGTTCTTTGTTCTCACATCCCATTTGCCTTCTTCATTGCTAGCTGCACCTGCATGCTGGCTTTCAGTAACTTATTGACAAAGACACCCAGGTCGCTTTGTACATCTACACTTTCTAATTTCTTCCAATTTAAGAAATACTCTGCACCTCTATTCTTCCTGCCAAAATGGATAACCTCACATTTTTCCACATGATATTCCATCTGCCACATTCTTGCCCACTCACTAAGTCTGTTATAATCCCCTTGAAGCCACTTTGCATCTTCTTCACAACACATATTCCCATCTAGTTTTGTGTCATCTGCAAACTTGGAAATATTACATTTGGTGCCCACATCCAAATCATTGATATATATTGTGAACAGCTGGTGCCCAAGTTTTGATCCTTGCAGCACCCACTAGTCACAGACTGCCAATGCGAGAATGACCCATTTGTTCCTAAACTCTGCTTTCTGCCTGTTAATCAATCCTTAATCCATGCCAGTATATTACCTCCTATCCCATGTGCTTAAATTTTATGAACCAACCTCCTGTGGGGGACTTTAACAAAAGCCTTCTGAAAGGAAAGTGCTCATGTTTCTGTG
Organism: Heterodontus francisci; assembly: GCF_036365525.1. Lineage (NCBI taxonomy): Eukaryota > Metazoa > Chordata > Chondrichthyes > Heterodontiformes > Heterodontidae > Heterodontus > Heterodontus francisci. The sequence continues at coordinate 37,657,639 of NC_090410.1, forward strand.
TGTACTCTTCTAACAGGGATTGGATATTGTCTCGATTACATTTAGTGACCAACTTTTCCTTCTATGTTTCCCAGAAACCCTTCTTTACACTGTCCTTTCACCACATAGCTTGCACTTTAAAGAGACACCACTGGGTCAGTTTAATCTACCACCCTTCCTATGAGATTATCCCCGTAAGAATTATCACTGGCCAAACAATGTTCCGACATGTGTGAAACTTGCTTTAACTCCCTCGGTTTACGTCCTTGTCAAAGTCCAGGGTTTCGGCATCACTTGTAAGATCTGGAGTTTGTTTCAATTTAATTGGAAGACTTGGGTCAATTACAACGACAGTCTAAGTTGGGACAGCAGATCTAAAAGGGACCACGCGCTCAGACTTGCTACAAAACCACACGGGTACGAGTAGTTTTTCACAAGCTTTACAGACTTTATTACATTTTCTACAATAAGCACAAAATCATGACACTTAGCAAAGGGCAGTGGTGAGCAGTTGTGTTCACGATGGAACACCGGTCCTCAACCTCCAGTTAACTGCGATGCCTTGTCTCTTGATTGAAGTCTATCTTCTGTCTTCGTTTGGATGATGATGCGTGCTTTTGGGGTCTTACAAGTTCTTACTTTATACACCTTTCCCAGCTTGGTTCTGTGCCATATTAGGTAAAACTCCATTCTGTTCATCAGATTGGTCAGTCATTAACTAACTGCCCTTCCATGATGGTACTTTGACCTTGTTTAGATCATTGTCATTGTCATTCAAGGGGCTCCAGATTCATGTTTCCTTGCTGTATGTTCATCAACAATGATCACTTAACGAGATTGATCCTGAAAGGGAGTATTTTTGAGAGACAAGGGTGGTGCTGTTGTTGTATGGTGTTCTGACCTCTACCTTGTAGAGGCTCAACACCAACTTTCAGACCCTTCTTCCCACCTCCCATGGACAGTGACCCCAACACCGAACATCAAGCGACTGTCCACAGGACTGTCACTGACCTCATCTCTTCTGGAGATCTTCCCTCCACAGCTTCCAACCTCATAGTCCCACAACCCCGGTCAGCCTGCTTCTACCTCCTTCCCAAAATCCACAAACAGGACTGTCCCGACAGACCCGTTGTGTCAGCCTACTCCAGCCCCACTGAGCTTATTTCTTCCTATCTTGACACTATCTTTTTTCCGCTGGTCCAGTTTCCTCCCACCTGCATCCATGACTCTTCTGACACCCTACGTCATTCTGACAATATCCAGTTTCCTGGCCTCAACTGCCTCTTCTTCGCCATAGACGTCCAATCTCTCTACACCTCCATCCCCGACCAGGATGGTTTGAGGGCTCTCCAATTCTTCCCTGAACAGAGGCACAACCAGTCCCCATCCACCACCAACCTCCTCCGCCTGGCTGAACGTTTTCTCTCATTGAACAACTTCTCCTTCAACTCCACTCACTTCCTTCAAGTGAAAGGTGTTGCTGTAGGTACCCACATGGGACCTAGTTATGCCTGTCTTTTTGTGGGATATGTCGAACATTCCTTTTTCCAGTCCTACTCAGGCCCCTCCCCCAACTCGTCTTCCGGGACATTGATAACTGTATTGGTGCCGTTTCCTGCTCCCGCCCGGAACTGGAAAACTTTATCAACTTTGCTTCTAATTTCCACCCTTCTCTCACCTTTACATGGTCCATCTCTGACACTTCCCTTCACTTCCTCGACTTCTCTGTCTCCAACTCTGGGGATAGTCTGTCTACTAATATCCATTATAAGCCCACCGACTCCCACAGCTACCTCGATTACACTTCTTCACACCCTGCCTCCTGTAAACACTCCATTCCATTCTTCCATTTTCTCCGTCTCGGACGCATCTGCTCTGATGATGCTACCTTCCACTACAGCACTTCTGATATGTCTTTCTTTTTCCTCAACCGAGGCTTCCCCCCATTGTGTATGACAGTGCCATCAACTGTGTCCAGCCCATTTCCCGCACCACTACACTCACCCCTTCCCCTCCCTCCCAGAGCAGCGACAGGGTTCCCCTTGTCCTCACTTTCCACCCCATCAGCCTCTGTATCCTAAGGATCATCCGCCACCATTTCCACCACCTGCAGCCACCTACCAAATGCATCTTCTCCTCCCTTCCCCTGTCAGCATTCCGAAGGGATCATTCCCTCCGTGACACCCTGGTCCACTCCTCCATTACCCCTACTGCCTTCCAGTTTTTGCTACGAAAGTGGATAACCTCACATTTATCCACATTATACTGCATCTGCCAATGCATTAGCCCACTCACTCAACTTGTCCAAATCACCCTGAAGCCTCTCTGCATCCTCCTCACAACTCACCCTCCCACCCAGTTTTGTGCCATCTGCAAATGTGAAGATATTACATTTAGTTCCCTCTTCTAAATCATTAATGTATATTGTGAATAGCTGGGGTCCCTGCGGTACCCCACTAGTCACTGCCTGCCATTCGGAAAAAGACCCATTTATCCCTATTCTTTGTTTCCTGTCCGCCAACCAATTTTCTATCCATCACAATACACTACCCCCAATCCCATGCACTTTACTATTACGCGTTAATCTCTTCTGTGGGACTTTGTTGAAAGCCTTCTGAAAGTCCAAATAAACCACATCCACTGGCTCCCCCTCATCAACTCTACCAGTTACATCCTCGAAGAATTCTGGTAGATTTGTCAAGCATGATTTCCCTTTTGTCGATCCATGCTGACTCTGCCCGATTCTACCACTGTTCTCTAAGTGCTCTGCTATAAAATTTTTGATAATGGACTTTCGAATTTTCTACACTACAGATGTCAGGTTGCCTGATTTATAAATCAGTGATGACCCTGCCCAATTCTACCATTATTTTCTAAGTGTCCTGTTCCCACATCCTTGACAATAAGTTCAAGCATTTTCCCTACTACTGACGTCAGGCTCACAGGTCTGTAGTTCCTGGTTTTCTCTCTCCCTCCTTTCTTAAATAGTGGCGTTGCATTTGCTACCTTCCAATCTGCAAGAACTGTTCCAAAATCTATAGAATTTTGGACGATGATAACCAACACATCCACTATCTCTTCAGCCACCTCTTCCAACACTCTGGGATGTCGATCATCAAGTCCAGAGGATTTACCAACTTTCAGTCCCAATAATTTCTCCAGTGTTTTTTTTTACGAATATGCTTTTTTTCAGTTCCCCATTCTCACTAGTACCTTGGCTCTGCAGAATTTCTGGGAGGCTTTTTATATTTTCCTCTGTGAAGACAGACACAAAATATTTGTTTAGTTTCTTTGCCATTTCCTTATTTCCCATTATAAATTTCCCTGTCTCTCCCTGTAATGGGCCCCCATTTTTCTTTGTTAATCTTTTCCTTTTTACATACCTATAAAAACTTTTACACTCCATTTTTAAGTTCCTCACTAGTTTGCTTGCATCTTCTATTTTCCCTTTCTTTATCAGTTTCTTGGTCCTCCTTTGATGAATTCTAAAAAGCCTCCATTCCTCAGGCTTACTACTTTTTTGGCAATGTTATAAGCCCATTCCTTTGGCCTCATGCAATATTTAATTTACTTGTTAGCCACGGTTTGGATCATTTTTCCTGTCGGGTTTTTGTGTTCAATGGAATGTATAGATGTTGTAAAGCATGTATTAGTTCTTTAAATGCTTTAAAGCCATTGCCTGTCTTCCATCGTACCTTTAAATGTAATGGTTTGGACCAAAAGGGAAATAAAATCTACGTTCACTGCCCATCAGCTTGTCCATAACAGCTTTCAAGGCTTCGAGCTGATTTGTTGGTACTGTGTCTGCATCACTCACTACTCCTGAAACTCCTGAAAGGACAAAGACTGTTAAGAAAAATCTTACAAGGAGACAGAATATGCTAACTCCAAAAGATTATCCAACTGACAGTTTATGTGAAATTAAATTTCAATTGCAACAAAAGCTTTTCATTACAATCCCTGGAATTTTGCTGCGTTAATCATTTCTCACAGACAAGGGTCCCAATGGTAGGTAACCACACAAAACCAGGATCTGATAGGTCAATAAATGTGTTGGAGTCGGGGAAGGATGCAGAGCAGGACAGTTGGGTATTTTAAGTGCTGATGGAAAAATTTTGAAGTCCAACAGAGGATTGAGTGTGCCATAGAATCTTACAGCACAGAAGGAGGTCATTCCGCCCATCATGTCCGTGCTGACTCTTGGAAAGAACTATCCAATAATTCCTACTCCACTGCTCCTTCCCCATCAGCCTACACATTTCACTTTTTCTGTCTTTATCCAATTCCCTTTTGAAGCTTGTTATTTAATCTGTTTGGCACAAAGTTAAATATTAATCAACCTCAAAAGGAACCTGTGTAATGGGGCAATAAAATAACATTGACGTAAAATTATCCTTATTTGGTTGCCCAGCATAGTCGGAGTCGAAGTTGCTTCACACACTGAAGCAAGAGCTTTTTTGCTCATGCCTGCCTATCATAATTGTTTCTCAAGGAGTTGGATGATTCTCTGTAGTTTAATTTATGGGATAGCTGTCTGTTTTTCTCCACCAGTGTTTGGGATTCCGACCTTTTTTGTCTGGAACTGGGAGGAATACAGACCAGGCTGCCCAACTTCCCATGCTGAAGAGAACCAATTGGGGCCAAATGACACTGGAATCAAGGCACTGAGTCTCAGTATCTTCAACTTCAGCACTAAGCTCAGGGCTGGTTTACTTCCATAAAAATGTTCATGAAACAGCATTGGATGAGATTTCAAATTATTTTAATTTGAATTAATAGATAATTCAAACTTGCTCAACTCAGATGAGAAGCTTCTATTAACTGTCAACAATTCTAAGGCTTTTCGATTTTATTTAGGGAGTTGGAAAGTAAACAGATTGAAGTTAAACACTGGACAAAACAATATTATATCAGTAGCATGGTTATCAGACTCAGCAGAATAGTTTATCATTGATAAAATCAAAAAAATATCGTTTTGAACAAGATTGTAGCTGAATATTTGGAAAAGCATGAAGTGGCTATTCAGTTTGTGAAGTCTCGGCTGTCGGTACGTACAGTTAGTTTAACATTCATTTTTGTTTTAGCACAGTGCTGCTATCAGAGCCTTCAGAATAAAGGTCACTGAAATCATTGGACAGACATTGCAATAAAGTTAGAGAGTGTCAACCAGCTCTTCATTGAAATTCAGAATAAATGTTGTGCTTGCTGCAGCAATTTATCCTGTTGTGGCAATGTACAGTGGCATAGTCTTAATGTCACGTAGCGAGTAACCTGGTGTTCCAGGCTAATAACCTGGGGAAATCGGTTCAAAACCCACTGCTGCAGCTGATTGAATTTGATTAAATTTTTAAAAAAAACAATGTAAATGCTGGTTTCAGGAATGATACCATGAAGTTCTCATTGATTTTTGTAAAATCCACCTGATTCGCTGATATCCTTCAGAGAAGGAATTCTGCCATCCATACCTGGTCTGGCCGATATGTAACTCCAGACTCACAGCAATAGGGTTGACTCTTCATTATGCTCTGAAATAGTTTAGTAAGCCATTCAGTTGTGAAGGGAAATTAGAGATGAGCAACAAATTCTGAAAGAATAAATAAAAAAATCTGGACAGATCCGTGGGATGGTATTAATCAGTCACTGAATATTCACTGAGTATTCATCACCTGAACAGCTCTTGGCTTTCATTAAGTTGCCTTTAAAGATGTGTGTTTCTCAGTAGTGTCATTCGTGATATTGCTTTGGTTTGTGCACAACTCCCACAGCTGATGTGTAGCACCATGATCACACAGTGGTCAGTACACTGAGTTGTGGCTGCATCAATGTCTGGTCTCTGCTGCACATGTTAACAGAACACAGTGAAAAATCAATCTATTCCAACTGGAAACAAATTGTTGTTCATGGAAGACAATTTGCTCTTTCAAATCCTCTCACTGTCACATGCCTGTGCTTGATGCTCCATAATTCAAACCCGTCTCTTCTCCCAGCTTGTCCTCCTTTCACAGTCAATATCCCTCCTTTACTTTCCTCCTTCCATTCCATTGTCATTTTCCTGCAGCATTGCCTCATCGAACATCCATTCTCAATATTACGCCATTAGGTTTGCTCTGCTCCCACTGCTGTTCCTGGGGACACAGGTCCCATTCACACCAATGTTCATTTGTGTCTTGAATCCAGATACATTTCTATCCATGGGACTGTTTGGTGAACAAGCTGTGAAAGCAGAGCCGGCCTTGAGAGGGACAGCGGCCCAGCAGCTCATGATACTTTCTTGGGGAATATTGTGATGGGGGGATACAGGGCGGCACAGTGGCGCAGTGGTTAGCACTGCAGCCTCACAGCTCCAGTGACCCGGGTTCAATTCTGGGTACTGCCTGTGTGGAGTTTGCAAGTTCTCCCTGTGTCTGCGTGGGTTTCCTCCGGGTGCTCCGGTTTCCTCCCACATGCCAAAGACTTGGAGGTTGATAGGTTAATTGGCCATTATAAATTGCCCCTAGTATAGGTAGGAGACAGGGAAATATAGGGACATGTGGGGATGTGGTAGGGATATGGGATTAGTGTAGGATTAGTATATGTGGGTGGTTGATGTTCGGCACAGACTCGGTGGGCCGAAGGGCCTGTTTCAGTGCTGTATCTCTAAACTAACTGAAAACTGGCTTCTGTTTACCTGGTATTTGGTGCTTTTCTCTGAACAGTTGAGGTGGATGAGTGACGGGCAGTGCCACATAGCTGCCAATGAGGGCTCAATTGTGCCATTTTGTCAAGCTAGGTCAGTGCAGCAAGATCCAAAACATCCTGTATTCATCTTAATCGATCTGTTGAAAGGTGTGATTGAAAGAAATGGAGAATAAATGAACAGAATGCTAGTGGCTGAAAAGGAGCAATTACAGGAGATTGGCCATGTGCTGTGATCAGAAACGGCAGAATTTAAAACACGTGTGAAGGAAAGTAAAGAGTGATCTTGGATATAAGAAGATCACAAGAAAGTTGTGTCTGAAGTTATGTCCTTGAGGCAGGCTGCGTGTTGTCAGGAAACTGTTACAGTGAAGGCACAAGCAACAACAACTTATATTTATATAGCACCCTAAACAGAAAGCAAAATTTGACACTGAGCCACATAAAGAGATTTTCGGGCAGAAGACCAAAATCTTGAACAAAGAGACAGGTTTTGAGGAGAGTCTGAAAGGACGAAAGTGAGGTAGAGAGACGGAGACGTTTAGAGAGGGAATTCCACAGCTTAGAGCCCAGGCAGTTGAAGGCATGGCCGCCAATGGTGGAGCGATTAAAATCGAGGATGCTGAAGAGGCCAGAATTAGAGGAGTGCAGATATCTCGGAAGTTTGTGGGGCTGGAGGAGATTACAGAGATAAGGAGGGTCGAGGCCATGGAGGGATTTGAAAACAAGAAGGAAAATGTTAAAATCCAGACGCTGCTTGACCGGGAGCCAATGCATGTCAGCAAGACCAATTTCTGCTGATCCAGTACTGGATGTCGGACAAGGAGTCTGACAATTTAACAAGGGTGGAAGAGTCGAGAGAGGTGATGGTGAGGGAGAGCTGGAATTTAGAAGAATGAGAGGTGAAGATATCTTTGGTTGTGGCGAAATGCTGGATGTGGAGGAAATAATGAAGGATGATCCATTGAATATGGAGCTGGTGGGGTGGAAGGTGAGGCCAAAGGGAATCCTATCATGTCTCTGGGGAAGAGGTGAATGGCTGAGAGAAGAAACATGGTTAGTCGGACCGACACGGTTGAGGTCCCTCTTAATCACAGTGGGAGAATTCATCGGTTGAGGAGAAAGGAAGACATATCAGAAACACTGGTATGGAAGGTTACATCTTCAGAACAGATGCAATAGAGAAAGAGAATCTGGGAGAATGGAAAGGAGTCCTTACAGGAAGCATGGTGTGAAGAAGTGTAGTCAAGGGAGTCAGTGGGCTTATAATAAATATTTTTATAAAGCCTATCCCCAGAAATGGAGACAGAGAAGTCAAGGAAGGGAAGGGAAGAGTTGGAGATGGACCATGTGAAGGTGAGAGAAGGGTGGAAATTGGAAGCAAAGTTGATTAAATTTTCCAGTTCAGGACAAGAACAGGAAATAGAACTGATAGAGTCATCAATGTAGCAGAAAAAGAGGTGAGGGAGGGGGCCCGAGTCATACTGGAACAGGGAATGTTCCACATATCCCACAAAAAGCAGACATCAATGGGACTCATGGATAATTCTAGCTCTGTGACATCACCTAATTTCACACGTGTTTCAGCTCATAGAATCATAGAACATTTAAGGCACAGAAAGTGTTCACTTGCCCCATCGTGTCTGTGCCGGCCGAAAAACGATCCACCTATTCTAATCCCACCTTCCAGCATTTGATCTGTAACCCTGCAGATAATAGCACTTGAGGTGCATATCCAGACTGCTTTTGAATGAGTTGAGGGTTTCCACTTCACCACTTCTCCGTATTTTCCCATTAATCGTGTATTCCTTTGCCTTATTTGCTCTCCCCAAATGCATCACACACTTCTCCAGGCTGAATTCCATTTCTCACTTATCTGCCCATCTGACCAGACCATATATATCTTCCTGCAGCCTACAGCTATCTTCCTCACTATCTACCACACAGACAATCTTTGTGTCATTTGCAAACCTCTTGACCATGCCCACAACATTTATGTCCAAATTGTTAATACATACCACAAAAAGCAGGGAACCCAATACTGAGCCCTGCGGAACATCACTGGAAACGGCCCTCCAGTCGTTAAAAACCCGTCAACAATAACCCTTTGTTTCCTGCCACTGAGCCAATTTTTGTATCCACCTTGTTTCTTCTAACATCCTGGGGTACATTTCATCTGGTCCTGGTGATTTATCAACTTTCAAGTAGGCGAGCCCCATTACTACTTCCTCTCTCCCTATGTTTATCACATCCAATACTTCACACCCCTCCTGCTTAACTACAATATTTGCATCAGCCACCTCTTTTGTGAAGACAGATGCAAAGTATTCATTAAGAACCATATGAATATCTTCTGCCGCTATACATAGGTTATCTTTTTGGTCTTTTATGGGCCCTACTGTCTCCTTAGTTATCCTCTTACTCTTAATGTATTAATAAAACATCTTTGGGTTCACCTTGATTTTGCTTGCCAATATTCTTTCATGCCCTCTCTTTGCTTCCCTAATTACCATTTTGATTTCACCCCGCCACTTTCTATAATCCTCTCGGCTTTCTGCAGTATTGAGATCTCTGTGTTGGACTTAAGATTTCATTTTCTGTCTTATCTTACCTGTCGGCTCCTTGAGATCCATGAGGCTGTAGATTTGACTGTCTCACCCTTTTTCTTTGCGGGAACATGTTTACTCTGAACCCCTTGTATCTCCCCTTTGAATGCCTCCCACTGCTCTGACACTGATTTACCTCATCTGCTGCTTCAACCCTCATTCATGCCTTTGTTACCTCTAGAATTGACCATTCCAATGCATTCCTGGCAGATTTCCCACATTCTACTCTCCTTAAAGTTGAGGTCATCTAAATCCCTTCTGCCCATGTCCTAACTTGCACAAAGTCCCATTCCCCTATCACCCCATGTGCTCGCTGATCTATATTGGCTCCCAGTCAAGCAACATCCAGATTTTAAAATCCTCATCCTTTTTTTTAAATCGCTCCATCGCCTCACCCCTGTCTATCTCTGTAATCTCCTCCAGCCACCAAACCCTCCAAGATATCTGTGCACTTCCAATTCTGGCCTCTTGAGCATTCCCGATTTTAATCACTCCACCATTGGTGGCCATGCATTCAGCTGCCCATGACCTAAGCTCTGGAATTCCCTCCCTAAATATCTCCACATCTGCAGCTTACTTTCCTCCTTTAACACACTGCTTAAAATCTACCTCTTCATGCAAGCATTTTGGTTCAATGAAGAGTGCAGGAGGGCATGCCAGGAGCAGCACCAGGCATACATAAAAATGTGGTGTCAGCCTGGTGTAGCTACAACACAGGACTCCTTGCATGCAGAACAGCGGAAGCAGCATGCAATAGAGAGGGCTAAGCAATCCCAAACCCAATGGATCAGATCAAAGCTCTGTAGTCCTGCCACATGCAGTCATGAATGGTGGTGATCAGTTTTTCAATTGTCCAGAGGAGGAGGCTCCACAAACATCCCCATACTCAACGATGGGGGAGCCCAGCACATCAGTGCAAAAGATAAGGCTGAAGCATTTGCATCCATCTTCAGCTAGAAGTGCCAAATGGCTGATCCATCTCACCCTCCTCCTGAGGTCCACAGCATTACATATGCCAGTCTTCAGCCAATCCAATTCACTTCATGTGATATCATAAAACAACTGAAGGCACTGGATCCTGTAAAGGCTATGGATCCTGACAACATCCGGCAATAGTACTGAAGACTTGTGCTACAGAAATAGCCAAGCCACTAGTCATGCTGTTCCAGTACAGTTGCAACACTGGCATCTACCCAACAATGTGGAAAATTGCCCAGGTATGTCCTGTGCACAAAAAGCAGGACAAATCCACCCCAGCCAATTACCACCCTATCAGTCTACTCTCGATCATCAGCAAAGTGATGGAAGGGGTCGTCGACAGTGCCATCAAGCGGGACTTGCTCTGCAATAACTTGCTTACTGATGCTCAGTTTGGATTCTGCCAGGGCCACTCAGCTCCTTGGTCCAAACATGAACAAAAGAATTGAACTTGAGTTGAGGTGAGAGTGACTGCCCTTGACATCAGGGCAACATTTGACCGAGTATGGCATCAAGGAGCCTGAGCAAAACTGGAGTCAATGGGAATCAGGGGGAAAACTCTCCACTGGTTCGAGTCATACCTAGTACAAAGGAAGATGGTTGTGGTTGTTGGAGGTCAGTCATCACAGTCTCAGGACATCAGTGCAGGAGTTCCTCAGGGTAATGTCCTTGGCCCAATTATCTTCATCAATGACCTTCCCACCATCATAAGGTCAGAAGTGTGAATGTTATCTGATGATTGCACAATGATCATCAGCATTCTCTATTCCTCAGATATTGAAGCAATCCATGTCCACATGCAACAAGACCTGGATAACATCCATGCTTAGGCTGATAAGTGGCAAGTAACGTTTTCGTCACACAAGTTCCAGGCAATGATCATCTCAAACAAGAGAGAATCTAACCATCTCCCCTTGACAGTCAATGGCTTTACCAATGCTGAATCCCCCACTATGAACATCCTGGTGGGGTTACCATTGACCAGAAACTGAACCGGACCAGCCATATAAATGCTGTGGCTACAACAGCAGTCAGATGCTCAGAATTCTGTGCTGAGTAACTTCACCTCCTGTCTCCCCAATGCCTATCTACCATCAAGTCAGTCATGTGTTGGAATACCTTGCGTGGATAGGTGCAGTTCCAATAATGCTCAAGAAGCACGACACCACCCAGAACAAAGCAGCCCATTTTATTGGCACCCCATCCACCACCTTCAACATTCACTCCACCACTGGCGCACACTGACAGCAGTGTATATCATCTACAAATGCACTGCAGCAACTCACCAATATTCTTTCAACAGCACCTTCCAATCTTGCGACCTACTACCAGGACAAGAGCAGCAAATGGATGAGCACACCACCACCTGCAAGTTCCCCTCCAAGTCACACACCATCCTGACTTGGAAGTCTCTTGCCGTTCCTTCACTGTCTCTAGCTCAAAATCCTGGAACTCCCTTCCAAACAGCACTGTGGGTGCACCTAACTGTAGCGGTTCAAGAAAGCAGCTCAGCAATACCTTCTCAAGGGCAATTCGGGATGGGCAATAAATGCTGTCTGAGCCAATGATGACCATCTACCCCGAATGAAGAAATCTGACCTTATATCTGCTTATGTGGCTCGCATTAAATGCTGTTTTGAATGCTCCTGTGCAGCGTCTTTTGAAGGTTTATTATGTTGGAGCTGCGATACAAATGTAAATTGTTTCTCGACATTCATTTTATCATTCCATACAGGAGGAGTCTGTGCTGTCTCCATGAAAGAGAGATTCAATTGTAACCTCTCGGCTGCTATTCCCCCATAGCCATGCAAATATCTCCTTTTCAATATATATCCACTTTTGTTGGAAAGTTACTATTGGATCTGCTTCCTACTTTCTCAGATACTGCAGTCCAGCTCACAACAAATCATTGCATTAAACTTCTCCTCTTATTCTCTCTGGTTTGTTTGCCAATTGTCCTAAATCTGTGTCATCTGGTTATTGACTCTCAAGCAGCATTGAACAAATATTTTGTGTCTGTCTTCACAGTAGAAGACACAAGTTCCATACCAGAAATAAGCAGAAACCTCGGGGCTAAAAAGAGTGAGGAAATTAATGATATTGATATCAGCCAAGAAAACGTATTGGAGAAACTTGAGGGACTAAAATCTGACAAATCCTGGGACCAGATGGCCTACAGCCGAGGGTTCAAAAAGAGACAGCTACAGAGATAGTAGAGGTGCTGACTATGATTTTCCAGAGTTCCTCAGATTCAGGAATGGTCCCGTCAGATTGGAAGTTGGCAAATGTTACGTCGCTTTTCAAGAAAGGAGGTAGAGAGAAAACAAGGAACTACAGGCCAGTTAGCCTCACATCAGTCATTGGGAAGATGCTGGAAACTGTTATTAAAGAAGTCTCAACACTGCAATTTAAAAAATCATATTAATTAGAACAACTCAGCATGGTTTTAATAAAGGGAGATTCTGTTTGACAAATTTAATAGAGTTTTTTGAGGATGTAACTAGTAACGTAGATAAAGGGGAACCAGTAGATGCAGTATACCTGGATTTTCAAAAGGCATTCGATGAGGTGCCACATAAAAGATTCTTCTTCTTTTTCTTTGGCCTCCTTGTCTCGAGAGACAATGGGTAAGCACCTGGAGGTGGTCAGTGATTTGTAAAGCAGCGCCTGGAGTGTCTATAAAGGCCAATTCTAGAGTGACAGACTCTTCCACAGGTGCTACAGACAAAATTGGTTGTCGGGGCTGTTACACAGTTGGCTCTCCCCTTGCGCTTCTGTCTTTTTTCCTGCCAACTGCTAAGTCTCTTGGAGTCGCCACACTTTAGCCCCGCCTTTATGGCTGCCCGCCAGCTCTGGTGGCCGCTGGCAACTGACTCCCATGACTAATGATCAATGTCACAGGACTTCATGTTGCGTTTGCAGACGTCTTTAAAGCGGAGACAAGGACAGCCGGTGGTCTGATACCAGTGACGAGCTCGCTGTACAATGTGTCCTTGGGGATCCTGCCATCTTCCATGCAGCTCACATGGCCAAACCACCTCAAGCACCGCTGGCTCAGTAGTGTGTATATGCTGGGGATGTTGGCCACCTCGAGAACTTCTGTGTTGGAGATACGGTCCTGCCACCTGATGCCAAGGATTCTCCGGAGGCAGCGAGGATGGAATGAATTGAGACGTCGCTCTTGGCTGACATACGTTGTCCAGGCCTCGCTGCCGTAGAGCAAGGTACTGAAGGCACAGGCTTGATACACTCGGAATTTTGTGTTCCGTGTCAGTGCGCCATTTTCCCACAGTGGAAGCCTTTCCCATGCGCTTGTTGATTTCTACATCGAGAGACAGGTTACTGGTGATAGTTTATTTTATTTTTATTTTTATTTATTTTTATTTTATTTAGAGATACAGCACTGAAACAGGCCCTTCGGCCCACCGAGTCTGTGCCGACCATCAACCACCCATTTATACTAATCCTACATTAATCTCATATTTCTGCCACATCCCCACAATTCCCCGACCGCCTACCTATACAAGGGACAATTTATAATGGCCAATTTACCCATCAACCTGCAAGTCTTTGGCTGAGGGAGGAAACTGGAGGACCCAGCAAAAACCCATGTAGTCACAGGCAGAACTTGCAAACTCCACACAGGCAGGACCCAGAATCGAACCCGGGTCACTGGAGCTGTGAGGCTGCGGTGCTAACCATTTTGAACCACTTCCAGAGCGTGTTCGCCGATATTGATGGTTGGAACATTTCTGACATCCTGTCCCATGATGTTCATTTTCTTGAGGCTGATGGTTAGGCCAAATTCTTTCCAGGCAGCTGCAGTCCTGTCGATGAGTCTCCGCAGACACTCTTCAGTGTGAGATGTTGATGCAGCATCGTCAGCAAAGAGGAGTTCCCTGATAAGGACTGATCTTGTGTGGAGGAAAATTCTTTCTTCAGAAGAATTGAACGCATATGAGAGCAGCAGGGACAAGGAGATCCCAAACAGTGTAGGTGCGAGAACACAGCCCTGTTTCACGCCACTCAGGGTAGGAAAGGGGTCTGATGAGGCGCCACTATGCTGAATTGTGCCTTTCATATTGTCATGGAATGAGGTGATGATACTTCGTAGCTTTGGTGGACATCCGATCTTTGCTAGTAGTCTGAAGAGACCACGTTTGCTGACGGGTCAAAGGCTTTGGTGAGATCAATGAAAGCAACGTAGAGGGGCATCTGTTGTTCACGGCATTTCTCCTGTAGCTGGCGAAGGGAGAACAGCATGTCAATGGTGGATCTCTCTGCTTGAAAGCCACACTGTGCCTCAGGGTAGACACGCTCAGCTAGCTTCTGGAGCCTGTTTAAAGCGACTCGAACGAAGAATTTCCCCACTATGCTGAGCAGTGAGATTCCACAGTAGTTGTTGCAGTCACCACGGTCACCCTTGTTCTTATAAAGGGTGATGACACTGGCATCGCGCTTCTCCTGTGGGACTGCTCCCTCGTCCCAGCACAGTCAAAGCAGCTCGTACAGTGCTGAAAGTAAAGCAGGCTTGGCATAGTTGATTATTTCAGGGGTAATGCCGTCCTTCCCAGGGGATTTTCCGCTGGCTAGAGAATCAATGGCATCACTGAGTTCCGATTTTGATGGCTGGCAGAGACTGGGCTGCACTGAGGGCAGTCTCAGTGACAACATTCTCCCTGGAGTACAGTTCTAGGTAGTGCTCCACCCAGTGGTCCATTTGCTTGCATTGGTCAGTGATTGTGTCCCTTGATTTAGATTTGATGGGGGCGATGTTCTTGATGGTTGCCCCAAAAGCTCTCTTAATGCTATCATACATTCCTCTGATGTTTCCGGTGTGAGAGGTCAGCTGAATATGACTGCATGGGTGTTGCCAGTAGTCATTTGCGCAGCGCCTGGCTGTTCTTAGTGCAGTGCTTCTGGCTGCTTTAAGTGCTACAGATGTTAACTCGCTGGGGGCTTTCTTGTAGTTCAGCAGTGCAATGCGCTTAGCGGCTATGACAGGTTCCAGCTCTTCAAAGTGAGATTGAATCCAGTCTGCATTCCGCTTCACACGTTTGCCATACGTGGTCATTGCTGAGTCATAGATGGCGTCTCTGATGTGGGCTCAAATGGTCTCTGCATCCCCTGTAGGAGTGTTTTGAAGGGCTTTTTCAAGTGAATTTAGAAACTTATGTAACAGCTGTGGATGAGAAATTCTACCAGTGTTGATGCGCGGGCGGCCCTTCTGCTTGGAGTGATGCAGCTTCTTTGGTTTGAGTCTAACCTTGCTGCACACCAGGGAGTGGTCACTGTCGCAGTCCGCACTGTGGAAGCTGTGTTTGATTTTAACGCTGTTTAAAGAGGCTCGCCTTGTGACGATGAGGACCAGCTTGTGCCAACTACGTGATCTTGGGTGCCTCCAAGAAACCTGGTGACAGGGTTCCATATGAAAGAACGAGTTGGTGATGCAGAGGTTATGATAGGTACACAACTCAATTAGTCTCTGTCCATTCTAATTCATCCTTCCAATGCAATAGCGCCCAAGGCAGGAGGGCTATGAATCATGGTCGGCCCCAACCCTGGCATTAAAGTCCCCCAGCAGGAACAGGTGCTCAGTATCGGAGATGCTACTAATGATATTATGGAGTTCCTCATAGATCTGGTCTTTCGCTTCAGGTGGGGAGCACAGTGTTGGAGCATAGATGCCCAGTAGGTGGACTGGACCAGAGGCGGTGAACAGTCGGATGGACAGTATGCGTTCCGAGCCATTTGAGGGTGGCTCTGTCATGCTGAGCAAAGGGTTTCTGATGGTGAAGCCCACTCCATGCTGTCTTGGCTCTTCAGGATCCCTACCCTGCCAGAAGAAGGTGTAGTCTTGCTCTCTTCGAGATCCGCTCGCAGGGAGACGTGTCTCCTGAAGTGCTGCAATGTCCACGTTGAGTCTACTGAGCTCGTTGTTAATGATGGCGGTCTTCCGAGAATCGTTGCTTTGTGTAAGGTCATCCGACAGGCCAGGACACATAGTTCTGACATTCCAGCTTGCAAAACGATGGGTTGTTACCTTCGTTCCTTTTTTTGTCGTGCTGTTTGGTGCGGTGTTACAGTCCACTTGTCAGGCAATGACCCTGAGCTCCAAGCACCCATTGAAGCAGGTGGACTGTGGTGGGACAGAAGCTTACTGACCGGGGGATGCCCGGTTTGAGGCGGGCGGTAGCTGTCCAGTGAGATGCGATGATCTCTCCCACCGACAAAGGCAACCCATGGCGCCCAATCTCGACGCCAATTGAGCTGGATTTATAACCCGTAACTGCTGCCTTTCATGTTGTTTTGCTCGCTGTGAGGCGACTATGGAGTGACCTCTCCATGGCGCATGCCTGGGTGGATGTATGGAGGTTGTGAGTTGTCCAAGCATCAAAACGCCCCTCTCAGCCTTCCTGGTGGGGTCCAAAGGAGTGCACAGTATGGCTGCAGGAACTGCCGGAAACATGCCAAAGGTGACACATGACCGCCTTCGGGGTTCCGCACCGGATTTTCTGTTAGGGTTTACTCCCTTAGCCTTGGTCTCTCCCGAGACGCCACAAGGCAGTGGGGTTGTTAGGGCCCCTGCTCAGGTGCAGGTGGATGCCGGTGGGAGGAGGTGAGGGAAGTGGGTGCGGGAGGAGAGGGGTGGAGGGAAGGGGGTGCGAAGGGGAGCTGGGGAGGGTGCTGCTGGGGGGTAGGGGAGGGGGTGCAGGGGAAGGGGGTGTGAGGGGAAGATGGTGCGAGGGGGGAGCTGGGAAGGGGGTGTGAGGAGGTGGGGGAAGGGGGTGCGAGGGGGTGAGCTGAGAGGGGGGAGCGGGGGGGACGGGGGTGGGGGAAGGGGGTGCGAGGGGGGTGAGCTGGGAGGGGGGAGCGGGGGGGATGGGGGTGGGGGAAAGGGGTGCGAGGGGGGTGAGCTAGGAAGGGGGAGTGGGGGGAAGGGGGTGGGGGAAGGGGGTGCGAGGGGGGTGAGCTGGGAGGGGGGAGCGGGGGGGACGGGGGTGGGGGAAGGGGGTGCGAGGGGGGTGAGCTGGGAGGGGGGAGTGAGGGGGGAAGGGGGTGGGGGAAGGGGGTGCAGGTAATAAAACATTTCATCAGCTCTTTTTGCAGTGAAATGCTGCAAGTAACCAGAGTCAAGGCTACAAACTGGATTTAGGCAGGTTTAGTAAAGGCTTTAAAAAGTAAGAGGTTGAGGAGCCGCCTAAACCCTGGGGTCACCTCTGGGCGCTACATTTACCTCATTCTCATATACCTGGATAATTAAAATCTACAAATTCATACTTTCTTTCCACTGATCAGTCGACTATAACATGTACGTTTTTACTCTTTGTCAGCTCAGTCCAAAAGTTGCATTCTTAACGTAAGACTAAGTTACCAATATTACATTGTAGGACTGAAGTTGTAAATGACTAATTGGTACAGTTATAGTCCTGGCTCGAATAAGAAGTCTCAAAACAACAGGGCCCTGACAGTATTCCACAAAGTGTATGCAAAGCAATGGGAACCAAGCTCAGCATGCCCTTTTACTGGTACATCTCAAAGCTCACTAAGATTGTTCCCATGCACTGGGCAGAGGTGTTGTACTAATATTACAAAGGCAATGAGAGAGAACTGGGAAGTTACAGGCCAGTAACTTGACTTTAGTAAAAAACAAATTGCACAGTGGGGTCATTTCAGATGCTCTGCATAACCACCTGAATAGAGGAGGTGTTGTAAGAGAGTTTCCCATTCACCTGGTTGATTCCTTCTCGGTGGTAGAGGTCATGGGTTTGGAAGGTGCTGTCAAAGGAGGCTTGGCAAGTTGCTGTAGTGCATCTTGTAGATAGTACACACCACTTCCACTGTGCACCGGTGGTGGAGGGAGTGAATGTTTAAGGTGATGAATGGGGGAGATGATCAGGCGGACTGCTTTGTCCTGGATGATGTTGAGCTTCTTGAGTGTTGTTGTAGCTGCACTGATTTCGGCAAGTGGAGAGTATTCCATTACACTCATGACTGGTGCCTTGCAAATGGTGGACAGGCTTTCAGGAATCAGTAGGTGAGTTACTTGCTACAGAATGTCCTTTAGGGAAGGAAATCTGCTGTACTTACCTGGTCTGGCCGACATGTGACTCCAGAGCCACAGCAATGTGGTTAACTCTGACATGGCCTCTGAAATGGCCTAGCAAGCCATTCAGTTGTACCGAACCGTTACAAAGTCATTAAAAAGTAATTAAACCGGACGGACCACCCAGCATCAACCTAGGCACCGGAAACGACAACGGCAAACCCAGCCCTGTCGACCCTGCAAAGTCCTCCTTACTAACATCTGGGGGCTTGTTCCAAAGTTGGGAGAGCTGTCCCACAGACTAGTCAAGCAACAGCCTGATGTAGTCATACTCACGGAATCATACCTTACAGACAATGTCCCAGACACCGCCATCACCATCCCCGGGTACGTCCTGTCACACCGGCAGGACAGACCCAGCAGAGGTGGTGGCACAGTGGTATACAATAGGGATGGAGTTGCCCTGGGAGTCCTCAACATCGTCTCCGGACCCCATGAAGTCTCATGGCATCAGGCCAAACATGGTCAAGGTAACCTACTGATTACCACCTACCGCCCTCCCTCAGCTGATGACTCAGTACTCCTCCATGTTGAACACCACTTGGAGGAAACACTGAGGGTGGCAAGGGCAGAAAATGTACACTGGGTGGGGGAACTTCAATGTCCATCACCAAGAGTGGCTTGGTAGCACCACTACTGACCGAGCTGGCCGAGTCCTAACGGACATGGCTACTAGACTGGGTCTGCGGCAGGTGGTGGGGGAACCAACATGAGGGAAGAACATACTCGATCTCGTCATCACCAATCTGCCTGCCGCAGATGCATCTGTCCATGACAGTATTGGTAGGAGTGACCACCGCACAGTCCTCGTGGAGACGAAGTCCCGCCTTCACATTGAGGATACCCTCCATTGTGTTCTGTGGCACTATCACCATGCTAAATGGGATAGATTTCGAACAGATCCAGCAATGCAAAACTGGGCATCCATGAGGCGCTGTGGGCCATCAGCAGCAGCAGCAGCATACCTCAAAATAAGGTGTCAACCTGGTAAAGCTACAACACAGGACTATCTGAGTGCCAAACTGCGTAAGCAGCATGCGATAGACAGAGCTAAGCGATCCCAAAACCAACGGATCAGATCTAAGCTCTGCAGTGCTGGCACATGCAGCCGAGAATGTTGGTGGACAATTAAACAACTAACTGGAGGAGGTGGCTCCACAAATATCCCCATCCTCAATGATGGGGGAGCCCAGTACATCAGTGCGAAAGAGAAGCCTGAAGCATTTGCAACAATCTTCAGCCAGAAGTGTCGAGTTGATGATCCATCTCGGCCTCCTTCTGAAGTCCCCAGCATCACAGATGCCAGACTTCAGCCAATTCGATTCATTCCACGTGATATCAAGAAATGACTGAATGCACTGGATACTGCAAAAGCTATGGGCCCTGACAATATTCCGGCAATAGTACTGAAGACCTGTACTCCAGAACTTGCCGCGCCCGTAGCCAAGCTGTTCCAGTACAGCTACAACACTGGCATCTACCCTGCAATGTGGAAAATTGCCCAGGTATGTCCTGTACACAAAAAGCAGGAAATATCCAACCCGACCAACTACCGCCCCATCAGCCTACTCTCAATCATCAGTAATGTGATGGAAGGTGTCATCAACAGTGCCATCAAGCGGCACTTGCCTAGCAACAACCTGCTCAGTGATGCTCAGTTTGGGTTCCGCCAGCGCCACTCAGCTCCTGACCTCATTCCAGCCTTGGTTCAAACATGGACAAAAGAGCTGAACTCAAGAGGTGAGGTGAGAGTGACTGCGCTTGACATCAAGGCAGAATTCGACCGAGTATGGCATCAAGGAGCCCTAGCAAAACTGTGGTCAATGGGAATCGGGGGAAAACCCTCCGCTGGCTGGAGTCATACCTAACTCAAAGGAAGATGGTTGTGGTTGTTGGAGGTCAATCATCTGAGCTCCAGGACATCACTGCAGGAGTTCCTCAGGGTAGCGTCCTAGGACCAACCATCTTCAGCTGCTTCATCAACGACCTTCCTTCAATCATAAGGTCAAAAGTGGGGATGTTCGCTGATGATTGCACAATGTTCAGCACCATTCGTGACTCATCAGATACTGAAGCAGTCCGTGTAGAAATGCAGCAAGACCTGGACAATATCCAGGCTTGGGCTGATAAGTGGCAAGTAACATTCGCACCACACAAGTGCCAGGCAATGACCATCTCCAACAAGAGAGAATCTAACCATCTCCCCTTGACATTCAATGGCATTACCATCGCTGAACCCCCACTATCAACATCCTAGGGGCTACCATTGACCAGAAACTGAACTGGAGTAGCCATATAAATACTGTGGCTGCAAGAGCAGGTCAGAGACTTGGAATCCTGAGGCGAGTAACTCACCTCCTGACTCCCCAAAGCCTGTCCACCATCTACAAGGCACAAGTCAGGAGTGTGATGAAATACTCTCCAGTTGCCTGGATGGGTGCAGCTCCAACAACACTCAAGAAGCTCAACACAATCCAGGACAAAGCAGCCCGCTTGATTGGCACCCCATCTACAAACATTCACTCCCTCCACCACCGACGCACAGTGGCAGCAGTGTGTACCATCGACAAGATGCACTGCAGCAATGCACTAAGGCTCCTTAGACAGCACCTTCCAAACCCGTGAAGTCTACCAACTAGATGGACAAGGGCAGCACATACATGGGAGCACCACCACCTGCAAGTTCCCCTCCAAGTCACACACCATCCTGACTTGGAAGCATATCGGCGTTCCTTCACAGTTGCTGGGTCAAAATCCTGGAACTCCTAACAGCACTGTGGGTGTACCTACCCCACATGGACTGCAGCATTTCAAGAAGGCAGCTCACCACCACCTTCTCAAGGGCAATTAGGAATGGGCAATAAATGCTGGCCTGGCCAGCGATGCCCACTTCCCATGAAAGAATAAAAAAAATAGAATTCCAAAACCTCTGACTAGCTCTTGTAGCCACAGTATTTATATGGCTGGTACAGTTAAGTTTCTGGTCAACGGTGACACCCACACAGGGGATTCAGCAATGGTAATGCCATTGAATGTCAAGGGGAGATGGTTCGATGGCTTCTTGTTGTGGATGCTAATTGCTCAGCACTTGTGTGGCACAAATGTTACTTGCCATTTATCAGCCCAAGCCTGAATGTTGTCCAGGTCTTGCTGCCTGCGGTCACGGACTCCTTCAGTATCTGAGGAGCTGTGAATGCTACTGAAAACTGTTCAGTGTACATCCCCACTTCTGGAATTTGCTGCATTGACATGACAGGCCAAATTCTGTGCTGTAACCATTCTATGATTCTATGATGGAGGAAAGGTTAATTTATGAAGCAGCTAAGATGATTGGGCATAAGAACTTCTGGAGCAATGCCCTGGGGCTGAGATGATTGGCGTCCAACGACCACAAACATCTTCCTTTGTGCTAGGTGTGACTCCAGCCAGTGGAGAGCTTCCTCCTGATTCCCATTGACTTCAATTTTGCTCGGCCTCCTTGATGCCACACTTGTCAAATGCTGCCTTGATGCCAAGGGCAGTCACTCTCATCTCACCTCTCCTCTGGAATTCAGCTCATTTTTCCATGTTTGGACCAAGGCTGTAATGAGGCTGGGAGTCTAGTGCCCCTGGTGGAACCCAAACTGCTCATCAGTGAGCAGGTTATTGCTGAGTAAATGCTGCCTGATAGCACTGTCGATGACACCTTCCATCATTTTTCTAATGATTTGAGGGTAGACCAATGGAGTGGTAATTGGTTGGATTGGATTTGTCCTGCTTTTTGTGGACAGGACATACCTGGATAAATCAATGTTGTTGCTGTACTGGAACACTTTGGCTACAGGTATGACTTGTTCTCGAGGACAGGTCTTCAGACCACAGCCTGGATGTTGTTGGGAACCATATCCTTTGCTTTATCCAGTGCACTCAGTCATTTCTTGATATAAAGTGCAGTGAATTGAATTGGCTGCAGAATGGCCTCTATGATGGTGAGAACCTCAGGAGGAGACAAAGATCGATCATTCCTTTGGCACTTCTGGCTGAAGATGATTGCAAATGCTGCAGCCTTTTCTTTTGCACTTGTGCTGGCCTCCACCATGTTGAGGATGGAGATGTCTATGCAGCTTTGTCCCTGTTAGTTGTTTAATACCCCTCCTCCCCCAGTTAGTGGTTTAATACTGTTGATACAAAGGTTAGTTGCCAGTGTTAGGTCTAGATGACGAAATAGAATAGTCAGATATTGATGCAATGTGGCAACAGGCCTGCATCTGCTTGGTATCATTCAATACAGAGAAATGTAGTATTATGCACATTAGCAAGGCCAATGTCAAACATGTGTACACCATGGAGGCTGAACGGGAGAGGAACCTAGGTGTTATCATACATTAATCTCGGAAGACCTATGGCCTTGTGCTAGATGACAACTGCATAAGCAAATATTGTTAGGTTGGACTGCCAAGGCAATCAAATACACAACAAAAAAAACTACACTGTGTTTATGTAACAACATGGTTCGGCCTCCTTTAGAACACGGTGTCTAGTTTTTGTCCCCACACTTGGTGTTTTTTTTTATTCATTCATGGGATGTGGGCGACGCTGGCCAGGCCGGCATTTATTGCCCATCCCTTATTGCCCTTGAGAAGGTGGTGGTGAGCTGCCTTCTTGAACCGCTGCAGTCCATTTGGAGTAGGTATACCCACAGTGCTGTTAGGAAGTGAGTTCTAGGATTTTGACCCAGCGACAGTGAAGGAACGCCGATATACTTCCAAGTCAGGATGGTATGTGACTTGGAGGGGAACTTGCAGGTGGTGATGTTCCCATGTATGTGCTGCCCTTGTCCTTCCAGTTGGTCGAGGTCACGGGTTTGGAAGGTGCTGTCTAAGCAGCCTAAGGATAGAAAAGATTCAGAGGAGAGCCACTAGATTGATACCAAGTTTAAATGCCCTTAGTTCCCATGATAGGCTTCGAGAGTGAGCTTTTTGTTTGCGAAAAGCAAGGGCTTTGGGGGAGGTTTGATTCACATCTTTAAAATCATTAAAATATTAGATTTTTTGTTTGGCTTGGAGGACCAGGGGACAAGATTATAACTTACATAAGCATAGACTAGGTTAGATGCTAGGAGGCCGTTCTTTTCAGAGTCATCACCTATGGAACAAGTTGCCAGCTCATTAAATGAGTGTGGATTCGCTGCATATATTGTGAAGGGATGAGTTCCTGAGTGTGACCAACATACTGTGTAGGTGGGTAGGCATGGAGCAATGCATCACCGTGATCTCCTGCAAGTTGTTTAAATTGCTTGTAGGGGTTAAAGTGGAATTTCCCAGAGTTCTCCATCCTTCATTGACCTATGGATAAATACTTGAACCAGAGGATACAGGATTATCGGGAAATCCCTGGGTGGTATTAGTTTTGGATTGAAACAAGGCCATTTGGAGAGAGTGGGGCAGAGGGATGACTTTTGGATTGCTCTGGCTTAGAGTTGGCAGAGTCAAAAAAGACCAAATCGGTGACGCCTGTACCATAAAATTGAAAATACCCCAGCTTTAATGCAATGAATAAAAAGTATTACAATCGGCTGAAGTACTCTTGTACAAAAGCATTCCAAACTCCAACGGAGAAAATGCCATAAAATATACGGCAAACTAAGTAAGTCTGCAGAGCCTCACCAGATGGAAGCATGAATCACAGGGTTTGCAGTATAATACCATAGACCTACCACTCCCACCCATAGAATGACTGTGCTACAGGACAGCTGTTGACTGCACTGTGGCACTTTATTTATCCGGTGCATTGCTTTCTTTCAGTATTTTGCGACATCTATCTTTCTTGTTGGAATCATGGTTAATAGTCAACAGTGTATGCAGCTGTGCCAAATTCTGGGGCAGGGATTTTGTCTGGGCCCCTGAGGCAGGAGGGGAGGGGGAGGCACGGAGTATCATGATGGGTGGCCAGGGGTGGGAGGGCGGAAGGCCCGTCGCCTCCCTGTCGCCAAGTGATCTTCCCGTGGTGGGAAAGGTCGACGACGGCCTTTCCGCCCAGAGGCCAATACAGACCCGTAAGTGGCCTATTAACGGCCTCTTCCCAATACAAGATAAGAGCTCATGGTAATATATTAGCGTGGATAGAGGATTGGTTAACAGACAGGAAGCAGAGAGAATGGTGCATTTTCAAGTTGGCAGCAGTGAATAGTGGGGTGTTGAAAGGATCAGTGCTGGGGCCTCAGCTATTTACACTCCATATTAATGACTTGGATGAAGAGATAGAGAGTAATGTATCCAAGTTTGCTGATATAAAGCTCGGTGGAAAGGTAAACTTGGAAAGGTAAAGCTTGGTGGAAAGGTCTGGGAGTGTGACAGCATTTTAAGGGCTATGGAAATAGAATGATGTTTCACCCAGAAATGAGTGAAGAATATGCTCGGGGCTATACCACATGGTTTGGTCTCAGTGGCTGAGTTTAAAGTCCACCCTGTGAATTGGAGAGAAATTCTCTGAAATTACAGAACACATTATATCACAGAAATATCAGGAAACCGGTAAATAAATCTGTTCTCACTGCACCCAATGCTGTCAGACTGTGGATTTCACCCAGTCTGTTCTTCCCTGGACTCTGGGGAGATTCACTTTCCATTGTGCAATATCTGGCTAAATATAATTTATGATATTACAATGAGTTGTGTAAAAGACATTAATGACTTGGATGAAGAGATAGAGAGTAATGTAAAGACATTAACAGAATCTTTTTGTTCAGTCACTGTAAGTAATGTCAGTCTCCTTGGCTCATAATTATGCCAATGGAGATTTCTCCTGCCTGACATAAGGGTCTTCGCTCAGTTACAGAGTCAGTAAGTGTTTGGTCTCCAGCACAAACCGGGATTAACTTTCTGCAGAAATGGAAAGAATGAATCGTTTTAGTTCACTGGAATATTTGGTCTCTGGGATACTTCGTGATATACAGGAAATTTATTTTCCCACCCTCGCTGTTATTGCTGTCCCTGGTAAGTTTTCTGCCCCGGTATTAATACTGTAACCATGCAAACCCAATTCTTGACTCTCACTGTCAGTTGCAGTCGAGTTCCTTGTAAGTAACCATATCTCTATTTCATTGTGTAAATGATATTTAACTGTAAACACTGCCTTCATTATGCAAGTTTCCACATCCAACAATTCTATCTATTCAGTTTATTCTCCTTGCTGTGTGACTAAAAGTACATTGTTCCCTTGACAATGTTACTGGGTGATTTATTTGATGAACAGTCTGCTCTCTGCATTGAGTCTTGGGAGTAGATTTTACTCTTTACCATCTGGATGTTAAACAGCACCTGAAGAGGGCGGTGCAATAAAAAGTGATGAAGAAGGTTTGCACGTCCTTTCCAGAACCAGCCTGATATTCATTGCACTGAGTTTAAGAGGAGGATAATCAGGTGGGTTTTATTCCTGGTGAAGGGTCTGTTCCCCCACCCTGATTATCATTGTGCACACCGGGCAGAAGCTGCTTAATTGATATATGGTGTTGACATGGCTTTCAGGATAATTTAAGGTCTGCTGGATAAGATTAATGATATCAAGTTGCAATTGGTGATAAATCATTCCACCTGATTTTAATTCTAATTGATTGTAAATGAAGGAATGTGTGAAGTAGATTCCTTTCTCATTTTATTGATTGATATTCCCTCGGTTAAGTGGAAATCTATTCTGTTCTCACTCACAGGTGGAAAGCTCCAGAGTAATATTGTCCCACTTCCATCCTGATACATTCTCAAACCCGAGGGAGCAGATCTCAGCATCAGTTACAGCATCAGCCCCTTGATAGTGACTGTTCATCAGAATAGCTTTGTAATATAAGGGGAGCTTAAAAGATTGGTGCGAGAGAGAGATAGTTCGACAGATCGATAGATAGACTTTCACGTGTTTTCACATGATTCAGTTCTGTGAGAAAAGATGTAAACAGGCAGACAGGAGGGGAAATGTTCTCAGTCCATGAGCACACGGTGTTCTGCCTCAATCCTTTGTTGGGAGTTTAAATTCAAAAAACTCCCAGGTTGCTCAGCAGGTTAGTCATGTGACCAGCTCCTTATATAGAACAGTTGCTTCAATATCCTTTATTCGAAGTTCAAATCCAAAAGCTCCAGCCAACTAGACATGTGGCTCAAACTGGTTTGACCACTTCTGTGTATTGAAGGAACAGGGACTGGCTCCCTTTGTTTCCACATTGTCTGGTACTATGCAAATGTCCTTCCAGTCAGACATTGCAATTTTTTAAGTTTTAATGTTCATGTGGTGAAATAATGTGTACCTCAGTCTTGGCTGGTAGGGTTTGCCTGACAGTTGTAATAAGAGTATAAGCATGGGGCACGACCAGAGATATTAATTGAAGTTGATCGTTGAAACAGGGCACGAAATAGTTGGTTCAAAAAGTGAAGGTTTTTGTAAGAGAGGGTTTTGTTTCTATCATGGATGGGCATCTGTGATCTGTTGTTTACAATTCCCGTTTTCTGCAGGAACGCCAAGTAACTTCATGTGTCTTGGGCAACCATATGTGTAACTTCAGCTTGAGCTCAGGATTTGCGAGCTTGAGGGGCAGCTGGAATCACTGTGGAGCATAAGGGAGCAGGAGAGTTTCCTGGATTGTACATTGCAGGAGCTGGTCACCCTACAGGCAGTAGGAGTTCAGGATAGCAGTTGAGTGGCCATCTGGA
Source organism: Heterodontus francisci (assembly GCF_036365525.1). Taxonomy (NCBI): domain Eukaryota; kingdom Metazoa; phylum Chordata; class Chondrichthyes; order Heterodontiformes; family Heterodontidae; genus Heterodontus; species Heterodontus francisci. The sequence continues at coordinate 37,684,659 of NC_090410.1, forward strand.
AGAGGAGGAAGAGGCAGGAAGTGAGGGAGTCTTCGGGATGTGTGCTACTCACAAACTAGTACTCAGCTTTAGAGATTTCTGGGAGGGACGACACCTTGAAGGAGTGCAGTCTAGACAAGGAACCAACAGGCAAGGGACTGTACAGGAGGGAGCAATAAAGGGTAGAAATGAAGTTGTTCTGGGTATTTCCATCGTCAGCGGCTTAGACAGGCATTTCTTTAAATGTTATCGGGAGTCCCGCATGTCATCCTGCTGCCCTGGTGCCAGAGTAAAGGACATCATGGAGAGGGTGCAGGACATTCTGAAGGGGGAAGGGAATGAGCCAGAAGTAGCAACAACATAGCAAAGGCTGGTATTGAGGTCCTGTGGTCAGATCTTAAGGAGTTAGGGAGGAAGATAAAGAGTATTAGCTTGAAAGGTAATAATCTCTGGATTACTCCCAGTGCCACTGATTAATGAGAGCAGAAATGGGAAGACAGGGAAGATCAATGTGTGGCTTGAAGCATGGTGCAGGAGGGAGGGCTTCAGATTCTTGGAGTATTGGGACCATTTCTGGGGCAGAAGCGAGACCAAGGCGGAACTGTGAGGGGACAAGCACTGGTGAGCAGGAGTTCTAGCAGTTCAAAAGAGGCATGCTCTCACACACTCTCATAGGGACAGCGAGAGAGTTCCACGATTGACGTCACAGCTCAGAAAGTGACGCATTGCAAGGGGAAGCAGCTGATTGGTAAGTAGGAACAGGTGGGTATTTCTACCCTTTTTTACTACTTTCAGTCGCTGAAATAAAAGTAAAGGTAGGGATTTGTAGCAGGTAGTGTTTGGAGTGGAATAAGGTCCCTAGCGTAATTAGTACTCAAAATTAAAGGGAGTAACTAAGGAGCTTAGTCTAAGGGTAAGTAATGGTAGGAGAGATCAGCCCTGTGGCATGCTCCTCCTGTGCTCTGTGGGACATCAGGGACACTTACAGTGTGCCTGGCGACCTTGTGTGCAGGAAGTGTGTCCAGCTGCAGCTACTGGCTGATGGCATTGTGCAGCTGGAGCTGCGGATGGATTCACTGTGGAGCATCTGCGATACTGAGGACGTCATGGATAGCAATGTTTAGCGAGGTGGTCATACCGCAAGTAATGGCTGCAGAGGCAGAAAAGGGATTGGTGACCACCAGGCAGAGTAGTAGGCGCTGGCAGGTACTGCAGGAGTCCCTGTGACCATTCTCCTCTCAAACAGATATATGACTTAGAGTACTGTTGGGGGGAGTTGGCCTCCCAGGGGAAAGCAGCAACAGCCATGTTCGTGGCTCTGCTGCACAGGAGTGGGGGGTGCGGGGGAGACGGAAAGACTGGGAGAGCCATAGCGATTGGAGATTCAATTGGAAGGGGAGCAGCCAGGCCTTTCTCCGTCTGCAAACGAGACTCCAGGATAGTATGTTGCTGCGCTGGTTCTAGGGTCAAGGGTGAGGTCCTGCAAGATGAATTGAAGGAGTTAGGATCTAAATTAAAAAGCAGGTCCTCAAAGGTAGGAATCTCAGGATTACTTCCTGTGCCACATGTTAGTGAGCACAGGAACAGGAGAACAGACCAGATGAATGCGCGGCTGACAAAATGGTGCAGGAGGGAGGGATTTAGATTCCTGGGACATCGGGACCTGTTCCAGGGAAGGTAGGACCTGTACAAGTGGGACGGGTTACAACAAGGCAGGGCCGGAACTGATGTCCTCGCAGGGGTGTTTGCTAGTGCTGTTGGGGAGGATTTAAACTCGAATGGCAGGGGGATGGGAACCTGAGCAGGGAGACTGAGGAGGAGGAAACAAGAATAGAAACAAAAGACAAGAAACAAAAAGACAAAAGTGGAAGGCATAGAAATAAAGGGCAAGAAACAAATAGAGCCATAGTGAAAAATAATGCTTAGATGACTAAGAATGTTAAAAAGACAAGCCTGAAGGCATTGTTTCTCAATGCGTGGAGTATTTGCAATAAGGTAGGTGAATTAACTGCACAAATAGATGTAAATGGATACAATATAGTTGTGATTATGGAGACATGTCTGCATGGTGACCAAGGATGGGAACTGAACACCCAGGGTTATTTAATAGTTAGGAAGGACAGGAAAAAAGGGACAGGAGGTAGAGAAGCGTTGGTAGTAAAAGAGGAAATCAATGCAATAGTGAGGAAGGATATTAGCTCAGAGAATCCTGATATGGAATCTGTATGGGTGGAGCTAAGAAACACCAAGGGGCAGAAAACATTGGTGGGGATTGTATAAAGACCACCAAACAGCAATGGTAATGTAGAGGACAGCATTAAACATGAAATTAGAGGTGCATGCAAAAAGGGTACAACAGTAATTATGGGTGACTTTCATCTACATATAGATTGGGCAAACCAAATTAGCAATAATACTGCAGAGGAGCAATGCCTGGTGTGCATATGTGATGGTTTTTGGACCAATACGTTGAGGAACCAAATAGCGAACAGGCTATTCTAGACTGGATATTGTGTAATGAGAAAGGATTAGTTTTCAATCATGCTGTGTGGGATCTCTTGGGGAAGAACAACCAAAACATGACAGAATTCTTCATTAAGATGCTGAGTGAGAGAGTTGATTCCGAGATCAGGCTCCTGAATCTTAATAAAGGAAACTATGAAGGTATGAGGCGTGAGTTGGCTATGGTAGATTGGGGAACGTTACTTAAAGGGTTGATAGTGGATAGGTAATGGCTAGCATTTAATGAGCCCATGGATGAATTACAACAGTTGTTTATTCCTGTCTGGTGCAAAAATAAAACAGGAAGGGTGGCTCAACCGTTGCTTACAAAACAAATTAAGGATAGTATTAGATCTAAGGAGGAGAACTATAAAATGGCCTGAACAAGCTACAAACCTGAGGATTGGGAGTAGTTTAGAATTCAGCAAAGGAGGAAGAAGGGATTGATTAAGAAGGGGAAAATAGAGTATGAGAGTAAGCTTGCAGAGAACATAAAAACTGACTTTGAAAGCTTCTATAGATATGTCAAGAGAAAAAGATTAGTGAAGACAAATGTGGGGCCCTTACCATCAGCAACGGGGGAATTTATAATGGGAAGCAAAGAAATGACTAACAAATTGAATACATAGTTTGGTTCTGTCTTCACAAAGGAGGACACAAATTACCTCCCAGAAATGTTGGGGAACATAGGGTCTAGTGAGAAGGAGGAACTGTATGAAATTAGTATTAGTAGAGAAATGGTGTTAGGAAAATTGATGGGATTGAAGGCCAATAAATCCCCAGGGCCTGATAATTTACATTCCAGAGGACTTCAGGAAGTGGCCCCAGAAATAGTAGATGCATTGCTGGTCAATTTTCAAAACTCTCTAGACTCTGGGACAGTTCTAATGGATTGGACGGTAGCTAATGTAACCCCACTATTTAAAAAAGGAGATAGAGAGAAAACAGGGAATTATCGACCGGTTAGCCTGACATCAGTAATGGAGAAAATGCTACAGTCCATTATAAAAGCTGTAATAGCAGAGCACTTGGAAAACAGTGATAGCATCGGACAAATTCAACATGGATTTACGAAAGGGAACTCATGCTCGACAAATCTACTGGAATGTTTTCAGGATGTAACTAGTAGAATGGATAAGGGAGAACCAGTGGATGTGGTGTATTTGGACTTTCAGAAGGCTTTTGATAAGGTTCCACATAAGAGATTAGCATGCAAAAATGCAAAATTAAAGCACATGGGATTGGGTGTAAGGTACTGACATGGATAGAGAACTGGTTGGAAGACAGGAAAAAAAAAGCAGGGATAAACAATTATACAAGGCCTTGGTGACACCACACCTTGTGTATTGTGTGCAGTTTTGGTCTCCTTATCTGAGGAAGGATGTTTTTGCTATGGAGGGAGTGCAGCGAAGGTTCACCAGACTGATTCCTGGGACGGCAGGACTGATGTATGAAGGGAGATTGGGTCGATTAGGCTTGTATTCACCAGAGTTTAGAAGAATGAGAGAGGATCTCATAGAATCCTACAAAATTCTAATAGGGCTGGACAGACTAGATGCAGGAAGGATTTTCCAGATGGTGGGGGAGTTCAGGACCAGAGGTCACAGTTAAGGGGTAAGCCATTTAGGACTGAGATGAAGAGAGATTTCTTCACCCAGTGAGTGGTGAACCTGTGAAATTCTCTACCACGGAAAGCAGTTGAGGCCAAATCATTAAATATATTCAAGAAAGAGTTAGATATAGTTCTTGGGGCTAATGTGATCGGGGAGAAAGTGGGAACAGGGTACAGAGTTTGGATGATCAGCCACGATTGTATTGAATGGCGGAGCAGGCTTGAAGGGTCGAAAGGCCTACTCCTGCTCCTATTTTTCTCTGTTTCTGTTTAAAAGAGACACCTTGTGCCTCAACAGGACTGGGACCAAAGTCCATGAAGGGAGATTCAATGGTGTGGTTGGGGAGGGTTTAAACTAAATTGGCAGGGGGATGGCACCAGCATATAGTAGTCAGAAGGAGGAATAAGGTGCATAATGTGAGAGTGAACTAGAATAGGGAGTAGTTCTGTATTAGATGAGAGTGGACTGAGAAGGACTATGAGAATACAAAGACAGGATTACAATGTTGAGTGTAAATGCATTAAGTGTGCTAATTAAAGTTCGTAAGTTACAAGCACAAACAGCAGTATGGGAATATGATGTAGCCCCAAAAACGGAAATGTGGATTAAAAATGGCAAGGATTGGGTGCTCAATGTACCAGGATATTGTTATGCCAATGTGGTTTGTTGAATGATATTTTTTAATCCACTGACTGGAGATCTGAATTTATAATTTGTTTAAAAGACATTTGAAAAGCCCAGCTAAAAGGATGACTTTGTTGGCAGCTTCAGATGATCGCCTAGTTTGTAACATTGTATCCTGCACTGCAAAGGACTGTGAGGAGGGAGATGAAGTGGCTGCATTTCCCAGAAAGAACAAAGACCCAGGAAGTTTAAGGGAACTGTTTGTTCTTTTTCTTTTCAACAAGAGAGAAATACTGCTAACTGCTATGTTTTGAATCACTGAGTGATTGTCATGTGACAAGTCCTCCCCATCTGGGGTTTTAAGCTTGTGTCTTTCTGCAGTAGAGAAGCAAGAAGCAAATGGACTCTGACACATGCAGACCCAAGTGGGAGGTCCTCCTCCTTCTCTCTCCATTCCAGCTAGAAAACTTTCAAATCCTGCCTGGTGACTGTCCACATTTGCATACTGCGGCTCCAACCAGAAACGCATTTGGAGGAAAACATCCACATCGCTGTCTCCAAGAGACCCACCAAACCAGTCATCTATCTCTTCAAACTAAAAGCCTCAGGACCACTGAATTCAGCTAAAAGCAGCCATATCATCAAACTTCACAGACTGTATACCCCTTTTTTCTATGGACTCTAACTCAACCAATCTACCTTTCCCCACTCTGTAACTATTTGTGCATGTGTAAACCTCTTGTGTAAGTGTGTGTGTGCATGCGCTGTTTATGATTTTATTAGTTCAGTTTAGGTACAATAAAGTTAATCTCCTTCCTTGTTAACTCAAGAAAACCTTTCCAGTTGAAATGAGGGATAGAAATGGCAAGATTAGGGAACCATGGATGACAGATGAAATTGTGAGACGAGCTAAGAGGAAAAAGGAAGCACACATAAGGTCTAGGAGGCTGAAGAAAGACGAAGCTTTGAAAGAATATCGGGAATGTAGGACCAATCTGAAACGAGGAATTAAGAGGCCTAAAAGGGGTCATGAAATATCTTTAGCAAACAGGGTTAAGGAAAATCCCAAAGCATGTTATTCATCTATAAGGAGCAAGAGGGTAACTAGAGAAAGGATTGGCCCACTCAAGGACAAAGGAGGAAAGTTATGCGTGGAGTCAGAGAAAATGGGTGAGATTCTAAACGAGTACTTTGCATCGGTATTCACCGAGGAGAGGGACATGACGGATGTTGAGGTTAGGAACAGATGTTTGATTACTCTAGGTCAAGTCGGCATAAGGAGGGAGGAAGTGTTGGGTTTTCTGAAAGGCATTAAGGTGGACAAGTCCCCAGGTCCGGATGGAATCTATCCCAGGTTACTGAGGGAAGCGAGAGAGGAAATAGCTGGTGCCTTGACAGATATCTTTGCAGCATCCTTAAACACGGGTGAGGTCCCGGAGGACTGGAGAATTGCTAATGTTGTCCATTTGTTTAAGAAGGGTAGCAGGGATAATCCAGGTAATTATAGACCGGTGAGCCTGACGTCAGTGGTAGGGAAGCTGCTGGAGAAGATACTGAGGGATAGGATCTATTCCCATTTGGAAGAAAATGGGCTTATCAGTGATAGGCAACATGGTTTTGTGCAGGGAAGGTCATGTCTTACCAACTTAATAGAATTCTCTGAGGAAGTGACAAAGTTGATTGATGAGGGAAGGGCTGTAGATGTCATATACATGGACTTCAGTAAGGCGTTTGATAAGGTTCCCCGTGGTAGGCTGATGGAGAAAGTGAAGTCGCATGGGGTCCAGGGTGTGCTAGCTAGATGGATAAAGAACTGGCTGGGCAACAGGAGACAGAGAGTAGCAGTGGAAGGGAGTTTCTCAAAATGGAGACGTGTGACCAGTGGTGTTCCACAGGGATCCGTGCTGGGACCACTGTTGTTTGTGATATACATAAATGATTTGGAGGAGGGTATAGGTGGTCTGATTAGCAAGTTTGCAGATGACACTAAGATTGGTGGAATAGCAGATAGTGAAGGGGACTGTCAGAGAATACAGCAGAATATAGATAGATTGGAGAGTTGGGCAGAGAAATGGCAGATGGAGTTCAATCAGGGCAAATGCGAGGTGATGCATTTTGGAAGATCCAATTCAAGAGTGAATTATCCAGTAAATGGAAGAGTCCTGCGGAAAATTGATGTACAGAGAGATTTGGGTGTTCAGGTCCATTGTTCCCTGAAGGTGGCAACGCAGGTCAATAGAGTGGTCAAGAAGGCATACGGCATGCTTTCCTTCATCGGAAGGGGTATTGAGTACAAGGGTTGGTAGGTCATGTTACAGTTGTATAAGACTTTGATTCGGCCACATTTGGAATACTGCGTGCAGTTCTGGTCGCCACATTACCAAAAGGATGTAGATGCTTTGGAGAGGGTGCAGAGGAGGTTCACCAGGATGTTGCCTGGTATGGAGGTCACTAGCTATGAAGAGAGGTTGAGTAGATTAGGATTATTTTCATTAGAAAGACGGAGGTTGAGGGGGGACCTGATTGAGGTGTACAAAATCATGAGAGGTATAGACAGGGTGGATAGCAAGAAGCTTTTTCCCAGAGTGGGGGATTCAATTACTAGGGGTCACAAGTTCAAAGTGAGAGGGGAAAAGTTTAGGGGGGATATGCGTGGAAAGTTCTTTACACAGAGGGTGGTGGGTGCCTGGAACGCGTTGCCAGCGGAGGTGGTAGACGCGGGCACGATAGCATCTTTTAAGATGTATCTAGACAGATACATGAATGGGCAGGAAGCAAAGAGATACAGACCCTTAGAATATAGGCGACATGTTTAGATAGAGGATCTGGATCGGCGCAGGCTTGGAGGGCCGAAGGGCCTGTTCCTGTGCTGTAATTTTCTTTGTTCTTTGTTCAGTTGGATCTTGTTATGATCACAGCAAGTAAGGAATCAAACACTCACTGAATTGGCCAGTACATCCACCAGTTGTGGTGAAACAAGGAGAGGGAAAAGAGGGAAGCTTTTCGACCTCTCCTCACTTGACTGTAACAGAAATTTGGGGGTTCACATCTGGGATCAAACACAAAGACAAACGGGGAAATTGGAAGCGGGAAACTAAATTGATCCCTCGCAATAATTTAAACACTTCATTTCAGGTTTTCTTGTGGTTTTCAGTGCTTGAGTATTAACATGTCCATATTCGAGGGCAGTACCTTCCTCGAACAAAAGAAGGTGTATGATGCATGTTAGGTGAATTCTTAAAGTGAGAACCAGGCCAAATGCATTAAGTTGAGAGGCGAGGTGAAGAGGAAAATAAGACTGGCAAAGAGAGAATATCAGAATAGAATGGCAATTAACATTAAAGGGGACCCAAAAATATAAGCAGATCATAAGAGGTGGAGTGGGGCCTATTAGGGACAAAGAGTGTAATATATGCTTAGTGATGCAGGGCAAGGCTTATATAGTTAATGAGTACTTTGTATCAGGGTTCACTAAGGAAGTGGAATCTGACAAAATACAGGGGAAGCAGAGAGAGTACAGGATAAAAATTGAGACAGGAAGGCAGTAAAAAGGCTGACTATGCTTGGTTAGATAAGTCAGGATGACTTGCATCCCAGGTTGCTAAAGAAAGTGGAGATGGAGATAACGGAAGGATTGGAAAGTGACAAATGTGAAATCCTTATTCAAGAAATGGTGCAAGGTGAGTCCTAGCAACTACAGGCCAGTTAGTTTAGCATCAGGAGTGGAAAAGGTGTTAGAAACAATTATCAGGAAAAATTCAACATGTATTTGGAGCGATTCAAGTTAATTAGGGAAAGGCAGCACGGATTTGTAAAAGCGTAATCATGCTTGCCTAAATGAATTTTTTGATGATGTAACAGAGAAGGTTGATGAAGGGAATTTGGTGGATGTTGTTTATATGGATTTTAAGAAAGTATTTGATGAGGTAGCACATAAAAGCCTGGCTAATAAAATTGAGGCTTAAAGAATAGGAGGGTCATTGTCCAACTGGATGAAAAAAAATTGGCTTAAAGACAGAAAACAACAAGTTGTAGCAAATGGCTATTTTTCAGACTGGAGGATGGTAGACAGTGGTGTTCCCTAAGGGTCAGTGCTGGGACAACTGCTCTTCTTATTATATAAATGATTTGGATCTTGGAATACAGAATAGAATCTCAAAATTTGCACATGACACCAAAATTGGAGTTGTGGCAAACACTGAGAATGATAAGAACCACCTGCAACAGGACATAGTGATAGGTTAGCAGAATGGGCAGAGAGGTGGCAAATGGAATTTAAAATTGACAAGTGTGAGGTGATGCATTTTGTCAGAAGGAAGAGTGAGAGGTAATATGAACTTAATGGTACAGTTCTGAAGAGTGTGGAGGAACAGAGGGACCTGCGGGTACATGTGTATTAATTTTTGAAGGTGACAGGACCTATTGAGAGTAGGTCCTGCATGGCAGACTGGTGCTCAAGGTGAAGTCACACAGGATCAGAGGTGAGCTGGCAAGTTGGATACAGTACTGGCTCGGTCATAGAAGACAGAGGGTAGCAGTGAATGGATGTTTTTCTGAATGGAGGGATGTGACTAGTGGTGTTCCGCACGGATCATTGCTGGGACCTTTGCTGTTAGTAGTATATAGAAATGATTTGGAGGAAAATGTCGCTGGTCTGATTCGTAAGTTTGCGGACGACACAAAGATTTGTGGAGTTGCGGAGAATGATGAGGATTGTCAGAGGATACAGCAGGATATAGATCGGTTGGAGACTTGGGCAGAGAAATGGCAGATGGAGTTTAATCCGGACAAATGTGAGGTAATGCATTTTGGAAGGTCTAATGCAGGTGGGAGGTTTACAGTAAATGGCAGAACCCTGAGGAGTATTGACAGGCAGAGAGGTCTGGGCGTACAGGTCCACAGGTCACTGAAAGTGGCAAGGCAGGTGGATAAGGTAGTCAAGAAGGCATACGGCATGCTTGCCTTCATCGGTCGGGGCATAGAGTATAAAGATTGGCAAGTCATGCTGCAGCTGTACAGAACTTTGGTTTGGCCACACTTAGAATATTGCGTGCAATTCTGGTCGCCACACTACCAGAAGGACGTGGAGGCTTTGGAGAGGGTACAGAAGAGGTTTACCAGGATGTTGCCTGGTCTGGAGGGCATTAGCTATGAGGAGAGGTTGGAAAAACTCGGATTGTTTTCACTGGAACGACGGAGGTGGATGGGTGACCTGATAGAGGTTGACAAAGTTATGAGTGGCATGGACAGAGTGGATAGTCAGAAGCTTTTTCCCAGGGTGGAAGAGTCAGTTACTAGGGGACATAGGTTTAAGGTGCGAGGGGCAAAGTTTAGATGGGATGTGTGAGGCAGTTGTTTTACACAAAGGGTGGTGAGTGCCTGGAACTTGCTGCCAGGGGAGGTGGTGGAAGCAGATACGATAGCGACGTTTAAGAGACATCTTGACAAATACATGAATAGGAAGGGAATAGAGGGATATGGGCCCCAGAAGTGCAGAAGGTGTTAGTTTAGGCAGGCATCAATATCGGCACAGTCTTGGAGGGCCGAATGGCCTGTTCCTGTGCTGAACTGTTCTTTGTTTTTTAGTAGGAACATAGGAACAGGAGTAGGCAATTCAGCCCATCGAGCCTGCCACGCCATTTAATGTGATCATGGCTGATCATTCACTTCAACACCTTTTTCCCACACTATCTTCATATCCTCTAATATCAGTTGTATTTAGAAATCTGTCAATATCTGCTTTAAACATACTCAACGACTGAGCTTGCACAGCCCTCTGGGGTAGAGAATTCCAAAGATTCACAACCCTCTGAATAAAGAAATTTCTCCTTATCTCTATTCCCCTTATTTTGAAATTGTGTCGCCTGGTTCTAGACTCCCCAACCAGGGGAAACATCCTAGCTGCATCTACCCTGTCTATCCCTTTAAGTATTTTGTACGTTTCAATGAGATCACCTCTCATTCTTCAAATCTCTCGAGAATACGGCCCAGTTTCCCCAATCTCTCTTCAGAGGACAATCCCGCCATTCCAGGAATAAGTCTGGTGAACCATTGCTGCACTCCCTCTATGGCAATAATATCCTTGCTAAGGTAAGGTGACCAAAACTGCACACAGTACTCCAAGTGCAGACTAGCCAAGGTTCTATACATTTGAAGCAAGACTTCACTACTCCTTGCATTCAAATCCTTTTGCGATAAAGGCTAACATACCATTAGCCTTCCTAATTGCTTGCTGCACCTGCATGTTAGCTTTCAGTGACTTATTGACAAGGACACCCAGGTCCCTTTTGTAAATCAATACTTTCTAATCTCTTACCATTTAAACAATACTCTGCACATCTATTCCTCTTGCCAAAGTGAATAACTTCACATTTCTACACATTATATTCCATCTGCCACGTTCTTGCCCACTCACTAAGTCTTTCCAAATCCCCTTGAAGCCACTTTGCATCTTCCTCACAACACACATTCCCACCAAGTTTTGTGTCATCCGCGAACTTGGAAATGCTACATTTGGTCCCCACATCCAAATCATTGATATTTATATTGTGAACAGCTGGGGCCCAAGCACTGATCTCTGCAGTACTCCACTAGTAACAGCCTGCCAATGTAAGAATGACCCAATTATTCCTACTTTCTGCTATCTACCTGTTCACCAATCCTTAATCTATGCCAGTATATTACCTCCTATCCCATGTGCTTTAATTTTGCTAACGAATCTCCTGTGGGGGCCTTTATCAAAAGCCTTCTGAAAATCCATGTACTCCGATTCCCCTTTATCAATTCTGTTCGTAACATCCTCAAAACACTCCAACATGATCATCAAACATAATTTCCCATTCATAAATGACTATGCCCAATCAGATCATAATTATCCAAGTGTCCATTTATCACATCCTCTGGACCAGATTCTACCATTTTCCCAACTGATGTAAGGCTAACAGGTAAACAGTAAAGCAGTTGGGATATTGGGCTTCATAAGTGGAGACAATGAGTAGAAAAGTAGGGAAGTTATGTTGAACCTTTGTCAAGCTCTTGTTAGGCTCCAACTGGAGGATTGCATCCAGTTCTGGTCACATACTTTAGGAAAGTGTGAGGGGCCTTGAGCGGATGCAGAGGAGATTTACCAGAATGGCTCCAGGGATAGGGGAACTTAGTTACAGGTTTTGGCTGCAAATGCTGGGATTGTTTTGCTTAGAACAATGGAGATTGAGAGAGAATTTATTAGAAGTGTACAAGATTATGGCAAGCTGCGATAAGTTAGACAAGGAAATATTGTTCTCTTTAACTAATAGTACAAAGTCTTGGGACACAGACTGAAGGATTTGGACAAGAGATGCAGGGGGGATCTGAGGAAGAACTTTTTTTCCACAGTGGGTGGCAATTACCTGGAACTCACTGTCCACAAGGATGGTGGAAGTGGAGACAATCAATGACTTCAAAAGGAAATTGGATGAACACTGGAAGGAAATAAGCTTGCTGGGCTACGGGGATCGAGCAGGGGTGTGGGACTGACTGGATAGCTCCGTGGAGAGCCATCATGGACTTAATGGCCGAATGGCCTCCTTCTTTGCCATAAATGATTCTGTGTCCTGGGGTTGAGATGATTGACCTCCAACAACCATAACCATCTTCCTTTATGCCATGTTTGATTCCAACCAGTGGAGTGTTTTCCCCTGATTTCCATTACTTCTATTTTACTGAGACTCTTGATGCCAAACTTGGTCAAATGCTGCCTTGATGTCAAGGGCAGCTGCTCTCACCTCACTTCTCGAATTCAGCTCTTTTTTCCATGATTGGACCAAAACTGTAATTTTGTCTGAGCAGAGTTCCCCAGGCAGAACCAAACTGAGCATCAGTGAGCGGGTTATTGCTGAGTAAGTGCCGCTTGATAGCACTGTCAATGACACCTTCCATCACTTTGTAGATGATTGATAGTAGACTGAAAGGCGGTAAATGGCCGGATTGGATTTCTCTTGCTTTTTGTGGACAGGATATACTTGGACAATTTTCCATATTTTTGGGTAGATGTCAGGATTGTACTGGAACAGCTTGGCCAGGGGCACAGCTAGTTCCTGAGCACAACTCTTCAGTAACACAGCCAGGATGTTATCAGGGCCCATAGTCTTTTCTGTAACCAGTGCCTTCAGCCTTTTTGATATCTTGTGCAGTGAATTGAATTGGCTGAAGACTGACATCTGTGATGCTGGGAACCTCAGGAAGAGGCTGAGATGGATCATCTACTCAGCACTTCTGGCTGACGATGGTTGCAAATGCTTCATCCTTGTCTTTTGCACTGATGTCTTGGTCTATAATCACAGCAACCCCCATCCCCCACACCTCAACTTAGATACAGACGTTAACAAAGATACAGACAGATAGACAGAAAGTCAGACAGAAGGACAGACAGACAGGCAGACAGTTAGATGGATGATGTATTTAGCAGACTGACAGATACATCTGCAGACGGGTTGATGGATAGACAGATATGTGCATAATTGTCTCTTTGTGATAGTGTTAAACAAGCAATATAACCTCAGCCTCCCATAATACCGCTCTCACAGATTTATTTTAAATTGATTGCAATGGATAGTGAAATTTAACTTTGAGGGGGTGGCCCTGCCCACTGGCTGAAATGTTGGGGGAGAGCCCACCTCCACTGGACCTGGGGATCTCGCTGCTATTTTCGTGGCTCAGGCCCTTAATTGGCTTCAGTCAGGACTTCCACCCTCTGAGGCAGCAAGTCCCACTTCCAAGAGCTTCTGACCAATCAGAGACCCAGCAGCTCTTCAGTCCTAGCAATGCCATAGAGACTGGTGGCCACAGCTGGGGAAGCACCCAGCGAGAGGAGCTGCGATGGATGCTGGCCTGGGAGCAGGTAAGTGGGGCTGGGGCTTGTCGGAGTTAATTGCTAGGCCCCGGTGAGGGGGGGCATGTGTCGGAGAGCAGGGCGAGGCATTAGTATTACCAGGGATGGGACGTACTGGCGAGGAGCCCTCCATTGGGCACAGGGTGCTCAGTCAGGAGGGCCATCCCCAGCCTGCAAGGATGTCACCAGGTATTACTGGGTGGGCTTCTCAGGTGCTGTAGTGTTTGACTCCTGCTGGTATTGCTGGAACAGGCCCTTAAGAGGCAATAAATTAGACAGTTAAGGGCCTCAATTGGCCTGGGGTGGCCATTTGCCACCTCCCTCCCCGCTGGTAAAATAGCAGTGGGGGGCGGACAGGTTACCAGCATGGCACCCCCACTACAACCCCACCCCCCCATCTCCCCCCACCTCCCACATGATTTCATGGCACTCCTGCCTTCCAGCACACGGCCAGTGTTGGGGTGAGGGGTGGGTGTTAAATTCCAGCCAACGGCTCATCCAATACCATCGAATTTATTTCATCAGCGGAAGTTGAAGGTTTCCCCAGTATTCAATGTCGGAAATTGGACAGGGTGTAAAACGCTCAGCCAATCCATTACTGCCATTTTCATGTCCGGGAGTAAAAGAGAATATTCTGCTATTATTTCCAGCACTGATTTTTTATAAAGGTTCTCCCTCTTCCTCTCTCGAAGGTTCTGTATCCTTGATGTGTGTTCACAAGACAGGTATCTTCATGTCCTACAGGTAATGACAGAATGTTCCCTTTTGGTCAATTTTGCCACTGCCCTTTCACAACGCAGATGTTTGCTGCACAGAAAGAGATGTTTCACCCTCTCCTCTCCATCTCAGCTGTTTGCTGGAATAATCCAGAAATGAATCCCCAGACCCACTCTCTCCTCATGGCCCGGTGTCTTCCTCTGATTCCTGTTTAGATTTCCTCCTTAGTTAGAAGTATATCCTTTGAGAGTGATTGTCGCTCTCTCCTCTTCCAACCCATCTCATTGCTGATGTTTATTTTGATGTATCTAATTTGTGGTTTTAATTCTCTGTTATTCTTTGCATCTAATTTCAGCCTAGATCTTAACCCAATGACCCCTCGTACACCCCGGGCAGGAACTTGGTGAGTTCAGGACGGCCACCCGGTTTACAGCCCACCCGATTTTGCTGTCCATTGGCTTCAATGTTGCCCATAATTGGATGGGATGTAAAACAGACGTCCGCCTCGAGCCCACCCCATTCATGCTTGTCGGGTTAGTTTTAAATCCGGGTTTATACAGGTTCCTTGCTAGATTTCAGTACTGGAGCCCACTCTCAACTTACCATTCATAAAGTTTGAAGTTGGGCAGAGGATGGAGAAGGTGATTTTGCCGTGGCACTTAACATGGCTGATTAAATCTTTTACTGGTCCAACATTCAAGTAGACACTTGTCAGCAGCAGACACCGCACAGTGATCAGGAACAACACCCAGGGAATTACCCACACTGTGAGCTGAATTTAATGACCCCCGGAAATGGGTGCCGTTCCCATTTGTCATGTGGGCAGCTGTCCCATTGGGATCATGTGGCCGATGGCCATTTTGCTTACTGGAGGCACGGGGCACCCCCGGGCCACGGTGGGGTGGGAGACAAGATGCCAAATACGCTGTCAGATGACTCGGGAGGGCGGCACAGTGATGCAGTGGTTAGCACCGCAGCCTCACAGCTCTAGGGACCCGGGTTCGATTCTGGGTACTGCCTGTGAGAAGTTTGCAAGTTCTCCCTGTGACCGCGTGGGTATCCTCCGGGTGCTCCGGTTTCCTCCCACAGCCAAAAAAAGACTTGCAGGTGATAGGTAAATTGGCCGTTGTAAATTGCCCCTAGTGTAGGTAGGTGGTAGGGAATATGGGATTACTGTAAGGTTAGTATCAATGGGTGGCACAGACTCGGTGGGCCGAAGGGCCTGTTTCAGTGCTGTATCTCTAAATAAAAATAAAAATAGTGGTGCCACCATTTTTAAAGGCCTACCAACCCTACATTCACTCCTGCCTGTTTTGAAAGCGTGCCTTTCTGAATGCCCTTTGCTGCATCACGACCCATTCTACTGCCTTTGCTGCCTGATAGGCAGGGAGCTAAACCAGAGCCTGCAGCGACCATGAATCAAGGAAGACATCGGCTGACCCCATGGTTTAGCGCTGCCTCCCTCGAGATTCTCCTCCAGGCTGCAAGGGAAAGGTGGGAGGTCCTCTTCTCCAGTGATGCAAAGAAGAGGTCCTCCCACATGACCGAACTAGCCTGGATGGAGATTGTAGAGGAGGTCAGCAGCCATGGAGTCACCCCCTGAACATGGGTACAGAGTCGCAAATGGGTCAACGACCTCATTCATTCTCCTTACCTCACTTGCATATGGCTATGTGACAGAGTGCCTAACATGGGAATTTAGTAAGTGTGGGAATTTCAAGGGTTGATCTCTTTCTAAAATCGAGTCAAGTTGCACTTAGCATTTAACTTAACTTTAACATTAAATTGGAATTCCTTTCAGTTTTAGTCAGCGGTAAACAAACTGCACAGTTGGTCCTAAAATCCACAAACAGGACTGTCCTGGCAGACCCATCGTTTCAGCCTGTTCCTGCCCCACTGAACTTATTTCTTCCCATCTTGACTCTATATTTCTCCGCTGGTCCAGTCTCTTCCCACCTACATCCGTGACTCTTCTGACGCCATACGTCATTTTGACAATTTCCAGTTTGCGGACCCTAACTGCCTCCTCTTCACTATGGATGTCCAATCTCTCTACACCTCCATCCCCCACCAGGATGGTTTGAGGGCTCTCCGCTTCTTCCTTGAGCAGACGCCCAACCAGTCCCCATTCACCACCACTGTCCTCCACCTGGTTGAACTTGTTCTCACATTGAACAACTTCTCCTTCAACTCCACTCACTTCCTTCAAGTAAAAGGTGTTGCTATGGGTACCTGCATGGGCCCGAGTTATGCTTGTCCTACTCATGCCCCCTCCCCCAACTTTTTTTTCTGGTACATTGGTGTATTGGTGCCGTTTCCTGCTCCCGCCCGGAACTGGAAAATATTATTAACTTTGCTTCCAATTTCCAACCTTCTCTCACCTTTACATGGTTCATCTCCAACACTTCCCTTTCCTTCCTCAACTTCTCTGTCTCCATCTCTGGGGATAGGCTGTCGACTAATATTCATTATAATTCCACCGACTCCCACAGCTACCTCGACTACACTTCTTCACACTCTGCCTCCTGTAAGGACTCCATTCCATTCTGTCAGTTTCTCCAACTTTGACGGTTCTGATGTCAAAACCTTCCACAGCAGCACTTCTGGCATGTCTTCCCTTTTACCTCAACCGAGGATTCCCCCACATTGTGGATGACAGGGCCCTCAACCGAGTCTGGCCCATTTCCCCCACATCTACCCTCACACCTTCCCCTCCCTCCCAGAACTGCGACAGGGTTCCCCTTGTCCTCACTTTCCACCCCACCAGCCTCCACATCCAGAGGATCATCCTCTGCCATTTCTACCACCTCCAGCTAGTGTCACCATTAAATGCATCTTCCCCTCCCCTGCCAGCATTCTGAAGGGATCGTCCCCTCTGCGACACCCTGATCCACTCCTCCATTACCACCGACACCTCATCCCTTTCCCACGACACCTTCCAATGCAATTGCAGAAGGTGTAATACCTGCACTTTAACTTCCTCTCTCCTCACTATCCAAGGCCCTTTCAGGTGAAGCAGCAAATTACTTGTCCATCTTTCAATTTAGTGTACTGTATTTGCTGCTCACAATGCGGTCTCCTCTACATAGGGGAGACCAGTCACAGATTGGATGATCATTTTGCTGAGCACCTCTGTTCAGTCTGAAAGCATGCCCCCGTGCTCCCGATTGCTTGCTATTTGAACACTCCCCCCTACTCTCATGCCAACATTTGTGTCTTTGGCCTGCTCCAGTGTTCCAGTGAATATCAACACAAACTCGAGGAGCAGCACCTGATCTTTCGATTCAGCATTCTACTGCCTTGCAGACTGAACATTGAGTTCAATAACTTCAGAGTATGACTGACCTTTGTAATATATTATTTTTTCACCATGTGCCTTCTTTTCATGTAATCAGAGCTGCTCATTATTCCGCTATGAACACTCTCTCTGGACTAATGTTTTGTCTTGAACCACAAGCATTAACACACACTTTGCCTTTGTCCCAGGATGGCTTTGTTATTTAATCTCTCCTGTCCTATCAAAAACTTTCCCCTTTGTTCTCTCCCCTACCCCCCTCCCTTTCACTTGCTTAAAATCTAATTCTTTTCTAAACTTTGCAAATTCGGATGAAAGGTCACCAACCTGAAATGTAAACCTTGCTTCTCTCTCCACAGATGCTGCCAGACCTGCTGTGTTTTTCCAGCATTTGGTGTTGTTGCACAGTTGGTTAATTATGTAGCTAGTTAGAACTGGTTCTCTCATAAGCAGGGCCTGACTCAGGTCTCTGGTATTCAGCTGGTATGAATGCAGAATGTTTTGTTAACACACAAAGTTCTGCTCGACTGAGTGCTCTGCGACAGAGTGCATGTATGACTACCTCCCTCTTTCCATTTGCAGGACAAGAGGGTCCAGAACAGGAGGGTGACATCAGGGATTGGTGACTCAGGGAGTCATCCCAGACATCACGCCTCCCTCACGACTGAGGAGGAGGCACTTGAACTTGTGGCGAACCAGAGTGGAAGCTCAATAATGGATGTTGAAACTGGAGTCTCTGCACAAAAGATTGTCTTCCATCAACATACAGATCACTTCTGGATTCTCCCCACCATGTATGGTTGGCATGACGAGATCTGCTCATGTTTTTGCAGGTCAGCATCTGCAGGAGACTCTAGTGGAAGGGGGACATAATTCCATTTCTGGGGAGGATCCACAGTCAGAGGATGCACTGTCCCATGACTCTCCTGAACCTTCCACCAGTGCAGATACTTCCACCTCAGTGGGTTTCCCCTTGACTTTCGAATCAGGGTCACAATCTGGTGCCCGAGCAGCTAGCTGAGGCTGAGACAGCCAAGGCCTCTGACAGTCACAGGATTGTGGATGGCCAGGCACATGCTGAGCCCAAGGCTGATGATGAGCCTCTGGTGTCGACAACACTGGGCATGCTGGAGTTGCAGAGACAGGTGAGGTAACATCTGGCAGAGATGCCAAAGGCAATCTGCAGCCATAGAGGAGTCCATCCATGCTTTGAGTGCTGCTATATCTCAGGCATTTGACCACAACCCTCATGGAGAGCCAGACTCAGAGATGTGCGCAGACCTGCCCAACATCGCCTTGGCCATGGGCTCAATGCAGCACTGGCAGGTGTGGTGAGCAGGGAAGTTCAGGTAAGCCTTGAAAAAGAGGAGGAGTGACTATCCTCCACAGCTGGAGGCTCCCCTCAGGGTGCTCTGAGTGTGGGCAGTGGCTCCTCAGCCCCTCTGCCAGTGAGCCCAGCTCCAGCAGCTGTGATGCCTGAGGGGAGACCTGCACCAGTGCAGGAAAGCTTCAGGCAGACGGGGCCTTCCAGGCCTCAGGTAACCAGAGGACGGCTGCTAAAGTCATCACAGGGCAGCCTGATCAGCAGCCTGTCTCCAGCCCAGCTGCTGGCGATGGGTTCACACCTCGTAGAAGCACTCGCAATCGTAAAAAGCAAAGCACCTCGACTCACATGGGAGTTCACGGGTGTTTGATATCTGACATGTGATGCTTCAGATAAAGTTCTTTTGTTCAAGTCATTAATGTTCATTGTGTAAAAGTGATTATTCTATCATTCCCTAATTTTGAGCTGCTGACTTCCCCCTTCCCCCTTAGTGAAATGCCAATGTAAGCACAGCCTCATTTAAATATGATCTCCCATGGGCACTAGTGTGTGTTTCAGCTGGGCACTAGGCACAGAACACCAATAGAAAGGAGGCGACAGACTACGTGCATTGAGGTCAGTCTTCATTGTTTTTTCTGAGTAACCATCATGGTGGCTGGAGGTGGGTAAGTATGAGATTGTCTCTTGCCTCCTTGACGGGTCGCTCAATGTCCCTGGCCTCCGGTGCAAGGGGTTCACCATCCAGTGCTGCCTGTCCATCACCCTCCTCTCTGTCCTCCTCGTCAGTGGAGGAATGGCATTCTCATGGCCTCGTCATGCAAGGTCACCCCACTCTGAACTGCTAGAATATACAGAGCACAGCAGACCACCATGATACACAAGACCCTCACTGGGGCATACTGCAGGGCTCCACCGGATCGATCCAGGCAAAGGAATCTCATCTTCAGCAGCCCAATGGCCTGCTCAATGGTCACTCGGGTGGAGCCGTGGCAGGTGTGGTACCTCTCCTCTGCTGCTGTGCGAGATTTCCACATAGGCGTTGAGTAGCCATGTCTTCAATGGGTAGTCCTTCTCCCCGAGCATCCATCCCTGAAGGTGAACGGGGGCCTGAAAATCAGTGGTACCTGTGACTGTTGAAATATGTAGGCATCGTGGGTGCTTCTCGGGAAGTGGGCACACACCTGCAGGAAACATTTTTGATGGTCGCAGATCAGTTGAATGTTGATTGAATGGAAGCTCTTCCTATTGAAGGAGGAGGCTGGCTGGTTAGTTGGAGCCTTAATGACCACATGTGTGCAGTCGATCACACTTTGCACCTGAGGGAATCCAGCGATGGCCCCAAATCTGATAGACCTCTCGGCCTGACTGTCAGGGTGGTGCGGTAACGCACATAGTCACCCGCTCTCTTGAACAGGTCATTGGTCAACTCCTTGATGCAGAGGTGGACCATTTCCTGGGAGATGCCACACATGTCTCTGGTAGAGCTTTGAATGATCCAGAAACATAAATGTTAAGTGATTTTCAGGATAGGCTGCCCACCAAATCAAAAAGGTCGTAACTCGTCCGACAACAGGGAGCATAAATCAGTGACTGTCTCCCTGGGAAGTCATTGTCTTCACTGACAATACCACTTGGTCATTAGGAGGTAGCTGACTCGAGTCCGGTACACTCTCTGGAACAGGTTGGCCCTTCTTGGCATGGTCGGCTGCTGCTGCTCTTGTTGTGGAGCTTCACAGGCAGGTGAAGCTGCTTCTTGGCCCTCATTCTATTGGAGGCATTGCATCACACCATGGGGTCCAAATAGACAGGGTGTATGAGACCCAGGCCAGACGATAAGTTGGCCTCCAGAGTGCTGTCCATGCAGAGACAAACCTGCTTTGGCAGTTTTCCCTTGTAGATTAACTAATGGGCCTCAGTGTCCACCCTTGATTACAGCTGTCCCTTTGACCCAGCAGTATGGGCACCTGATACTGCTACTCAAAACCCAGCCACCACCTCCCCCACCCCTCACAGTCCATCTGAGACCCTGCTGACCATTGCTCAACACCCGAGATCCTACCCCACCATGCAGAGTGTACAGCATTGTCGGCCAACAATGGTCTCTGCTCCCCCCTCATCCCCTATGCAGTGCTGATCATGAAAGCCCACCCGTCGCGGCACTGAGACTTGGTGTCTTTAAGGCAGAGGGTACGCAAGGAATGCAGTCGAATGCATCAGCAGCCTTGGTGCCAACTATTTAATTATAAAGATTGGCATTGTTTGTGATTGGATGTGATGTGCGAAAGCCAATGCAGAATGAATGATATTGATGCATGGATGCAATAGTTGTGATAGATCATTTGCAATGTCATTAAATCTGCACTGTCTGTTCCAGGAGAAATGAAGCCACAAACAGTGCAGCCATGCTTCATTACAATTGCAGAAATGAATAAGACTTCATGCAAAAAGGAATTTTGGGGGAATTGTTATCTTTCTCCTCCCAACATTCCTTGATGATTTGGCTTATTGTTGGCTGAAACATGCAAAAATTAAGTTCGGTCTGATGTCCCTTGCATGTCTCTCCATGGCCCTCATATCGATGATGGTATTATTGTCATTATTGTCCTCCTCCTCACCCTCTTCATAGTCATCCTCATCTGAGAGGATGGGTGTTCCTCCTGTTCCTCCGCCTGCAGAATGTTGCCACGTCAATATTGTGCAACGCACAACAGACAACGATTATTCGTGACACCCTCTCTGACACATTCTGAAGAGACCAATCAAAGCACTGGAATTGCATTTTCACCAGACTGATGGTGTGCTCAATGATGGCTCCGTTGGATGTGTGAGCCATATTGTATCTCTCTTCAGCAATATTTTGGGGATGATGTACTGTTATCATCGACCATGTACAAAGTGGGTGACCCTTGCCATAAGAATAGAAGAACATATGAAATAGGAGCAGCAACTCGGAGTTCCTCAAAATCTAAGAGTCATGACAGCTCCCTGGGAAATGTACAATAACATTCATGATTCTTCTCCCGTGGTCGCAAATTAGTTGCACGTTTAAAGAGTGGAAGCCTTTGTGATTAGCCAACACAGCAGGCTGGTTCCAGGGTGCTCTAATGGCCACATGATAACAGTCGATCACCCCTTTGCACTCTAGGGAAGACAGCAATGGTGCCGAAGGCCGCAGACCTTGTTGCCTGGCTGTCCTCATCTGCAGATAAGTAGATGAAATCATTGGCACGTTGATAAAGGGTAGCGGTTATCTCTTTGATGCACCTGTGGGTCGCAGACTGTGAGATGCCACATTTGTCGCCTATTGATCCCCGGTAACAAAGAAATTGAGTGCAATAGTAACCTTTGATGGTAAGTGACACGGGGTTCCCAACGAAAACAAGTGGCTGCAGGTAATGCTGAAGATCGTGCTCACTTCTGTCACCATTGCAATTCACATCCTCGTGCCTCTCTGACATCTGAAGGTCATGTGTCCTTGTCCTGAGGATGCGATGACACACCAGTGCCCATCTTCAATAATGCCTGTCCTGAATGTTTTCATTCTGAGCAGCCTCACCCTCTTGTGCTGCCTGCTGCACCTGTTGAGGCATCATCTGTAATCACCAGGATCCCTCCTCAGCCTCTCCCTCTGTAATTGTTCACTTGTTAGAGGACAAATTGCATGTTTGAGACTCCTGTCTTTGCAGCTTTTCAATTGTTGAGATGAGAAGAGTGTTGTAAAACCGTCCTTCTTCTGCCATTCAGCAGAACCATGAAAGTCATGAGCAGATCACTGTTATGTGCCTTTCATTTGCATGTCGCAGGAGATCACACCCACCATCATTTGTCTCCTCCCAATAGACTTTCATTCCTTGATTGGACACGTGGTTTGCATTCTTCTTCCAGAAAATGTTGCGTCTGTGATACCAGACAAGTTTTCCTACCTTCCAACCTCCTCCTGCCACCTTCCAGCCTGCACCCAACACCCTTGACCCACCCAACTTAACCTTCACTCGTCCCCCTGTTACCATAGTACCTCTTCCATTACCAGGGACCAGCTCATCATCCCACCAGCCCGTCCCTACTCCGTCCCGCTGCCAACTCTTACCTGGACCCTCCAAGAATCCACCTTGATATAGTTACAGATTCCCAGTCCCCTCCCATTGGTCACCTGGAATGCCCAGCCCTAAGTCTTGAACTTCACCCCCACCCCCCACCCCCCACCATATACAGTTGCCCCCTGTGACTGTGACCATACTTTCTACCAGCCAGTACCCTGATGTGGACACACAGGACTCCAACAGTGACAGTGATCCTTCCTCCTTTGATCCCTCTCATGACCATCATTTTTCTGACAGGAACATATCAACCCACCCCCCCCCCCCCTGCAACCGCACACAGCCAGAATCATCGTCAGAATCAGCAACTACACACCCTGGACTCTGCCCTCCTCCCTCCCCTGCTCCTCCACTCACCCAGTTACACATCATGGACTCAGCACTCCTCCCTCCTCTACTCCTCCACTTACCCGACTGCACACCTTGGATTTTGCCTCCTCCTTCCCTGCTCCAGCATGCACCCAAGCCCCTACCCTGTTCTGCCCTCCTCATTCTCCTGCCCGAAAGCCCACTCTTCCCTCTCCGACTACCCTCCTATGCTCCTCCATGCACCTGATCAACCCCACCTTGTCCTGGCCGACTACCCTCCCCTGCTCCTCCATGTAACCTCCGCCCATGCTGTCGCCTTCCCCTGAGATGTTTCAACCTTGCTGGTGCTGAGCCTGGAGGCAAACATCCATTCCAATCATGGTGTTAGTTTAGCAGCTGAGTGAAAGAGAGACGAGCACAGTCCTGAGACTCAACTGTACAAATCTGACTGTCACACATTACGTTGAAACATTCATGAAACAGGTGGCAGGGGAATAACTCTCACCGTTGAGTTAATCTAGTAGGTAGGACTAACTCCTAACTATGTGTAGGGTAATGAGTTTTCATGTCATGTAAATGAAAGCAAAGCTGCAATCCGCCAATGCACTGGGGGACCCACAAAATGCCGCAAACCCGTCGATGACATAACTCCTCTAAAATATCCCAGCATCGGGTATCTGAAAAACCACCACCTGCCTAATTATATCACTCGTACGCCACCAGATCCACTGCGGCAGACTGCATAAAGTTCTCCCTACGTGTTGTGCAGCTTAATTAATGCTCCCATCTTGTTGAGGCAGCGACACTGCCTTGGTGCTTTCCTACCACTGACTAAATCAGATGTCACAATGTTGGATTTCGAGGCGGACTCGTCCAATGCTATTCTCCAGCACCCCCGTCTCCATTCCCACTCCAAACGGCTGCACTATAATCGGCCCTGTATCCCAGTGTCACTGATTGGGAGCAGCAGCCAGGGAGACAATGGGTGACAAAAGAGGTGACAGATAACATAAAGCTAAATGAAAGAACACACAAAAGTGAAAAGAATAGAGTAGGTCGAGGAAAATGGCAGAAAGATAAAGAATAAAAAGGACAGTAAAATCTGCAAAAAGGTGATGTGAAAGATAATGAAAGTAAGGAAATTCCAGGCTTGTTGTATAATTGCTTTGTGTCAGTCTTCGCTGCAGAGCAAGAGAATAATATACCTCACATTCCTCAATGAATCAAGGACTGGAACTCACTAAAATTAGCAGAAGCGAGGTAAGAATATTAGAAAAAAATAATGGCACCAGAGACTGATGATCTCTAGAACCTCACAGTTTCCAGAACTGGATTTGAAAGATGTTCTTGAGGAAACTGCAAATGTTTTAGTTATTATTTTCAAAGGTCTCTCGATTCAGGAATTGTCTGTTTAGATTAGAAAATTACAAATTAATAAATTAAAACAAATAAGAAAGGTGAGAGAGAGAATCCAAGAAATTAGAGACTTGCTGGTGCAACATCTGTTGTGCAAATTTATTGGAATCTGCAGTTAAGGACAGAGTCACTGAACACTTAGAGCAATTTACGGTAATTAGAAAGAAACAGCATGGAATTTAAAAAAAAATTCATATAAACAAATCAAATTTATTTTTTGAGGAGCAAACTAAAATGTTAGACAACAGAATGTCTATGGATGTAGTTTATATGGACTTCCAGGAGGCAGTCACAGAGATTCCACTGAAGAGATTGTTCATGAAAAAAAAAGCTCTTGTAATTTAAAGCAAATGATTGACCTGGTTAGAAGATTGGTTATGCAGTAGAACATAAAGAGTTTGGATAATCGGAATGTACTTGTATTGGAAGGAAGTGATGAGCATGTGCCAAGATGATCTGTTCTGAGGCCTCAACTATTTATGATATATATTAATAAATTAGATAACACAATAATGAATTTGAGAGCTATATATCCAAGTTGGCCAAATAATCAACAGGTTGAATCTTAATTCACAAAAACAGGTGGGTTGGGGTCGTGCCAGAGATTAAATGCAAAGAATCTGAAACAGGAACCCAACCTGCATCAAATCCCATGGTCATGGATCAGCAGCTGAAGCCGGGGGGGTTAAAACCTCAGCATATCCAAGGGTCACTGATCAGGAGACGGACCCTGGTAATTGCTCCATCATATCCCAGTGGAACTGATTCCTATTGTAACTGACCAAACTGAGAAATTATCTCTTTTTTTTGCACGGCACCAGTCAGTGTGTTTACTCTCTGTGGACCAGGTGAGACCATATTTTAACACAGCACATTGATGAATGAGCATAAGCATGTTATTTTTCGTGCCTACTTTCCAATTCTTCAGACATGGACTACTCAAATACTGATACTTGGTGTGAAGCCTTATCTCTGTCATAAATTTCTGTCACATTGTATTCCATTGAGGTATGTAGTGAGCTTTCAATTTATTCTACCCATTGATCCACCATATTGATATTCCTGCTCCCATCCTGATGTATAATGTCCCTGTTTTTCCTCTTCCTTACAGTTAACTTAGTGACGATTGTGATCCTGTCTCGGGGAAAGTGTGGTCTCTCCAAATGTGTCACTCGTTACTTGGTGGCCATGGCAGCGGCGGATCTACTGGTCATTATCTTCGATCTGATACTGAGGCAAATTCCCATTAGTTATCGTAGAATGTTTGACTTTCTGTTTGATATTCCAGTGTGTAATATCCACGCTGTCCTACTTTATGCAGCAACGGACTGTTCTGTCTGGTTCACTGTCGCTTTCACCTTTGATCAATTTGTGGCCATTTGCTGCCAGAAACTGAAAACTAAATATTGCACTGAGAAATCGGCAGCTGTGATTATTGGAACAAAGTCTGTGTTGTTCTGCGTGAAGAACATTTTCTGGTACTTTATGCTTTCAAGCAGATATCTCCATTTTCGAGCCCCCTGGCTCTGCATTCTTCCCTGGAGTGTTCTGCTTTCACCAGTATGGACAGCAATTGAATTTCTACATTATATTTTCACCCCGTGAGTACCATTTATTCTGATTCTGATGCTCAATGTTTTAACTGTCAGGCACATTCTAGTGACCATCAGCATTCGCAGGAGACTTCGGGACCGGGTCAGTGGGGAGAGTCACAGTGATTCAGAGACAATGAACAGAAGAAAATCAATCACTTCACTTTTTATAATATCGGGGAATTTTATCCTTCTTTGGGTTCTGCACCTGGTGACTACAATGCACACTAGAATTGCTCTACTGGGCCTGATTGATTCTGAAGGTCCGTCACCCATTGTAGAACACCTTGCGGTTGTACTTCAGCTCCTGAGTTGCTGCACAAACACTTTTATTTACGCTGTGACCCAGAGTAAGTTTAGAGAGGAACTGAAGAATGGGGTGAAATATCCCTTCACTGTACTTTCTCAGATTATAAAATAATGAGGAAAAAGGAAGATTTTCACACACAAACCACATTTGAACCCAGTTTCTCACCATTCAGTCTCTGTAATCAGGTTGTTTTAAAAGAAAACTGAGATGATTTGATTGAGTTTGCATTCAATGTAAGGTACTTTTTGTAAACGTCGAGCAACTGCCGTCTGCAGAAAATCCTTTACGCTAATCATACATTTAGAATTAAATTAAATTAATATGCAACATGTCCCCTGATCACTCCCCATGTCTATGTTTTATTGGATAAACCTACAGCTTCCCACTTTATCTCTCTCAGCATCCTCCACAGTGGTCATCGAGGCACTCACTCATTACAAGAATCAATCCCAATTGCCCCATCCTAATCTTTCTCCAAATCTCCCACCCAGTGCACCCACTGAGGGATAATCTTCCAATATCTTTTTCATTCAACTCACCCCTCCCACTGCTGACCCTATGGACTCAGTCAATGGATCAGCTCTCACCACCCCTCTACACATCCTCCACCAGAATGTCCATTCAAGGCCCTTTCCATCCATGATGTTATTGCAAATGATTCCCATCGATATCATGGCCTCAATGGAAACCTGGCTGAGGGGTGAGGGCATTTTCCCCCTAAATGAAGCCTCCCCACCTGCCTATACCTTCCACCACAATTGCCATGAAGATTGACGCAATGGCAGTGTGGCACTTATCACCAGATCACACCTTGGCCTGACCCCCTACTCCTCTGGCACTTTTTCCTACTTTCAGCATCTCCTGTTGCTCCACTCCTCTCACCTCTCAATCAAAATCCTCGTTCACGACCGTCCTCCAAGAACGATGAAAATATTCTCACTGAGATATCTTCATTGCTTTGCTCCCTCAGCCTCTGCACTTAATGACTTCTCATCCTCAGTGATTTCAACCTCCATCTCAACTCATCATTCTCTCCCTCCTCTGAGTCTATTGCCCTCCAATTTTCCTTAAATCTGTCCCACCATGTAAAATTCCCAAAATATCTTCACGGCAACAACCTTGACCATGTTATCTCATGTGATCTTACTTCAATCACAGCTAAGGCCATCTCTGATCACTTCCTTGTCTCACTCTCCATCCACATCCCCCTTCCACTCCATAACTCTACTTCCTTCTATATCCGCCCCTGGAAAAAGGACCATCCCCCAATTCAATTACAACTGCACTGTCTAGCCTTTGGCCCTCCATTTTCCACAACATTTCCACAGTTACTGATTTGCTGGACTGCACCCTCACACCAATTTTTGAAGCCCTTGACCCAAATAAATCCATTGCTCTCTCTTACTCTGGTCATTTCCCCTGCTTCAGCCTTCAACTCAGCTCCCATAAGTCCAAGGGATGCAGAATTGAAAAGATATGACAGACAACTTGTTTAGCAACACCGCTAGATCACATAAAGCTCTATTGGGTCTTGTTCTCATCTGCTGTAACTGCTCACTATTCCTCAATCATCCTGCAATGAGAGGACAGCCCCCGCCTTCTTTAATCTACTTCACACCATCTTCTTAACCTTCACTCCCCTTTATCTCACCCTTACCTCTAACAATAAGTGTGAGGACCTCATGGATTTCTTTGTCACTAAGATGAGACTAAGATGCCACTTCTCTTCCTTCCCCTAGCCCACAGGACCAATCCTGGTCTAAAGATCCCCCCTCCACCCTAACTCTGAACTCACATCTTTCTCTAGTTTCTCTCCTATCTTCCCTCATGCCCTCTCCGAGCTCATGTTGTCCACAAGAACCAACTCATTTTCTTCAAAACTATGCCCACGAAGCTGCTTCCTTCCTGGTCCCCATGTTAGCTGACATCGTTAATGATTCTCTGTCTTCAGGTTTTGTCCTTCTCTCCTTTAAATCTGCTGCCATCACCCCTCTCCTTAAAAATAACAACCCCACCATCCTTGCAAACTCCCAAATCCTTGCCAGTCTTTCCTGGAACTCCATGTTTGAATCCCTCCAATCAGGTTTTCTCTTTTGCCACAGTAACAAAATGGTCATTATCAATGTCACAAATGACATCCCATGTGACTGTGACAATGGTAAACCATCCCTCCTCATCCTTCTCAATCTCTCTGCACCCTTTGACAGATTTGAGTACAGAACGTACTCCTCCAATGTCTCTCCACTGTCATCCAGCTGGTTGGGACTGCATTTGCCCAGCTCCGTTCTTTTCTATCTAATTGTTGCCAAAGTATCACTTGCAATGGCTTCTCTTCCCACTCCCGCACCATTATCTATGGTTTCCCCCGAGGATATATCCTTGACCCCGTCTTATTTCTCATCTGCATGCTGCCCCTCAGTGACATCATCCGAAAGCACTCATTAGTTTTTACAAGTATGCTGATGACACCCAGCTCTACCTGACCACCACCTCTCTCAACTCCTCCGCTGTCTCTATATTGTCAGACCTCTTGACCGACATCCAGTCCTGGATGAACAGAAATACCTTTGAATTAAATACTAGGAAGATTGAAGTCATTGTCTTCAGTCCCCCGCTACAAACTCCGTTCCCTAGTTACTCTTCCTGGTAACCTTCTGCGTCTAATCCAGACTATTCACCATGTTTGACCCCAAGGTGAGTTTCTGACCTCCTATCTTCATCATCACTAACACTGCCTATTTCCACCTCCATAACATCACCCAACTTATCCCAGCCTCAGCTCATCTGCTGCTGAAATCTTCACTCATGTCTTTAGTACCTCCAGGCTTGACTACCAACGCGCTCCCATTGGTCTCGCACATTCTACCCTCTATAAAATTGAGGTCATCCTAAACTATGCTGCCTATTTCATTACTCACATAACAATAGCATGAAGTTACATTACTGGTGGCACTGGCTCTGGACAAGTTTATGGGCATTTTTGAGCCAGAGACAGACTGTCAGCTATGTTTCACCAGTCGGTTCTCGATAGAGATAACAATTGCAGTAACCAAGGTATGAATTACATCCCCCAGTCTGGAAAGGGGAAAGTTCCAGTCCCTGGCATCAGGAACCAAATCACACTTAATGAATATCTTCAATATGGCAGTTATGTAACACAGCAACATAGTCACACAGTAACTAGTTATGGAAGGAGACAACCTTCAATATATCGAGTCCACACGTCCACAGTATTCTGTTGCAACATTTCCAATCGCCTCAAATCCCATTTGCTCACAAGCAACTGTTTAACTCCTTATTGAAACATATTGATTTTTCTTGTTATTCCAGTCATGTCTGCAATCTGTTTCTTATACTTAATACCCTTTTACTACAACAAATCCTCCTGCATTTTCTATTTTATTTTCCTAAAGTTGTAAGAATGGTCCCTTATGCTGAAGTTGTGTACATGACAGTAAAAGCTGAAAATCCTGATCGGCCATTGCTCACAAAATTATTTATTGCTGATTCATTATGGTATGACAAGTCTTATTGTGAAAAAGACACCCAGAAATGTGGTATTTCCAACAAAACAACAGATGGAAACTTGTTTCTCATCCTCTCCTGTTATTTCACATCCTGTCTCAAGACTGCCCTGGTGATCTCGTTCCACAATGTGGCTACATAAAGAAGTAAAGGAATGCAAATCAGACATGCTGCAGTTTTGGGAAAAACTATTTAACAGCATCAGCTAAATTGTGCCCTGACACATTAAACCGTAAAGCATCCTGACAATGAACAACATTAACTATTTCATTATTTCTAGTTGCAGTATTAATCTACAAGCTGTCTAGAAGTGAAAAGAAGCCAACAAATGTAATCATATCAGATTAAAACAAATCCCAACCCCATGTATGTATGTTATCATGACCAAGGCGGGAGTAATGCACTGTTAATCCAGTCCCGCGACTCCATAGGTCACAGCATATCAAGAAAGTTTTCTACCTACCTAAGAATAGCAAAATTAGATACTCTATTTGTCTGCCACAAGAAAGGACATCAAACCAGGTGCAATGTCGGGTTGACCTGTCAGTTTTAGGCATTCTGAATTCCAGCTGCTTTGACTTGGTTCAATTAAGTTGTTTACCAGCATGTATCGGATTTCTGCTTTTACTTGGGCCTGTTTGTCTGGATTTCAGTGGTAAGGATGCTGTTTTATCGGAATGGTTCCCCTACATCCACATCATGTGTAGCAAAGGTTGTACACCCTGGTTTATCCCTACGGAGTCTTTTAAATGCTGTGAGTAGCCTTGTTAAGTCTTCTCGTTTTTCTGCATCTGAGTACGAAAGCATGTTGTCCAATTTTCCGCGACATTCTGTATTAACAACCCGGATAGTAGGAGGTTCAATTTGAGTATTGCCTAGGCCTCTTGCTGCCTCATCCTCACTATTCCTTTCATTCTTATCTGTCCCTATTATCTGACATACTTGGACTGGCTTATCCTCCTCCCTGCAATAATCTTGCTTTAACATATTGATATGACATAGCCGATTCTTTTTCTGGTGATCTGGGGTGTCAAGCAAGTATTTTACTATACCAACCCTTTGACCACTTTATATGAATCACTGAACCATGCTTTTAATGGCTCACCCTGTAAAGTTAATAATACGAATACTTCATCCCCTGGTTGAAAAGTTTGACTCTTTGCCTTTTTGTCTGCCCATTTTTTCATTGTGGATTGGGATGCATTCAGGTGTTCCTGAGCCACATTGCAAGCTTTCGTGGGCCTTTCCCGGAACATGGATACAGAGTCTAGTACTGGAGATTCATTCCTTTGTTCTAAGAACCTGTCTTTGATGAATTTAGAGGACCTCTTATCTCATGTCCGTAAATCAATTCAAAAGAACTAAAACCTGTAGACTCATTCGATGAATCACTCGTGGCAAATAAAAGAAATTCTAGCCCTTTATCCCAATCATGGGGATATTCATGACAGTATGTCCTCATCATTGTTTTGAGAGTTTGATGGTTCCTTTCTAAAGCTTCCTGTGTCTGGGTCATATGCTAAAGATTTTAACTGTTTGATATCCAAATTGTCTATGGCTTCTTGAAATATTTTAGACATAAAATTGGCACCTTGATCCGATTGAACTTCAAGTGGTAATCCATATCTTGTCAAAAAATTGGATTAACTTCTCTACTTCTACTTTAGCAGTAATTGTCCTCAAAAGAATGGCCTCTGGAAATCGAGTAGCCATATCCATGATAGTCAGTATATATTGATATTCCACTTTTGTTTTTGACTAGGGTCCTATGCAGTCTACCAACACCCTACTAAATGGTTCCTCAATAATTGGTATGGCAATTAGGGGTGCCAGTTTTGTGGTAGGTTGCAGTTTTCCCACCATTTGGCATGTATGGCATATCCTACAAAATTGCCTCATGTCCTTTGTAAGGCCTGGTCGATAATAATATTTATTTATAAATGATTTGGTCTTCCGGATCCCCTCTGTCCGACTAGATGAATGTCATGTGCTATCCTTAATAATTCTCAGTGATATTTAGGTGGTACCACTACCAGTCGAACAACCATCCAGTCTTCATCTGCAGATCTATGAAGCAGTCTGCATTTCCTCTTCAGAACCCCGTCTTCAACAGAATAGCCTTCTGGAATTCCTTTTGCCTCAGCTTCTGTCAGAGCTGACTGTATGATTTTATGTAACTCTGGATCAGCTTGTTGTGCTGCAATTATAGAAGATTTGTTAAACATCTCATTTGGATTATCTAAATCCCCAAGGAACGTTTCAGATACTCGGCTATCTGTTTGCGCTGCCAATTTTACTTTCGACAATGGAACTTGTTCAGCCATTGCTCGGGTTACTACACACACAGGAAATATTCCTGGAACTTGTTCCTGTAATTGTTCTGTTCCTTTAACTTCACTTGGTTTCTCTGTGTCTACAGGAGAAACTGATACTTTTGCTCCAGCCAAATCATTCCTTATGAGTATGTCAATTCCCTTCACTGGAAAGCTAAGGACAACTCCGACAGTTATTGTCCCAGACGTGAGGTCACACTCTAAGTGCTGTCGTACAAAGGTATGGCTATATACTTCCCACGAATACCATTAACTAAGATTTTAGCATTCAGTGCACTCTCTAGTGGAAATGTTATACCTTTCCCCAGCAAAAGAGTTTGGGTTGCTCCTGTATCCCTAAGTATAACGATAGGTTTGCCTGCCTCACTTGAGGGATATGGAGTTACTTTTCTGTTAAACAAGAATTCCCTATAACCTACAGGTATCTTATTCTCAACCCCTACACTCACTTTGGTTTTTGTATCTGGTTTTACAGCTGCTGTCAGTACCACAGCCTGGTCTGCTGTACTCTCAGTCAGAGCCCCTTTCTCTGCATTAGCTTTGTGTGCACCAACAAGTCCCATGGCTTTACTTCAACACTTCCAGAATTCTGAATGAAGATGTCCCACCTTGTGGCAATGGTAACACTTTGACTTGTGGATCTCACTTCGACCATCAGCACCTTCCTGTCTGGCCTGAGGAGGGGATCCAGGGGTGTTCCCAGCTGTTCCTTCTTCTCCCCAGCTACTCGCCTTCCTTTCACTCCCTCACTTTCTATCCTTCTCAGGTTTGTGGGTTAATGGACAAAGTGTTTTGGCTGATTCACAAGCTCAAAATCATCAGCAATTTCTGCTGCTTGTCTGGCTATTAAAACTTTCGGGTTCTCTACATGAGTTCTCAAGACTGGAGGGATTGAATTTTTAAACTCTTCCAAGAAAATCAATTCTCTATGATTCACATACGTGGCTTCCACCTTTACTGCCTGTATCCAATTGTCATGCAGATCCCCAACTGCCAGGCATGAGGTATATTAATTTTGTCATATGAACATTGATTTTAAACAGTTGCTGGAGCGAGGAAATGACTTGTTAAACAGATCAGCCAGGGCTGGAAACAAACATTCATCTACTAACAGACAGTGATTGTGGAGACAAAGCACCATTCCCTGACACATTCGACCCACAATGGGCTTTGATCTCCAGCCATTGAAAGTGAGGAAGCTCATATTCCAGGATGATTGCTGAGATGGCCGAATCCGCAAACAGACATGGTCAAACCAGCTGGTCACAGAACTAACCTGGTGGGCAACATGAGTTTTTTTTTGAATTGTACAGGCAGTTTGAGAGCAAGAGAGACTGTTTGCTACTGGATTGTAAAGACTTCTCCTGGCTGGCTCGCCACAGCCTCTCCTGTCTGCTTCCATCTCTTTCTCACAGAACTCCAAATCCACTGAAGACATGAACCACAAGAGAGGAGTCTCCTACATCGAACAAGCTTTAAGAAGAATACTGGACCCCAATGAAAAGCAAGACCTACTACAATCAAGGACTGTACAGTGAGCTCGAAGAACAGCAACCAAACCATCTTCAGATATTGCCTCAAACTTTTCCACTTTATTTCTTCTGCTCTTTTCTGTCTCTATCTGCATGTGTGTATCCGTAGGCGTTAACCGAATTGCCGTGTACGAGAACAATGTTCTCCATCTGATAGTGATGGGACGGTCCCACCTTCGGGGTTACGATGGGAATCATTAGGACCATTCCTATCCCTATAGCATGTCCGCCCTTGCAATCTGGGAGCACAGGGTTAAGCCCCCTTGTTAAGCCCTTCAGGGTACAATTATCCAGCATTTCATGAATCCTGCTAATTGGGCTAATCGGGTGCTGTTAACCCAATCAGGTAGCTCCCCCCTTTGGATCTGAACGAGATTGTGTCTTATCTGACCCACCATCCACAGCCTGTATGCGTGGTACAACTGGCCTTGTCTCAGTTTTCCGGTGTGCTCCCATTCTCTGTCCATTAAATGATTGATCATCTTAGCATGTGCCTCTATCACCACTACCCCATCTAACTGTATATCCACTGTCTGCTGCCCCAGACTGGCTTGGTCTTTTCAGCTTGAATTATGAGCTCCTTTATAACCCTCCGGAGTCATTCCACATTCTTGTTTACCCCTTGTATATCTAAATGATTAAAGAAGTCCCAGTATTGATCCCTGTTACTACGTCATTTAATATTTCTCTCTTGTATTTATGAAATGGGTTATGCCCCATTAACCTAGTGGCCCCTGTGATATCAGCAACTTGACATATCACAGCATCAGTTAACATATTATACATAGTCTTTGCCTGCTCTGAACACTGCTCCAGCATCCGGGTGCCTGAGACCTTGATCAGCAAAGACACAATTTCATGCTTAACATTATCGTACAAAATCTCTCCCTCATTCAACAGGACTATTCCATTGTTGGGTGCTTTTGCTATAAGAACAAAGAACAGTACAGCACAGGAACAGACCATTCAGCCCTCCAAGCCTGCGCCGATCATGATGCCTGCCTAAACTAAAACCTTCTGCACTTCCAGGGTCCATATCCTTCCATTCCCATCCTAGTCATGTATTTGTCAAGATGCCTCTTAAATGTCGCTATCGCATCTGCTTCCACCACCTCCCCTGGCAGCAAGTTCCAGATATTCACCACCCTCTGTGTAAAAAACTTGCCTCGCACATCCCCTCTAAACTTTGCCCCTCACACCTTAAACCTATGTCCCCTAGAAACTGACACTTCCACCCTGGGAAAAAGCTTCTGACTATCCACTCTGTCCATGCCATTCATAACTTTATAAACCTCTATCAGGTCGCCCCTCCACCTCTGTCGTTCCAGTGAAAACAATCTGAGTTTATCCAACCTCCACTCACAGCCAATACCCTCTAGACCAGGCAACATCCTGGTAAACCTCTTCTGTACCCTCTCCAAAGCCCCCACATCCTTCTGGT
The DNA here is from genome assembly GCF_036365525.1 of Heterodontus francisci. Taxonomy (NCBI): domain Eukaryota; kingdom Metazoa; phylum Chordata; class Chondrichthyes; order Heterodontiformes; family Heterodontidae; genus Heterodontus; species Heterodontus francisci. The sequence goes on from NC_090410.1 coordinate 37,720,137, forward strand.
AGTGTGGCGACCAGAATTGTACGCAATATTCCAAGTGTGGCCTAACTAGGTTTCTGTACAGCTGCAGCATGACTTGCCAATTTTTATACGCTATCCCCCGACTGATGAAGACAAGCATGCTGTTTGCCTTCTTGACTACCTTATCCACCTGCGTTGCCACTTTCAGTGATCTGTGGATCTGTACGCCCAGATCTCTCTGCCTGTCAATACTCCTAAGGGTTCTGCCATTTACTGTATACTTCCCACCTGTATTAGACCTTCCCAAATGCATTACCTCACACTTGTCCGGATTAAACTCCGTCTGACATTTCCCCGCTCAAGTTTCCAACCGACCTATATCCTGCTGTATGCTTTAACAATCCTCATAACTCTCCACAACTTCACCAACCTTTGTGTCATCTGCAAACGCTAATCAGACCAGCTACATTTTCCTCCAAATCATTTATATATACTACAAAGAGCAAAGGTTCCAGCACTGATCCCTGCCGAACACCACTAGTCACAGCCCTCCACTCAGAAAAGCACCCTTCCACTGCTACCCTCTGTCTTCTATGACCAAGTCAGTTCTGTATCCATCTTGCCAGCTCACCTCTGATCCTGTGTGACTTCATCTTTTGTACCAGCCTGCTATGAGGGACCTTGTCAAAGGCTTTACTGAAGTCCATGTAGACAACATCCACTGCCTTTCCTTCATCAATCATCTTTATCACTTCCTCAAAAAACTCAATCAAGTTAGTGAGACACGACCTCCCCTTCAGAAAACCATGCTGCCTCTCGCTAATAAGTCCATTTGTTTCCAAATGGGAATAAAACCTGTCCCGAAGAATCCTCTCCAATAATTTCCCTACCACTGGCGTATGGCTCACCAGCCTGTAATTTCCTGGATTATCCTTGCTACCCCTTCTTAAACGAAGGAACAACATTGGCTATTCACCAGTCCTCTGGGACCTCAACTGTAGCCAATAAGGTTGCAAAGAATTCTGTCAAGGCCCCAGCAATTTCCTCCCTTGCCGAGACATTTAAGTTCTTTAGGGGTTGTGGACAGTGTTAAAGGGCGAGGTGTTGTCGGATCAGGGGGAAAACTTATGTACAATGATAAGGCTGGTGTTACCCTGGGCTCGATGTATCCACACACATCCATATTCCCTTCAACTTTCCTTATTGTCTGTTGCCCAGTGGGAAGGGCACAAACAATTCCAAAGACACAGCACTCAGTCACCCCTCCCCCTTTCTGTCTGGTCACGCAGTTAGCACGGTCATCCATGGAGCACGGTACACATACTACATCTTTGCCCGGATTCACTATAAGCCATGCATTCAAGTAGGTTCGGTCCCTATTTTGATCTTTACTTGCCAGTATACACTTCCCATCCAACATGTTGTGCAATGCCCCATAGTTCAGATAGTCCATATTAATATTAATCCATTGTACATTCGTCACTTGGTCATTGTTCTTCCTCTCCGGTCGTTCTCCCAAGCCTCTGGATATTAGCATCAGGCCCCACAGACACTGTAGTCCATTCCTTCCCATTCTCCACTCGTGGTTATATCTGTCATTTAAACACACCGTCCTGGTAGTCACCAGGTGTTAGTACTTGTCCATGTTGTGAGTGTCCCCTCACGACATATACATGTCTACCTGTGGGACAGAACACATCCTGTGGAATCCAGGAGTTATTTTATATTCTTATCATCTCTACTCTTTTGAAATTATCTATTTGGTCCCATTGTGCTTGGGCTTCTTTTCCCACAATCCTTGCCCAGTTAGTAGCCCATCTAATAATAATCCAAATGCCTATCAACACTACCATTATTCCCAGCCCCCTGAATAGTCCATTCTCAAGTGTATTCTTCCATTCCCAGTATCTCTTTGCATAACAGGTGGTGGTCAGTGTATATGTTATTTCGGGGTCTGTCACTTGCTGTTGTCTTTATATACCTTCAGTTGGGACCAATGTTTCTATCGGCCCTTCCCTTTCATATCTATACATGTGCATGTGTCACTGGTCATGATTATGTCATCGGGCCCTATCCACCATGGGGCAAATCCTATTCTTTCCGGGGTAACCTGTACAAAGACTTGATCATCTGCGATGTGGGTTTGTGAGGGTTTGGGTCCCCCTTTGACTCCAGATCTCTTATTGCTTGTTGGTCCCTTGCCTCCTGATGTAGATTCCGCAATTGCTGGTCTAGTTTTTTTTTTAGAGATACAGCACTGAAACAGGCCCTTCGGCCCACCGAGTCTGTGCTGACCAACAACCACCCATTTATACTAACCCTACACTAACCCCATATTCTCTACCACATCCCCACCATTCTCCTACCACCTACCTACACTAGGGGCAATTTACAATGGCCAATTTACCTATCAACCTGCAAGTCTTTTGGAGGTGGGAGGATCGAACCTGGGTCGCTGGAGCTGTGAGGCTGCGGTGCTAACCACTGCGCCACTGTGCTGCCTCATCTTATCCCTGTGGGATCCCATCTCAGCTCCCCCTACTATAATACTTTCAGGGAGCCTCATAGCTCTTCCTGTCATCAATTCAAAAGAAGTCAGGCCTGTTGTTCGGTTTGGGGTGGCCCTTAGTCTCATCAAAATGCCTGGGAGTAAGTCTACTCAGCCTTTTCCTGTCTCAGCTATCACCTTGGATATGGCGGTTTTGAGGATCCTATTCATTCGTTCCACCATTCCCGAACTCTGGGGGTGATATGGGATGTGGAATCGTTGTCGTATTCCCAGGAGGCCACAGGCCTTCTTCATAATACTTCCTGTGAAATGGGTCCCTTGATCTGAATCGATCTGTAGAGGCAACCCCCCATCTAGGGATAATGTCAAAGGCTAGAATGTGGGCCACGGTGTGTGCACTGCAGTCCCTGGTCGGGAATGCTTTGACCCACTGGGTAAACTGATCTATGATCACCAGGCAGTATTTCTTTCCCCAGCTGTTGGGCAGGGGTCTGGTGAAGTCTATCTGAATGTTCTCCCAGGGTCCCTTGGGACGTGGCTGATGTGCCATTTGGACCTTTATTGATTTACCTGGGTTGTGCTGTGCACAAATAATACATCGTTGGCAGTGCTTGGCCACATCCCTGCCAATTCTGGACAACCACCAATCTCAGAGGAGGCGGCCAAGCATACTGTCTCACCCATTGTGATCTGGTTCATGGTACAGTTTCAGGAGGGAATTTCATCTACACTCTGGTGCTACAACTAATGATCCCTTTCTCCACACCCCATCATCGTTCTGGCTTGCCCCTTCCTGTTCCCATTTCTTTCTTTCATCTACAATTGCTTCTGCCTGCACTTTCTGTATATTCATCTCCTCTGGCCCCATCGCTGCTCCTTGGCCAATTGTTGGGACCACGTTTTCTGCTGCTTCTTTTGCGTCTGCGTCCGCTAACATGTACCCGTGCCGCGCCTCCGTTTCTATCTCTCTGTGTGCTTTTATTTTAATAACGTTGCTTCCGCGGGGTCTTGGCTGCCTCCACTAGTTCCTGAATTATGTTTTTGTGTTTTATATGCCCTCCTCCTGAAGTAACAGCCCCGTCTGCTCCATGCTCCATATAGTCATGTACTGCACCGAAAGTGTATCGAGTGTCTGTGTATATGTTAACCCTCCTCTCCTTTACTCATCACAGGCCTTCTGTGAGTGCTATTAGTTCTGCCACTTGGGCTGAGAAAGTCCCCTCCAGCCCTCCCTTTAAAACTGTTTTCCCAGTCTGGTCCACTATGGCCCACCCCGTCCGGAACTGTCCATTGATAAATCGTCTAGACCCGTCTCCATATAAAATTCAATTTGAATTGTCCAGGGGCTCATCCAAGATCCCTTCTGTTGCTTCCTGATCAATTTCTGTCTGACAATGGTGTGACTCTCCCTCGATAATCAGATTCTCTGAGGGGTTGTATTTGATATTCTGTATGATTCGAATTGACTTATCTTTTGGTAATAGCACTGCTTCCCACGTGGCTCTCCGAGAGTCTGATACTGTTTTTAACCTTCCTGTGTTGAGGAATTCCACAAAGGAATGCCGCGTATGTCACACTATCTGTCCGGACATGGTGACAGGCTCACTAACTTTCACTGCCCAGGCTGCACAGTCTAGCACGGCAATGCACCGATGGAGTCCCCGGACCACCGGGAATTCCTGTGTGGAGTAATTGGCTTTAGGTCGCTTGCCTCCCCCCGACTCTTGGGCTACTCCTGCGTTATAAAAATCCCCGTCGATGTTGTAATATATATGGAATGGTTTTGACATGTCCTGTAGTTTAATGGCCGGTGCGGTCATGAGACTTGCTTTTAATTCTGAGTGCGCTTTCTCTTGCTCTGACCCCCATTCTACCTTTCCTCAAACTGGCTTTCCCCCTTTGACTAACATTTGAATGGGTTCCGCGGTGGCCACAAATTGGGGAATAAAATTACAGCAATAGTTAAATAATCCCATGACCTTCCTGACCCCCCCATTAACGGTGATTGGGCGGGGCATGTCTGCCTTAGCAGCTTTCCTGTCTTGGGGCAAAGTCTTACTATTCTGGCTTATGTCATGCTCTAGATATTAAACCGTTCTCCGTCCCACCTGAGCTTTCCTGGGGTTAGCCTTAAATCCTGCCTCTTCCAAAGTCTGGAGGACCACTGATAGTGCCCCCAGGTGTCCCCTTTCGGATTCAGATGCTATTAAAATGTCGTCCACGTATTGGAGGATTGCAATCCCATACGCGGTCACGTTGCATGCCTCCAGCTGCCCACTCATTATTCGGTGGAAAATGTTGGGGCTGTTGTGGAAACCCTGGGGCAAACTTGTCCATCTATATTGCTTCCCTTTGGCAGCAAATGCGAATCTATCCTGTGACCTGGAATCGAGTGGTATTGGCCAAAACCCATTCACTATATCCAATACTGTAAAGATTTTATGTTCTGGTTTTAATCCGTTAAAATTCGTAGCAGGACTAGCCACTATAGGGTGTTCCTTGGGGATGACCTTATTTAGTTCAGTATAGTCGATGGCCGTACACCAGTCGCTAAGGGTAAGCATGCAGGTACAAAAGGCAAATGGTATGTTGGCCTTTGTGGCAAGAGGATTCGGGTACAGGAGCAGGGATGTCTTGCTGCAATTATACAGGGCCTTGGTGAGGCCACACCTGGAATATTGTGTGGCGTTTTGGTCTCCTTATCTGAGGAAGGATGTTCTTGCTATAGAGGGAGTGCAGCGAAGGATTACATAGAACATAGAACAGTACAGCACAGTACAGGCCCTTCGGCCCACCATGTTGTGCCGACCCTTTAACCTACTCTAAGATCAAACTACCTACATACCCTTCATTCTACTATCATCCATGTACCTATCCAAGAGTCGCTTAAATGTCCCTAATGTATCTGCTTCTACTACCACCGCTGGCAGTGCATTCCACGCACCCACCACTCTCTGTGCAAAGAACCTACCTCTGACATCTCCCCTAAACCTTCCTCCAATCACCTTAAAATTATGCCCCTGGTGATAGCCCTTTCTGCCCTGGGAAAAAGTCTCTGGCTATCCACTCTATCTATGCCTCTCATCATCTTGTACACCTCTATCAAGTCACCTCTCATCCTTCTTCGCTCCAATGAGAAAAGCCCTAGCTCACTCAACCTTTCTTCATAAGACATGCCCTCTAGCCCAGGCAGCATCCTGGTAAATCTCCTCTGCACCCTCTCTAAAGCTTCCACATCCTTCCTATAATGAGGCGACCAGAACTGAACACAATATTCCAAGTGTGGTCTAACCAGGGCTTTATAGAGCTGCAGCATAACCTCGTGGCTCTTAAACTCAATCACCCTGTTAACTAAAGCCAACATCCCATACGCCTTCTTAACAACCCTATCAACTTGGGTGGCAACTTTGAGGGATCTATGGACGTGGACCCCAAGATCCTTCTGTTCCTCCACACTGCCAAGAATCCTGTCTTTAAGCCTGGATTCTGCATTCAAATTCGACCTTCCAAAATGAATCACTTCACACTTTTACAGGTTGCACTCTATCTGCCACTTCTCAGCCCAGATCTGCATCCTGTCAATGTCCCGTTGCAACCTACAACAGCCCTCCACACTATCCACAACTCCAGCAACCTTTGTGTCATCGGCAAACTTACTAACCCAGCCTTCCACTTCCTCATCCAAGTCATTTATAAAAATCACAAAGAGCAGAGGTCCCAGAACAGATCCCTGTGGAACACCACTGGTCACCGAGCTCCAGGCTGAATACTTTCCATCTACTACCACCCTCTGTCTTCTATGGGCCAGCTAATTCTGTAAACAATCAGCCAAATTTCCCTGTATCCCATGCCTCCTTACTTTCTGAATGAGCCTGCCATGGGGAACCTTAACAAACGCCTTGCTAAAATCCATATACACCACATCCACTGCTCTTCCTTCATCAATGTGTTTTGTCACATCCTCAAAGAATTCAATAAGGCTTGTGAGGCATGACCTGCCCCTCAGAAAGCCTTGCTGACTATCTCTAATCAATCCAGACTGAATCCTGGGATGGCGGGACTGAAATGTGAGGAAAGATTGAGTCGCTTCGGATTATATTTGCTGGAGTTCAGAAGAGTGAGGGGGGATCTCATAGAAACCTATAAAATTCTAACAGGACTTGACAGGGTAAATGCAGGAAAGATGTTTCTAATGGTGGGAGAGTACAGAACCAGGGGTCATAGTCTAAGGATACGGGGTAAACCTTTCAGGACTGAGATGAGGAGAAATTTCTTCACCCAGAGAGTGGTGAACCTGTGGAATTCGTTACCACAGAAAGCAGTTGAGGCCAAAACATTGTATGTTTTCAAGAAGGAGTTAAATATAGCTCTTGGGTCGAAAGGGATCAAAGGGTATTTGGTGAAAATGAGAACAGGCTACTGAGTTTGATGATCAGCCATGATCATAATGAATGGCGGAGCAGGCTCGAAGGGCCGAATGGCCTACTCCTGCTCCAATTTTCTATGTTTCTATGTTTCTAGGTAATTAAGTGTGTCTTTATTACTTTATGTATTGGCTGTCATGTTAAATTTAAAAAACTTGTGTCATATTTACCTTGGCAATGTTACAAATAACCATCTTGATTTGTCTATGCTTTGGTTATCAGGCCCAATTAGCCAAGTACATGTCAATAAATTCCCCTGAGTATTGTTTTCAAATCCAATCTAACAATTTACTGTAACAATATAACCTGTGTCATACTTATCAAGGTCAATATAACAATTCAGTGTTGATTCATTCCTCATTACAATCATTAACAGGTCCAACTGAACAATTAACTGTAACTTCACTAACCTGTGTCATAGCTGTCAAGCCCAATTAAAGAATTGACCAACTTTATTCCCCTATATAATAATTATCATGTCCAATTTAATAATTAACTACAACTTTATTCCCTGTGCATTGGTTATCATGACAATTTAACCATTAAATGTAGTTTTATAGTCTGTGTACCAGTTTTCAAGCCCAATTTAACAATTAACTGTAACAATATTCCCCTTTGTCTGCATCATCATCTCCAATTTAACAACTAACTGTAGTTTTCTACCTCATACGCTCGTTTTCAAGAACAATTTAGCAATTAACTACTTTTATGAGCCAGTGTATTCATTACATTCATTTGACCAATTAAGTGCAAATTTATTATCCTGTGCATTTTTCTCAAGCTTAATTTAATAAGTAACTGTAACTGCATAGCCTACGTATTGTGTATCAAGTCCAATACAACAAGTAACTGTAAATTTACACCTTGTGTATAAAAAATTAGCTTCAAAACCATACCCTTGTGAATTAAGTATTGTGTACAATTTAGCAATTAACTGTACCTTTGTACCCTGTGCACTTGATATTACAAACAATCTGAAAATTAATATTAATAGCACTGTATTAGTCATCAACCACAACATAAGAATTAATTTAACATTATTATTCTGTGGATTAGCTGTAACCTTATATCCTCAGTAATGGCGATAAAACCCAAATTAATACTCAGCTGGAACATTATACATGTGTACTAGTTATCATGTCCAACTGAATGGATCGGCGCAGGCTTGGAGGGCCGAAGGGCCTGTTCCTGTACTGTAATTTTCTTTGTTCTTTGTTCTAACTGGAACATTATTCACCTGCTTATTGCTATCAAGTCCAATACAACAATTAATTGTCAATGTATACTCTGAATATTCATTATCGAGCCAAATGTATCAATTAGGGCTGGATTTTATTCCACCGGGTCCTTGGCAGAGGGTCAGGAGGCAGGGAGCCAATTAACTGCCTGCCATTGGGGATGCCGTCCCTTTAAGGGACGAGTGCCCGCCTCCAGAGCTGCTGGCCAATTGGAAGGCCGGCAGCTCTGCAGTACTGGCAGCGTCACTGGGAGCAGAGGCCACTGCCAGTAATGCAGGAGCCCATGCAGCAACGAAGACAGGAGGAGACTCCAGGACAGGTAAGTGGGGTGAGGGTTGCCGGGCCCATTCAGACAGGCCCCGGCGACTGTGTGTGGTTAGTGAGGCTGGGGTGGGGTCTTCCTGATGGGGTGGCCATTACCACTGGCAGGCTTTCCAGGGACTCTGGTTTACCCCCAAAAGAGGGACTCCTCCCCCAACCCCACTAGGATGCTTTACTGGCGGCATCCCCATGCAGTGGAAGTCCCCTCTGCCTTCAATAAAATTGAAGAGGAGGCGAGAAGAGGCCCTTAAGTGGCCATTAATTGGCCATTAAAGGGCCTCAATTGGCCTGGGCAGAAAGATCGCCAGGCAACATCAGGAACAGCGTCCCCTGCTGCTTTATTTGCTCCACCACCTCTGTACCCATCTCCAAGGTCAGAATAAACCCTGCCCTTAGATGTAACATTTTACTCTGCATACCTGTTATCTTTTCCAACACAACAATTAGCTGTAACTTTATTCTCCTGTGTATTGACTTCATGTCCAATTAAACAATTAACTGTAACTTCATCCTCGGTGTATTGATAATCAAACCCAGTTAAAGAATTATTTGAAAATATATACACGGTGTATTAGTGATCAAGGCGAATTTAACAAT